>NC_064640.1:860697424-861297424 GCF_023864345.2 Schistocerca serialis cubense | reverse complement strand
ATGATATTTTTCATCCTCAGAATGCAACAAACTGCTCCTCTGACTAAATTTGACAATGTCTGTCAATATTTCGTGTCGTGTCGGCCGATATGACCGAAGAAAACAATCTGATTTCAATTTCACAGATTGTTGTCCTAAGTCTGTACGTTCGGGTGATAAGATCGGCTACACTGTGACCACACACTGTGACCGACGACGGTCGTTGGCTTGAATCCGTCGATGTCGGTACAACTGGGGTCGCAGCCTTTCCGTTGGCGGCCACACACCAGATGCGAAAATTATTTACAACACCCAGGATCCGAACCAGCTATGTAAGAGATGAGCGCCGCCGCTCTAGTGTTTATCATCAACGCTGGCTGCACACACCGCATGCTACAGTATGAGAAATTAAAGGCGGATAACGGAAGTTATAATAACCTAGTTTAATACTAAATTACATTATTGCTACGTCCTCGTCTGATACTGCGATTTTATTTTCCTTTTTATCATAACAGATTTTCATACATTTTATCCATGTCACTACCTTTTTACCTTCACCTACAAATATTTCGTTCCCATTTATATTTATTACCCATGCGTTTCTTCATCGCCTCATTCCCGGCGAAAAGTGTTCTGTTTTCTTGTTTGTTCGTACCCTGTACGATGCCTCTTGCATCATACTGCTTGTAAGCAAGTACGTCGTGTGGGGAATGTGAGTCACATCAGATACTCCTCACTGACGCATCACTAATACCTACTTCCTTTGTGTGTGTGTGTGTGTGTGTGTGTGTGTGTGTGTGTGTGTGTGTGTGTGTGTGGTCCGTTTTGCAGCAATAGTGCATTTGACTTGAAATTTCAAGCACAGCTGAATAACCTTTTTCCACTGTATACCCACGTAGTCTAGTTTATCTATTATGAGGCAGAACTGCTAGCTTTTACGCACACAATTTAACAAGTCATTTTATTTTCAAATATATTGCAGAGTACCCCTTGGGCCTCACCTAGATGAAAAAAGCATCTGCCGTTTCCTTCCTATCACTGGTTTGTCTGATAGGTTTGGTAAGCAAGTTACGAAACAGTACATTCAATAACAGGCGCCATAATCACCTAGCCAAGGTTAACCTTGGCACGAACACTTGTCTACACGTAAACCAGACGCGGTCGCAAATGTTACTGCACGCGCTCTTCCTCATAATACACTTGAGCCAAGAACTGTGACACCAAAAGGGCGAGTGCAAAATTACGTTGTGAAGCTACAGCTACGAAGAAGGGAGGGCTCAACGAAAGTTGATATGGAATTGACGACGTAAACCTTTGCGCTAACAATTTAAAAATGTTGTTGGCTCACTAACAATAAAAAACTGTTTGCTAATAACAGATGTCTTGATGAAAGTGACAAGAACTGTCGGAGAGTAAGTGTGAAGGCAAGGGGAGGAAGTTGGCCTAGAAGCAGACGCTATTAGTTTTCATAAAATTAGGGAAAAGCCGCAGCGATTACAAATATCACACACGGCATAAAACTTTTGAAAAAGTGTTAAGGTATATGAGAGAGCCAAAACTGTCCTCAATCCGAAGAATTGTTTGAACAACGCGGTACTTAACTAAGCATGTTCTTGTTGGAAGTGGTATGCCTTTGGCTTCCTCTTACCTTTCCATCTGACTGATCCACCGAGTTATACTGAGATCTACAGCTTAGTGTGGACTCAGAGACCACGGTGCAGCTTGGCTTTTTAGCATGCAAAAATCAGTCAGGGACGAAAGAAGAGTTAAGTGACTTAAGTTCTAGGATTGACTGAGGATAAAACAGACCTCTGGATTTGTAACATGGCACTTACTCACTGAACCACAAGAGCACGGAATCGCATAACATGTTTCTATGTAACATATTTGGGTGGGACACTGAAAGAGCAGCAAACACAATAATTAAAAGCTCCATACTGTGAATGATGTAGGTCCACGCAGTAAGCATGAAAAAAGAGCCCATAACAATATTTTTCTTGCTGAAAGAGTGATAAGTTGTTTCCAGTATGGTACTGCGTTAAAAACATTTAAGGCACACCAAAATATCGTATGATGGAAAAGAAAAGCAATGACCTAGATTTCAGGTAAGTCGGATTGTTCGCCCGAGAAAGGTTGGGTGGTCGTACTGAACGATTGATGGCCCGTTGGTCGTGAGTTATTTGCTATCTACGAATGTTGGTAGCGGCGGTATCCAAGGATGGTTGGTTACATGGAATGAGCATACGAAGCACATGTTTTATCCTGTAATCGAGGGTATTACTCTCTTCGCTTCTTCTCACAAGTCGCTACTGTTAAAGACTCTTGCGAAGGTGACGCTAAAGATGGGTGGATATAGAAAACAAGAGTTTAGTTACGACAGTAGTTTCTGCTTTGGATTTGTGGTAGTGGTTTTCAAGTGGGCATTCGGCCACGAGAGCGGCAATTATGAGACTTTATCAGGTATCGACGTGCAGGACCAAATCTGGGCAACTGGTCTCGGGAGCAATGGCCTACAATCACCATACACCACAAGTTTGTCAGGGAACAACCAACACTACAGAATGCATCCATAATATTTTCCGCGCTGTTCTATTGTCTTTGAAACCGCATGAGAAAAATGTGCGACCCGCGTCCGGTCATGCTGATTTAGGTTTTCCGTGATTTCCCTATATCACTTCAGGCAAATGCCGGAATGGGTCCTTTGAAAGGACACAGCCGACTTCCTTCCCCATCCTTCCCTAATCCGATGGGATCGATGACCTCGCTATTTGGTTCCATCCCCCAAATCAACCAACCAAAAATGTGCGTTTCCAGCAGAACAGCGTCCACGAACACATTTCTCGCGTTACCCCGGGCGCTCTTTAAGATATTCAAGACCGGTCTCCCATTGAGCACGCGAGCGCGTAATTAGACTGCGTCTGCTCATGTATGCATTACTGATAACGCCCCTTGACCATTTGCTACAGACATTGTAAATAAGGCGCAACACGATCTACTTAACTTATCTGACACACACTATGAAAAATGCAGAACATCTCGGGCAAACATGCTTAGAAAAATCCAGGGGCCCCATTTATCGATCCTGTAGAAATAGTGAAGATAAAATTAGACTACCAACTGCTCGCGCACAGTTATACAAATCATTCTTCTCACGTTTTACCAGTGAATGGGAGAGAGAAACCGTAATACAATGACGTAAAAAATCGCAACACCGAAAAATTATTAATGTACAGTAGCGAAATTTCGGGAATGCATTTGTCTACCGCGTGACCACTACCGTCACAGGTTCGAATCCTGCCTCGGGCATGGATGTGTGTGATGTCTTTAGGTTAGTTAGGTTTAAGTAGTTCTAAGTTCTAGGGGACTGATGACCACAGATGTTAAGTCCCATAGTGCTCAGAGCCATTTGAACCATTTTTTGAACCATTTCTCTACGTAAGATTTAGGTGATAAACACAAGACCACAGGTTAATGTAATGTAAGTGCGAGATAAGCCATTGTAAATGTGAAATGCTGGTAAATTAATAAATGGTGTAACCACCATGTTGTTAAATGCAAGCAGGCAAACGCGACTGCATTGCGTTGTACAGGTGGCGGCCGCCGTCAGTTTGTGGATGGAGTTCCATGCCTGCTGCGCTTGGTCGGTCAACACAGGGATGATTAATGCGGATAGTGGATGACGCTGGGGTTGTCGTCCGATGTCCCATATGTGCTCCATTGGAGACGGATCTGCTGATCGAGCAGGCGAAGGCAACTTGACACACTGCAGAGCACGTTCGGTTCCAGCAGCTGTTATGTGGGCGAGCGTTATCCTGTTGGAACGCACCCCCTTCAATTTTCTTCAATGACAGCAAGACAGGTCGAATCACCAGATTAACTTAGTTTTGCAGTCAATACGAAATCGCATCCCAGACCACAGCTCCAGGTGTAGGTCCAGTGAGTCTAGCAGACAGACTGGTTGCAAGGTCTCAACTGACCTCCTAACCAACAAACGGCCATCACTGGCACCAAGGCAGAACCAGCTTTCATCAGAAAACACGACAGACCTCCCTCCTGCCCTCAAATGTGCTCCCACTTGACACCACTGAAGTCGCAAATGGCGCTGGTTTGGAGTCGGTGGAATGCACGCTACGGGGTGTCTGGCTCGGAGCTGTTCGTGAAGTAACAGATTCGTAACAATTCGTTGTATCACTGTGGAGCCAACTGGTGCTGCAGATGCTCTATGATGCGCCAGACCCATTCGCCGAACACGATGGTCTTCCCTCTCGATAGTGCCAATTGACCGTCCGGAGCCTAGTCTTCTTGCGACTGTACATTCTCGTGACCACAGCCGCCAGCAATCATGTACAGTTCCTGCAAAGTCTCTCTGTAATATCACTGAAGGAACAACTACCTTCGTGTAGCCCTACTACACCTCATTCGAACCAAATGAGGAGTTGAGAATGGGGTCTTCTTGACTAACATCAACTCCCTGCGTCCACTCTCAAAGGCATCTAACGTTCACAACGGTTACCGCGTGTATTCAAAACCTGTTTTGTGTCCTCATACTGGCGCTGCTAGCGCCAGTCTTATGCGACTGGTGCGAAATTTGAATAGATGTCCTCTTTCAGATGTAGAAACATGCCCACCAATTTTCGTTTATTTCGCACAACTCCTTCTTGGTGTCGTGATTTTTTTTCCCAACAGTCTATTTAGTACTATTCCACAACTCTTAAGTGATCCTAAGAGTATAGATTTTAATTGCAGGACTACATTGTAGCCAGACGAAGTTATACAATGTACTGAAATTACTGTATAAGACAATTGTCCGTGTGTATAGCCCACTGTTTGTAATGACACAGTGTACAACTTTTACAGCATGTGAGAAATTTGTCACAGTAGCTCCAGGATGTTCATTGTCCTATTCCTACTGATGTACGATAACTGCAATGGCGATAAACATTTTCTCGTTAAATAAGCAACAAAAACCCTTTTTCGTTGAGTCTCGCGTCTACATAGTAAACAGCGTTCACGGAATAAACTTTGTGTCTAGTTCTACAGCCTTCTCTCTTCGTGCATTCCTGCTCGCCTAGCTGAGGTCGATAACGCATGCTTGAACGATGGCTCTTAACTCAAGAGGTAGCCGGTTCGAATTATGGTTGTGGAAGGAATTGCCATCAGTATTTGGACGTCAACAGGGAGACGAATGGCAGCATAATATTCCTGGTCGCCAAACTTTGCACCAATGTCCCGGTTAAATTGCAAATTTCTCCGCGGTGTCTCCAAGAGTGATGGTATGTACCACTGCATGCTGTGCATAGAACCAAGCATGTTCCGAAACTATCCCTGACGAATGGCATTTCTTAATCTTACAGGGTTAAAAATTTATCGACAACTGGACAAGAGTAACGACAAGAGATGACTTATAGTATGTCGCCAAGTAGTGGTGAATATTTTGTGCAGTATGTGGACAGGCATTGCCCTGTCGTATATCTCCTGGAAGGCACAGAAGGAAGTGTGGCGCTTCATGCTCTAACGTGGCTGTCGCAGCAGTTGCTGACCGGACTATTAAAGACAAACCATGACCATAAAGTCTCGCGATCTTAAGAGTCCGACGCTGGAGAGAATACATTCAGTCAAAAGCATAATCAAGACTGAAGTGAAACTCACTGAGAAAGACTGTTGCAAATTCGCGCGTCCTTGTTTATACTGAGACTGTTGTGCTGGAGTCGACTTTGGATAGTGGAGTGTAACAAGCACCGGTGAACTAAGGGGGAAAATGACACATCTGTAACAGACCCCCTCATTGTACCTACAAATTGAAGCTCCACTGTATTTAGTGGCATCCAGCAAGGTACGTCATAGTGTACTAGACTACAGCGTTCCCCCTGCGGGTCCAGGGGTTAGAATAGGCCCGAGGTCTTCCTGCCTGTCGTAAGAGGCGACTAAAAGGAGTCCATCCCCCTCGAGGGGGTAATAGCGCCTGCGTCCGGAGACGGACGGTCCCACGACCTATATTTGTGGTCTTTTTGGTTTTTCACTTCTCGTTTCTTCCTTCTTTGGTTGGTTCCTTTCTTTGTTCTTCTCCATCTCACTGTCTTCCTTGCCTTCTTCTCCTTGCCTTCTTCTCCTTGCCTTCTTCTCCTTGCCTTCTTCTCCTTGCCTTCTTCTCCTTGCCTTGCCTTCTTTTCCTAGCCTTCTCTGGTCTCCGCTTCGGCGTTTGAGTCAGTCTGTCCTCTCTCTCTTCCTTTTCCTCTTCTTCCTTCCTCCCTGTGCGCGCCTGAAGGCCGACCCACGCGTTCGCACGCGTAGCCGGTGACGGTGTAACGCGTAATTCCCCGCCCTGGGTAGACAAGTAAGGCACGCACGTACCCCCTAGTAAAGGCTAGGCCCAGGGAGGGGTGATTGCCTGAGCTGATACCTTCTGACCATGCCGATTGGTCCCTCCGTCCGTTACTCGAGAGGTGTGACCTGAGGTGTAAACATTCACCTAAGGTGGGAGTGCCCTCTGAGAGGGTCCCCATAAGGAAGGAGCGCGCCATCGGAGACGCTGGCAATCATGGGGGATTCCTCCGCAATGGCTTTCTCTTTTTCTCTCTCGACTTCTGCCCACAAACGGAAACATGACCAGCCCCCAGTGACAACAGTACTACCGCCTACCCAACAGTTCCTCGTCATTTCTCGATCTGAGGACGGAAAGGATTTTTCCTCTGTCAACCCTTTCGTTATCCAGAAGGGCGTAGATGCCATAGCCGGTACTGTTAAGTCTTGTACGAGGTTGCGTAATTGGACCTTGTAACTAGAAACTGAGAGCGCCTTTCAGGCACAGAAACTGTTTCGAGCCACACTCCTGTACACGTTCCCTGTCCGGGTGGAGGCTCACCGAACTTTGAATTTGTCTCGTGGTGTGGTCTATACTAGATCCTTCGACGGATTGACTGACGAGGAGATTGTCTTTCCTCGCTGAGCAGGGCGTGACGGCTGTCCATAGGGTCATGAAAAAGGTCAACAATGACCTTGTACCGACCCGGACACTTTTCTTGACCTTTGATAGTGTTAAGCTGCCATCGCGCATCAAAGCGGGCTACGGGGTTATTTCTGTTCGCCCCTATGTCCCGACACCTACGCACTGCTACCAGTGTCAGCGTTTCAATCACACTCGACAGTCTTGTTCCAATGCGGCTAAATGTCACTTGTGGCAGGGATACCCCCTGAGGGTGACTGTCCACCTACGTCTCCTCGTTGTGTGAACTGTCACGGTGACCATGCAGCATCCTCCCGCGACTGTCCCGTCTATAAGGAAGAACGCTGTATCCAAGAAATTCGGGTCAAAGAGAAAGTGTCCACTTCGGCTGCTCGCAAGCTATTGGCTAGTAGGAAGCCCACGTTGCTCCCAGCGGGGAAATACAGTACTGTCCTCGCCTCTCCTCGGACTACCGGGGAGGTGGCAACCCAGACATGCGATCTGACCTTCAGCACCACGGTCGTCCGTTCGGCCAGTGCTAAGATCGCGCGGTCGACGTCTCCTCTTCCTCCCATCACCCCACAGACACCAGCCCCTTCATCAGCTTCTGTTAAGACGAAGACCCAGAAGTCAGATGCACGGGCCTTCAAGAAGGAACCGTCCCGTGCAGACTTCCTACGTACCTCGACCTCCCAGCCATCGACCGGTACTTCCACCAAACGACCTTCCAAGAAGGCTCATAGGAAGCACAATTCTTCTTCTCCGCCACGGCGCATTACTTCTCCTGCGCCACCCAGCGGTTGCCGCCCCAGGCCGTCATCCGTTTCGCCTGGCCGCACCGCTGGTAGCCGAACATCTGGCCGTTCACCGGCGGAGGAAGCTCCCCCTCCCGGCCATCTTACCAAGATGGCCGATGAACCTATAGAACCAATGGACGATGACTGTCCGCCTACTGATAGCGGCGGCAGTGCTCGCTCGAAGCCAGGCCCTCAGCGGCCTTCGAGGTGACCCCTTCTTTCATCTTCCTTTTCTTCTTACGATGGCACTTATTCACTGGAATATTCGCAGCATTCGCTCCAACGAGAGGACTTGAAGTTGCTGCTCCGCTTGCACCCTCCGCTCGTCGTAGCCCTCCAGGAAACGAAGCTACGCCCATGCGATCAAATTGCCTTGGCACACTACACCTCTGTGCGTTTTGACCTACCCCCTGTGGTAGGTATCCCGGCTCATGGAGGGGTTATGTTGCTGGTCCGGGATGATGTTTACTACGATCCCATCACGTTGCACACCGGCCTGCAGGCGGTTGCCATCCGAATTACTCTCCCCACTTTTACATTTTCCATTTGTACCGTTTACACTCCATCGTCGTCTGCCGTTACCAGGGCAGACATGACTCAGATTATTGCTCAGCTACCTTCACCATTTTTGTTAACTGGAGACTTCAATGCCCACCATCCCCTTTGGGGCTCTCCAGCATCCTGCCCGAGGGGCTCCCTGTTAGCAGACCTTTTCAACCAGCTCAATCTTGTCTGCCTCAATACTGGCGCCCCTACTTTTCTTTCGGACACATCTCACACCTATTCCCATTTAGACCTCTCTATATGTACTACTCAACTTGCACGCCAGTTTGAGTGGTATGCACTTTCTGATACATATTCGAGCTACCACTTCCCGTGTGTTATCCATCTCCTGCAGCATACCCCCTCTCCGTGCTCATCTAGTTGGAACATCTCCAAAGCAGACTGGGGGCTCTTCTCTTCCAGGGCGACCTTTCAGGATCAAACCTTCACAAGCTGCGATCGTCAGGTCGCACACCTCACGGAAGTCATTCTCACTGCTGCTGAATATTCCATCCCTCACCCTACTACTTCTCCACGTCGCGTCCGGTCCCCTGGTGGACCGCAGCATGTAGAGACGCTTTACGTGCTCGTCGACGTGCTTTACGCACCTTTCAACGCCACCCTACAGTGGCGAATTGTATCAATTATAAACGATTACGTGCACAGTGTCGTCGTATTATTAAAGAAAGCAAGAAATCCAGCTGGGCTGCTTTCACAAGCACCTTCAACAGTTTTACTCCTTCTTCTGTTGTCTGGGGTAGCCTGCGCCGGCTATCTGGCACTAAGGTCCACTCACCAGTTTCTGGCTTGACGGTCGCGAATGACGTCCTTGTGGCCCCTGAGGATGTCTCCAATGCCTTCAGCCGCTTTTTCGTAGAGGTTTCGAGCTCCGATCATTACCACCCTGCCTTCCTCCCCCGCAAATAGGCAGAGGAGGCTAGGCCACCTAACTTCTGCTCCTCGAATCATGAAAGTTATAATGCCCCATTCACCACGCGGGAACTCGAAAACGCACTTGGCCGGTCACGGTCCTCCGCTCCAGGGCCTGATTCTATTCATATTCAGATGCTGAAGAATTTAGGTTTTCTTCTTCGTACTTACAATCGCATCTGGATTGAGGGACATGTTCCCGCATGCTGGCGCGAGTCTATTGTTGTCCCGATCCCTAAGCCGGGGAAGGACAAGCACTTGCCTTCCAGTTATCGACCCATCTCACTTACCAGCTGTGTCTGTAAAGTGATGGAGCGAATGGTTAACTCTCGTTTGGTTTGGCTGCTCGAGTCTCGACGCCTACTTACCAATTTACAATGTGGATTTCGTAGGCGCCGCTCTGCTGTTGACTATCTGGTTACCTTGTCGACCTTCATTATGAATAACTTCTTGCGGAAGCGCCCGACCGCGGCTGTGTTCTTTGATTTGGAGAAGGCTTACGACACCTGTTGGAGGGCGGGCATTCTCCGCACCATGCATACATGGGGCCTTCGCCGTCGCCTCCTTTTTATTCGTTCCTTTTTAATGGATCGACAGTTCAGGGTACGTGTGGGTTCTGTCCTGTCAGACACCTTTCGCCAGGAGAATGGGGTGCCACAGGGCTCAGTTTTGAGCGTCGCTCTCTTCGCCATAGCGATCAATCCAACAATAGATTGCCTCCCAGCTGATGTATCAGGCTCCCTTTTTGTGGACGATTTTATCATCTATTGCCGCGCGCAGCGTACATGTTTCCTGGAGCGCTGTCTTCAGCGTTCTCTTGACCGTCTTCACTCCTGGAGTGTCGCCAATGGCTTCCGTTTTTCTGCCGAGAAGACGGTCTGTATTAACTTCTGGCACTACAAAGAGTTTCTCCCACCGTCCTTACGACTCGGTCCCGTTGCTCTCCCATTCGTGGAGACAACAAAACTTTTAGTTCTTACATTTGACAGGAAACATAGCTGGTCTCCACATGTGTCATATTTGGCTGCCCGTTGTACCCGTTCTCTAAATGTCCTCCGTGTTCTCAGTGGTATGTCGTGGGGAGCGGATCGAACCGTCCTACTTCGCCTATATCGGTCGATCGTCCGCTCCAAGCTGGATTATGGGAGCTTCTTATACTCCTCTGCACGGCCATCCATATTACGCCGCCTCAACTCCATAAAACATCGGGGTTTACGACTTGCGATCGGAGCGTTTTATACTAGTCCCGTCGAGAGTCTTCATGCTGACGCTGGTGAATTGCCACTCACCTACCGGCGCGATATACTGCTTTGTCGGTATGCCTGTCGGCTACTGGCAAAGCCCGACCACCCGTCTTATCGTTCCTTTTTTGACGACTCTCTGGACCGTCAATACGGGTTGTATGTCTCTGCCCTGCTACCCCCTGGAGTTCGCTTTCGTCGCCTCCTTCAACACCTTAATTTTTCACTCCCTGCAACCTTTCGAGTGGGCGAGAGCCACACGCCACCTTGGCTCCAGGCTCAGGTTCGCGTTCACCTTGACCTCAGCTCGCTCCCAAAGGAGGTTACCCCCGGTTCGGTATACCACTCCCGTTTTGTCGAACTTCGTTCGAAGTTCATTAATATGACCTTCATTTATACAGATGGCTCTAGGACCAATGACGGGGTCGGGTGTTCTTTTATTGTCGGGGCACAAAGTTTCAAATACCGGCTCCATGGCCATTGTTCGGTCTTCACAGCTGAGCTCTTTGCCCTCTACCAGGCTGTTCTTTACATCTGCCGCCACCGACATTCTGCTTATGTCATCTGCTCCGATTGCCTGAGCGCCATCCAGAGCCTCAGTGATCCGTACCGGGTTCACCCTTTCGTGCACCGGATCCAACGCTCTCTTCAGCAGCTGGTGGACGTCGGTTCTCCGGTTAGCTTTATGTGGGTTCCTGGCCATGTCGGTATCCCTGGGAACGAAGCTGCAGATGCCGCGGGCAAGGCTGCGGTCCTCCAGCCTCGGACAGCTTCTTGTTGTGTCCCTTCGTCAGATTGTAGCAGGGTCATTTGTCGGCGCATTTTATCGCTGTGGCATGCCGATTGGGCTGCACTTACAGACAAGCTTCGGGCCTTGAAACCTCTTCCCGCGGCTTGGACGTCCTCCTCACGCCCTTCTCGGCGGGAGGAGGTAGTTTTGACCCGGTTACGAATTGGACACTGCCGGTTCAGCCATCGCCATCTGCTGACGGCTGCGCCGGCGCCGTTCTGCCCATGTGGGCAATTGCTGACGGTCCGCACACATTTTAACGTCTTGTCCGGATTTTAACACACTGCGTCTCGATCTTGGCCTGCCATGTACTCCAGATGCAATTTTAGCGGATGACCCACGAGCAGCTGCTCGCGTTCTTCATTTTATCAACTTGACAACCCTCTCTAAGGACATTTGATTATGCTGTTTTTTTAATCCTATGCCTGTCAGTCTGTCTTTTATCGTGTTTTCCGTTTCGTTGCTGTTTTAAACTTGTGACTCGCGGTGCATTCCTAACGTAGTCTGGGCGCTAATGACCGTTGAAGTTGTGCGCCCTAAAACCACAAAAAAAAAAAGACTACAGCGTGTGTGTTCCACTGCTGTATTTATGACTTCAAGGTATATCACTGTTGGAGCGTTGAGGCGCTTGCTGATATACGTTTTACGATATGAGTGGCTACATTCACGATGGTCGACTATGCGTCCTGTTCAGATTCCGTAGCTTACGGCCAATAAAACACAGCGAGCGAGCCAGTTATCGAGAGGCGCTCGTTGCAAGTCGGCTACAGTGCGGTAAACATGGGTAGTGGGCAGATAGAAAGCTAGGAGTATTTGTGTTTGGTCAAACTGATAGTCCTTATCAACTTACTCAAATTGTCAGAACATTAGTTCAGACGTGGCACAGAACAATTGTGGCTGAAGCTGAAAGATCCGGGTAAGCACGTTCCAATAAACGTTACAGACGGCAAAGACCGACCGTGGTTTAATGGTGCTAATCTGAGAGTGTTGCGGAAACAGACTGTTACACGGTTACAACAAAAGAGAATGCAGGCAAACTGACAAAAGTTAATAGCAATTAGGGCATCTTAAAGAAGGGCAATGCGTGAAGCCTATATCAATTTACACTGCCAGACCCTGGAGGAAGGTGTCAGAAACTGCTAAGATGATCTGGTCATACATAAAACGACAGGATCTAAACCTTTCAACCAGTATCTTAAGCATCGGTCTGGTGTTTAAACTCAAAACAGCAGACAAAAGCTGAAACTTTTATCCCTGCGGACCTGGAACACAGTGATTCTGATGAATAAGGGATTCCTGGAAACCTTTAGAAAACTCAAATATTAAATTCAATATTTAAAAATGCTTTCAGGCTTGAGGATACAGTACCAATGTTCCGCAGCTGCATAGACTCAACTAAGAGATATCGCCGGTACTGGAAAACGAAATTACTTAAAGCTAACAAATCACCAGACCTCGATGGAAATCAGTTGAGGTTTACAATGAATACGGCGTTGCACTAGTACGTTTCCTAGCCCACATCTAACGCATTGGATTTGCATCCTGTGTGCGTTGGGTTGTAATCACTGTTCGACCATTCAGATTTTGAGTTCCTGTGATTTATACACGACTGATTAACGATTCAGAAAGTACAAGTGTTTACATAAAGGTGTTAAAACTATTAAAATATAAAACTTATTTATAGACCAATAATCCGCCACAGATGTATTTAAGTCGATTAGAGACCCACACAACCGGTTTCGCAACTTTTAAGTTCCATCTTCTGGTGTGTGTAAATGATATGTCATATGGTATACGGATTAGTTACAGAATGCCGCATAGTAACAGTTGGTGTGGCTAGACAGTTTTCAGCGCTCCTCAATTTATGAAAACCATCAATGATTGAATGTCATGTGTGTGTTAAAATCACGAACTGACATCGCTTCACCGATTAAAATATGTTCTTGTCGGCCTATGTCAAGCAACAGACAATGCCCCTCATAAATGTTACCGAGAAAAGTATTTGATCCGAACTGATGAAGCTAAACGCAGAAATGGTTCCTTCGTAAAGGACACGACCTATTTTCTCCTCGATTCTTGGGTGATCTGTAGCATCTCTGTCGAAATAGCACAATGCTGATGCACAAATACGTGTTTCGGAGCACATGGTTCATCGTACATTGTTGAACACTGAGCACCGCAACACAACACACCACACCTACGTGTTCACACGTTGACCCGAAGACATCGCCAATTAAGATTGCAGTGGGCACGGGACGATCGATCAATGAAAACGTGTCGGCTCTCCTGGTGAGTAATATTTTTGCTGCACTAGGTAGACGGTCGTCTCCACAGTCAGTCATAGAGGTGAACGGAGGTTCGAAACGTGCAACGCGTTACGGACGCAGACTGTTGGGAGCAATATTATGCCATGGAAGACACTCCTGCGCTTGCATGGTCCTTGTCTCGGAGCCAGAACCGCGCTACAGTGGTTTGAGGAGCATTATAGTGAACTCACGTCATGTCTCGACGACCAAATTCGCCTGGTATAAATGCTATGGAACCCATCTGGATCGCTCATCACGTAAGCGGATCAGCGGCCCGTTATTTTCAAATTACATGACCTGTGCATAGACATCTAATGCCACATACCTCCACAAACCTACCAACGAACTGTCTGACCCCTGTTACTCAGAATCAGTGACATATTTCGTTCCAAAGACGGACGAACGGGCTATTAAGCAGGGGCATAATGTTTTGGCTCATCAGTGTATGTTTCTGTGAAAATAACACCGAAAAAGCAGGGCCATTATCTTCCATTCTAACACAGAAGGATCAGGTTTCCCCGTAGGCACCTACATTGATGAGCCAAACCATTATGTCCACCACCCACCTCAAGAGTGAATAACACCTGGTGACGTCGTGGGCAAACGATGTAAGGAAAGTACACAGGTGGATCAGAAACGAACGGGGTATCATCATGGCGACGATAATGGCTGCAAATGCGGAATCCAATAAGCTAAGCGACTTTGACAAAAGTAAAACTGTTACGGTCCGGCGCGTGGGAAACAGCATCTCGCGGCGAATATGGTCAGCTGTTACTGCTACTGGCTTAAGCACCTACGGAAGATTGAGATTTTCACTCTGCAACGGAGTGTGCGCTGATACGAACTTCCTGGCACATTAAAACTGTGTGCCGGACCGAGACTCGAACTCGGGACCTTTGTCTTTCGCGGGCAAGCGCTCCACCATCTGAGCTACCTGAACACGACTCACGCTCCGTCCTCACAGTTTGGAAATTAGGAGACGAGGTACTGGCGGAAGTAAAGCTGTGAGGACGGGGCGTGATTGGGTAGCTCAGATGGTAGAGCACTTGCCCGCGAAAGGCAACGGTCCCGAGTTCGAGTCTCGGTCCGGCACACAGTTTTAATCTGCCAGTAAGTTTCACCTACGGAAGATGGTTGAAGGATAAAAGAACGGACGCGCAAAATTACAGAGAAATATCCCTAACATCGGTTTAATGCAGAATCTTTGAACATATTCTCGGTCCGGATATCACACTTCTTGTGGATCAAGAATCTGTCCATGAATCTGCACGGTATAAACATAAATGACCTGGCAGAACGGGTTGTCGACAACCTGCGGTTGTTTGCTCCTGCTGTGGTGTACGGGAAGGTGTCGAAACTGAGTACGAAGATAAGACGACTTAGACAAAATTTCTAGTTGGTGTGATGAATGGAAGATTGCCCTAAATGTAGGAAAATGTAAGTTGATGCAGATGAGTAGGAAAAACAAATCCATAGTGTTAGATTATAGTATCAGTGGTTTGCTGCTTGACACAGTCACGTCGATTAAATATCTAGGCGTAACGTTGAAAAGCAGTATGAAATGGAATGGACATGAGGATTGTATGTAGGGAAGGCGGTTAGTACATGACGGTTTATTGGAAGAATTTTAGGAAGATGTGGTTCATCTCTAAAAGACACCGCATACTGGACACTTGTGCGACCTATTGAGTACAGTTAGTGTTTTGGATCCACACCAGGTCCGATTAAAGGAAGATATCAAAGCAATTCATAGGGTGCACTGCTAGATTAGTTACCGATGGTTGCAGAAATACGGAAATAGTTCAAACATGCTTCATGAACTCAAATGGGTATCCCTGAGGGAAGGCGACATTCTTCTCGAGCACTACTGAGAAAATTAAGAGAACCGCCATTTGACGCCGACTGCAGAACGATCTACTGCCATTTACGTACACTATGCGATCAAAAGCATCCAGACACCCCCAGAAACATATGTTTTTCACATTAGGGGCACTGTGCTGCCACCTATTCCCAGGTACTCCATATCAGCGACCTCGGTCAGTAGACATCGTCAGAGATCAGAATGGGGCGCTCCGCGTAACTCACGAACGTCGAACGTGGTCAGGTGATTGTCACTTGCGTCATACGTCTGTACGCGAGATTTCCACACTCCTAAATATCCCTAGGTCCACTGTTTCCGACGTGATAGTGAAGTGGAAACGTGAAGGGACACGTACAAAAGCGTACAGGCCGACCTCGTCCGTAGACTGACAGACCGCCGACAGTTGAAACGTCGTCATGCGTAATAGGCAGACATCTACCCAGACCATCACACAGGAATTCCAAACTGCATCAGGATCCACTGCAAGTACTTTGACAGTTAGGCGGGAGGTGAGAAAACTTGGATTTCATGGTCGAGCGGCTGCTCAGCCGGCAAATGCCAAACGACGCCTCGCTTGATGTAAGGAGCGTAAACATCGACGATTTAACAGTGGAAAAACAATGTGGAGTGACGAATCACGGTGCACAACGTGGCGATCCGATGGCAGGGTGTGAGTATGGGGAATGCCCGGTGAACGTCATCTGCCACATTGTGTAGTGTAAATAGTAAAATTATGAGGCGGTGGTGTTATGGCACGGTCGTGTTTTTCATGGAGGTAGCTTGCAGCCCTTGTTTTGCGTGGCACTATCACAGCACAGGCCTACATTGATTTTTAAGCACCTTCTTGCTTCCCACTGTTGAGCAATTCGGGGATGGTGACTCCATCTTTCAACACGATCGAGCACCTGTTCATAATGCACGGCTTGTGGCGGAGTGGTTACACGACAATAACATCCCTGTAATGGACTGGCCTGCACAGAGTCCTGACCTGAATCCTATAGAACACTTTTCGGATGTCTTGGAACGCTGACTTCGTGCCAGGCCTCACTGACCGACATAGATACCTCTCCTCAGTGCAGCACTCCGTGAAGAAAGAGCTGCCATTCCCCAAGGCACCTTCCAGCACCTGACTGAACGTATGCTTGTGAGACTGGAAGCTGTGATCAAGGCTAAGGGTGGGCCAACACCATATTGAATTCCAGCATTACCGATGGAGGGCGTCCTGAACTTTTAAGTCATTTTGTCACGTGTCCGGATACTTTTGATCACATAGTGTACATTTTGCGTAAGGACTACGATTAGAGATTAAAGCTCGTACAGAGGCACATACAGTCGTTTTCCCTCGCTCTATTTCCGAGTGCAACAGGAACGGAAGTGACTAGTACTGGTACAGGACACTCTCCGCCATGCACCATACGGTGGCTTGCGGAGTATGTATGAAGATGTAGAAACGAGTACGGGAGAATGTGTTGGACGTCTATGCCTTATCACAGCACGTGAAGGTCGAAGACTTGTCCGATCTGTGAAGCAGGGTAGGTGGCTATCTAACGACGTCTACAATGCTCGTGCAGGAACAAGTGTTTCGAATCACACCATTCAGTGCACAATGTTGAACATGGGGCACTGAAACAGGCGGCCCTTATGTGTACCTATGCTGACCCAACGGCATCGCCAGTTACCGTTGCACTGGGAACAGGATAATAGAGATTGGACTGTCGATCGTCTCGTCGGTTGTTTCACGTTTCTTTTTACACAGTATAGCTGGCCGTCACCCAGGCAAACGGCTGCTCGAAACGTGCACCGCGCACGGTAGCCGTCTAATTGGGGCAGTATTATGCTATGGGGCAGTCATCTGGGCTTCTGTGAGGCTTGTGGGTAGTAATCGAAGGCGCCGTGACAGCTGTGGACTACGTGAACATTGTTGTGGACCACCTTGACCGCTTCATGCTCGAGGTCTTGAACGGGCTGTGGCATCTTCCATGAGGACAACTGCCCGTGCCCCAAGGCCAAACTCGTGCGACATTGGTTTGAGGAGCATGATACTGAACTCGCGTTGACGTCTTGGCCATCAAATTCGCCTGATATGACCCCCTCGGTGCACATCTAGGGCGTCATTGTGAGCTGGCTGTGCATCCACTAACTACCGACTCGTAGTTTACCGGAACTGTGTGTACATATCTGGTGGCACCTACCTGCGGAAATCTACAAAGTACTTCGCGAATAAATGCCACGTAGGATCGCTGCTGTATTTCGTTCTGCAGATGGTCAGCACGGTATCGAGGTGGTGGTCGTAACGCTTTTACTGCTTGCATGTGGAGGAGCAAAATTACTGTGATGCAGTTACCATCGCTGTGAGAAGAGGTCACAGTAGCGTCGTTGTGCTGCTCCTCCACTGCGTTTAATGAACACACAAAAGATGCGCATCGGCCAACGTTTCATCCTATTCTTAATGCTGTGCATCACTGTTAGCGTACAACTAACGCTGCCGGAAAAACAAACCGTGAACTGAATCGAGTAGCAGTCAATGCAAACTTTATGGCGAAGAGTAAAGTGAGGATTATTGATGACAGGAAGTACCGTGAATGAAAGGAAGAAGCCTGTTTCCAAACAAGACAAGAAAATAATAGACAAAGAATAACGTAGATATTTCCACTTTCGTGCACTATTTTCAATGCAGTACAGATCCAAAGATCAATGAGGGTAAGATTCCTTGTACCGAAAGAATCAGAAAATTTCCACGCCAACCTTTAAAGTTTTGTCGGAGGCGTTCGGGTACATCCTGTTAATAAATATCAATCAAGGAGCTATCAGTTTTGTCAGCAGTTCCACAAAGGTATGAGCATGTCAGTCTCTTAAGAGTCCTATCGGTGACATGAAGACGAATTGTATATCTGTATTGGGTGGGCACGGTTGTTACATTAAACACTGAAGTGTGATTAGTATGTCAAATGAAACTATATGGTTCCAGAGACTTTTCAGTATCTCCAGTTGTACTGCAATAACACCTTTGCAATGTACGGAATGGGGATCCTACCTGAAACCCAGGCATAGGTGCTTCAATCAAACAAAACTGTTTCCAGGTCCCGACCTTTGTACAAATTTTCATTCGCCTCTTTGGTATGCTTATATACATCAGATGTTTGAGACTTGCTAACATCTCTGGAACCATACAGTTTAATTTGATTAAAGCACGGTGGGCTGAGGTGTGAATGGGAATTTAGATTGAGGAGGGAGACCTGCTAGGGCAGTCTCATTCTTAGCTTCAGTCTTCACACATACGTACATAAACTACTGGCCGTTAAAATTGCTACACCAAGAATAAATGCAGATGATAAACGGGTATTCATTGGACAAATATATCATACTAGAACTGACATGTGATTACATTTTCAGGCAATTTGGGTGCATAGATCCTGAGAAATCAGTACCCAGAACAACCACCTCTGGCCGTAATAACGGCCTTGATACGCCTGGGCATTGAGTCAAACAGAGCTTGGATGGCGTGTACAGGTACAGCTGCCCATGCAGCTTCAACACGATACCACAGTTCATCAAGAGTAGTGATTGGCGTATTGTGACGAACCAGTTGCTCGGCCACTATTGACCAGACGTTTTCAATCGGTGAGAAATCTGGAGAATGTGCTGCCCAGGGCAGCAGTCGAACATTTTCTGTATACAGAAAGGCCCGTACAGGACCTGCAACATGCGGTCGTGCACCATCCTGCTGAAATGTGGGGTTTCGCAGGGATCGAATGAAGGGTAGAGCCACGGGTCGTAACACATCTGAAATGCTACGTCCACTGTTCAAACTGACGTCAATACGAATAAGAGGTGACCGAGACGTGTAACCAATGGCACCCCATACCATCACACCGGGTGATACGCCACTATGGCAATGACGAATACACGCTTCCAACGTGCGTTTACCGCGATGTCGCCAAACATGGAGGCGACCATCATGATGCTGTAAATAGAATCTGGATTCATCCGAAAAAATGACGTTTTGCCATTCGTGCACCCAGGTTCGTCGTTGAGTACACCATCGCAGGCGCTCCTGTCTGATGCAGCGTCAAGGGTAACCGCAGTCATGGTCTCAGAGCTGATAATCCATGCTGCTGCAAACGTCGTCGAACTGTTCGTGCAGGTGGTTATTGTCTTGCAAACGTCCCCATCTGTTGACTCATGGATCGAGACGTAGCTGCACGATCCGTTACAGCCATGGGGATAAGATGCCTGTCATCTCGACTGCTAGTGATACGAGGCCATTGGGATCCAGCACGGCGTTCCGTATTACCCTCCTGAACCCACCGAATCCATATTCTGCTAACAGTCATTGGATCTCGACCAACGCGAGCAGCAATGTCGCGATACGATAAACCGCAATCTCGATAGGCTACAATCCGACCTTTATCAAAGTCGGAAACGTGATGGTACGCTCTTCTCCTCCTTACACGAGGCATCACAACAACGTTTCACCAGGCAACACCGGTCAACTGCTGTTCGTGTATGAGAAATCGGTTGGAAACTTTCCTCGTGTCAGCACGTTGTAGGTGTCGCCTCCGGCGCCAACCTTGTGTGAATGCTCTGAAAAGCTAATCATTTGCATATCACAGCATCTTCTTCCTGTCGGTTAAATTTCGCGTCTGTAGCACATCTTTGTGGTGTAGCAATTTTAATGGCCAGTAGTGTACATACGTACATACATACATACATACATACATACATACGTATGATTCAGTTCTGACCAGTTAAAAAGAATAGAAGCGGATTCAGAGGTTAGCGTGTTTGACGTTGTACTGGAAAGTTGTGTATTTCTCAGATTATAAAAGTCTTTCCCTTGATGACAAGACAAGTGGAACATTGACGCGATTGTTGCCTAATGTGTGTATTCGGCATATGGCGCCGGCTGTTAGTTTCAATCTCTCGAAGCGTCGTCTGCAGTACGGTGGCCACTGAAAACGCTGGCTAATACAGCTTGACTGGCAATGTAGCAGCGCGCCACACGGAGAAATTTTTCCGCCCTCGCACAGGGTGTCCCTTTAGAAAGAGCGATTTCAATCCTTTAGGGAGCGAAAGGCTATTTATAGTTTTTACAGAAACCAGATGGCAGTTATAAGAGTCGAGGGGCATGAAAGGGAAGCAGTGGTTGGGAAGGAGTGAGACAGGGCTGTAGCCTCTCCCCAATGTTATTCAATCTGTATATTGAGCAAGCAGTAAAGGAAACAAAAGAAAAATTCGGAGTAGGTATTAAAATCCATGGAGAAGAAATAAAAACTTTGAGGTTTGCCAATGACATTGTAATTCTGTCAGACACAGCAAAGGACTTGGAAGAGCAGTTGAATGAAATGGATAGTGTCTTGAAAGGAGGATATAAGATGAACATCAACAGAAGCAAAGCGAGGATAATGGAATGTAGTCGAATTAAGTCGGGTGATGCTGAGGGAATTAGATTAGGAAATGAGACACTTAGAGTAGCAGATGTGTTTTGCAATTTGGGGAGCAAAATAACTGATGATAGTCGAAGTAGAGATGATATAAAATGTAGACTGGCAATGGCAAGGAAAGCGTTTCTGAAGAAGAGAAATTTGTTAACATCGAGTATAGATTTAAGTCAGGAAGTCGTTTCTGAAAGTATTTGTGTGGAGTGTAGCCATGTATGGAAGTGAAACATGGATGATAAATAGTTTAGACAAGAAGAGAATAGAAGCTTTCGAAATGTGGTGCTACAAAAGATGCTGAAGATCAGATGGGTAGATTAGGTAACTAATGAGGAAGTATTGAATAGAATTGGGGAGAAGAGTAGTTTGTGGCACAACTTGACACGAAGAAGGGACCGGTTGGTAGGACGTGTTCTGAGGCATCAAGGGATCACAAATTTAGCATTGGAGGGCAGCGTGGAGGGTAAAAATCGTAGAGGGAGACCAAGAGATGAATACACTAAGCAGATTCAGAAGGATGTAGGTTGCAGTAACTACTGGGAGATGAAGCTTGCACAGGATAGAGTAGCATGGAGAGCTGCATCAAACCAGTCTCAAGACTGAAAACCACAACAACAACAGTGGCTAAAAGCTTCACATTTATCGTTTGTTTTCCTCTACTTATGTGATCTTCAGATTTGTCTACATCTATGCTCTAAAAATCAATAAAGTGTCATGTGTAGGACACTTTTCTTGTACCATATATAAGGGTTTCCGCCAGTTCAGTTTACAGACGAAATGTCGGAAGACACACTGTATGGCTATGCTAGTGCTCATGGGTCTAAATTCATAAACTTCACGAGGCCTGAAGAAATGGTAAGGAGGTTGCTTCATAATATTTTCAGATTACATCCCGATACCAGATTACGTTACTAAATTGGTTTTCACAAAATAATAAGCATCTTTGAGTCTCCGAAAACACTGATAATAAAACATTGTTTTGGCAATGCACAAGTCACACAAACATTTGACCATACAGGCTGCCCTTATTTGTATAGTCTCATCGAGCAGTGTTTGCTCCTATCGATCGTCGGCGCTCCAGCAATATTCTTGTATAGGTCGTACTACATATTCACACTCTTTCGAAGGCACGTTACAGTTTCTAATCACCCAATAAATGAACCTAAGCCTGCCTTGTACTTCTTGTACGATCCCTATCAACAATCATTTCATTTCATAATCCCTAACATTCCAAGTTCCACGTTGATACACGGGGTGAATACAGCATTTACTGGATTTATAGAAATAAGTGTTTAAAATTTCAAAATTCTTGTCTTCACAGATACTGACAAAAATATACAGTTTTCAGGAAATGCAATTTGAAGTCCAACCTAACGTTTTTTTTTTTCTTATGACGTCTCTTCAGAAGGCCCCAGATTTGTACTCAGGAGTACTCTTTTCCTGCAAGGCTTCCCTTCTGGTTTTGTTTTTTCTGTCTTCTTTCCTTTACCAGGTCTTCGATGACTTTCCAGCTGCAGAGAGGCGTTGTAAATCTTTTTCTTAAGACGTCTTGAGTTAAATTTCCTATCATGAAGTCCATTCTCTCTAATACCTTCATCCTATATTCCCGTTATTAACACAAGAACTGCCTCATAAGAGTGAATTTAGAGACCCATTTGGATTCTAGGTTTTTCCATGAACACACGCTTTTAGAAGTTCAGTATCGGCCAAGAACCTGTAAGTGGTCTTTACAACATCCAGGATACAATTTAGAAGCCTCTCCTTGTGAATGTGGGGTAATTATCCCTCTGAGCCTATAGATATCTATACTACAACAGCTAATGTGGCACAGATGATGAATGGTATGTTCATTTGCTGACACCATGTGAAAATATGTAGCCCATACTGCACTTCTTAGGTCACTTGCACTGGATATGTTCTGTCTAATGCCTTGACATAATACGGTTGAAGAGTGTCTACCATCTTCTTAGAGAGTCAGTTGTGATCACCAATGCCCTTTTCATCTTCCAACTTTTTACCCTTCAGTCACAGATCTATGAAACCAAAGATGTATCCCGTGCACGTTTGCTTGAAAGTAATCCACAGAATCGTCGTTCACCGAGCTAATATTGAAGTGTTCCTTCAAAAAGTGTGGTGCCAGGAAGGTAGCGACACACATCAATCTTTCAGGCACTTTGGATGTGGTTTCATCACTGCAACTTTGGGTACTTTTGTCCGTGAGTTCTACAAATAAATAAAAAATCGGAATTTGATATTTTCGGTCAATTTCATGAACGTCCTCCCTTAAACATGAAATTCAAAACTTTAGCCTTCCTCTCGCTGTCTTCTGTTGCCACCCGACACTGGTCGACGAGTGAGTGGATAGAAGCTTTAGACCCGCTTAGTGATTTTACGGACGACCAGAATTTTCTCGGGTTCTCTACAACAAATTTCGCTGTGGAATGACTGTGGAATAACTGTGGAAGTTGTATGCTTCGCGCATTGGTCTTCTTTCGGACGCACGGATTTCTACTAACTTTTGCCTGTCAACATTTGTGCGCTCTTTTTGTGAACCGAGGATGCAACAGTTTGTTTCCTCAGCATTTTCCGAATTTGATCAATTAAACCACTGAGGGTCCTTTCTATCCTTCATCCACTTACTTAACACATACGTCTCCAGAGGACCCATTTTAAACTTTGCCCATAATCCCTCAACGTTCGTCATAATGGAGCTAAATGAATTCCACTCATTGTCTTAGTTTGATGCCAACAACTGCTTATCTGCTCCTTGTAGCATAAACACTCTCCTGGCCTTCTTGACAGATTTATTTAACTTTAGTAACCATCGTCTCTGGTATCATGATCACTAATCCCTGGTTCTATACTGACTGTCGGTAAGGTCAAGCCTATTTGTAGCTAAAAGATCTCAAATATTTCAATTGCTTAACTAGGTGTTTAAGGCAGTTTTCCGAAAACTTGTCCACAAATACTTCACAAGACTGACTGTCTATACCAGCTGCAGTGAATCCATATACTTTCACATATCCTGTAAACTGAATCATTTCACAACACTTCGACAAAAATTCGTTCAAACGATCTACGGAACCTGTAACTAGCCTAACCAACCAACCAGCTAGCATACTAGTTGCTCTAGCTTGTGCATTAAAGGATTATAGAAGAGGCCATGCACCTCTCAGATTTTAGACGCGAGATGGGATGCTAATTTCCGTGTCAAGCGTAGGCTGTATTGGGGCTTGGGAAGGATGTCTGCAACTTAAGGGATTATAGATATGCACAATGAAATATTTCGTCATGGCAACGCTATGCGGGGTGAACTATGGGCGACAAGCGGAAAAAAATGACATACATTGCACGCTAGTAACAGACTACTTAGTACGATCGCACACGTTGTGAATTGAAATTTTAAGACACCGTGGACACTTTTGGATAACTACTTAAGTACGGCTAGATGAATGGCATATTAGACGCTGGAGGTGAGCCAATAGTAAAATGTTAGACGTGGGTAGTTCACGGCTGTGGCGAAGATTCCAGGAGTAAGGAAACATTCGTCCATTCGTAGGCGGTACAGGCAAGATTGACAGTATTAGCACCCAATGCCAAGATCGTTACCTTGCCGTAAGTACTCAGAAACTTACAACCAACGCGTCTACCTTCGTTACAAACCAGTGGCATTCTCTCTCTCTCTCTCTCTCTCTCTCTCTCTCTCTCTCTCTCTCTCACACACACACACACACACACACACACACACACTGTGAGACTGTACAATCGGCTTCGATAAGTTGCTCTGTCTGCAGTTGCATGCACCTCACACAGAGGCACCATATGACATGGTAAATGTGGTGCCTTGTCACAGTGACTAGATTCAGGAACACCAGTATCCAATTCATGGACGGATCGCTATTTATAGTGTCGTGTGATCCTCTTCCTCCGTCCAGCTGGCGTGCCCCATGCATACATTACAGCTTGGGCAATACTGAAGAAAAGACACTCGTTAAGTACAATCTACACTCGAAGACGAAATAACGAACCACGAAGGAATAAATTGAGCAAGTCAGTAACAAGTTGGTCCACCTCTAGCCCTTATGCAAGCAATTATTCGGCTTGGCATGATTGATGGTTGTCGGATGTCCTCCTGAGGGCTAAAGTGCAAATTCTGTCCAACTGGCGCGTTAGGTCAAAATCCCGACATGGTTGGAGGGCCCGGCGATAATGCACCAAACGTTCTCAGCTATGGAGATATACAGCGACCTTGCTGGCCAAGCTAGTGTTTGACAAGCACCAAGACAAGCAGCAGAAACACTCACTGTGTGCGGGCGGGCATTATCTTGCTGAAATGTAGGCTCAGGATGGCCTGCCATGAAGGACAAGAACACGGGTCCTGCTATGAAAAGAAATGGCACCCCAGACCTTTACTCCTGGTGGTATGGTGGGCGAGAGTCAGATTGGTATCCCACCGCTTTCCAGGGCGTCTCCAGCCTGGAGTAGAATTGTCTCAGTGATGAGCCCTGGTGACGCTCCGGGCAGCGGTGGGGTATCAACCACACTGTCGCCTGTCACGAGTGACGATCTAGAGTGCGAGTTCATTTCATAGCACGTCCCCTTTGGTTGTCATCCACGGTATCCTTACAGCGCAGCGGTTACGTCGATGATATTCTATCCCCCGTTTTGTTGCTCTTCATGGCAAGCCACCCTGGGCTTACATTACAGAAACATAATGCCCGACCGCACACGGTGAGTTTCTGCTGCTTGACTTTGCGCTTGTTGAACCCTACCATAGCCAGTAAGATCACCTGATCTCTCCCCAACTGAGAACGGTTGGAGCATTATGGGCAGGGCACTCCAACCAGCTCGGAATTTGCACAATCTACCGCGTCAGTTGGTCAGAATTTGGCTCGATATCCCTCAGGAGGACATCCAACGATTCTACCAATCAGTGCCAAGTCGAATAACTGCTCGCATAAGAATCAGAGGTGGACCAAAGCGTTATTGACCTGCTCAGCTTATGAAGCTCTTTCTCTTGAATAAATCACCCTATTTATCTGAATTTGCAATAATTTGTCTGTACATGTACATCACTCCTACAGATTTCCATCCCATTAGGGTAATTCCTTCGTGTTAGTCAATTTTTTTTGTCTTAATGTAAAATTACATATACCGGGTGATCAAAAAGTCAGTATAAATTTGAAAACTTAATAAACCACGGAATAATGTAGATAGAGAGGTAAAAATTGACACAAATGCTTGGAATGACATGGGGTTTTATTAGAACAAAAAAAAAACCAAGTTCACAAAATGTCCGACAGATGGCGCTAGACAGCTGGTAACTGCTACTGTGACGGGTGAGAGATACGCCGATATGTTACAGAATCGCATCATCCCCAGCCTGGCTGATAAACACCTGCTGGAACGTACGATGTTTATGCAGGATGGCGCTCCACTCCATATTGCTAGACGCGTGAAAGATCTCTTGCGCGCGTCGTTTGGTGATGATCGTGTGCTCAGCCGCCACTTTCGTCATGCTTGGCCTCCCAGGTCCCCAGAACTCAGTCCGTGCGATTATTGGCTTTGGGGTTACCTGAAGTCGCAAGTGTATCGTGATCGACCGACATCTCTAGGGATGCTGAAAGACAACATCCGACGCCAGTGCCTCACCATAACTCCGGACATGCTTTACAGTGCTGTTCACAACATTATTCCTCGACTACAGCTATTGTTGAGGAATGATGGTGGACATATTGAGCATTTCCTGTAAAGAACATCATCTTTACTTCGTCTTACTTTGTTATGCTAATTATTGGTATTCTGATCAGACGAAGCGCCATCTGTCGGACATTTTTTGAACGTTTGTATTTTTTCGGTTCTAATAAAATCTCATGTCATTCCAAGCATGTGTGTCAATTTGTACCTCTCTATCTACATTATTCCGTGATTTATTCAGTTTTCAAATTTATACTGACTTTTTGATCACCTGGTACACTTCCATTTAAGCATATGTGTATGTGATAACTGTATATTGTGCGTTGCTCATCGGACTGCTTTCAGAAAAAAACCAAAGTTTCGCGTTGAATTTTACAGGCGACACAGTGGTTGGAAATCTGCTATTTTCCATATCTTTTCCAGATGAAAAGGAAGATTACTTTTTGATAAATTCCTACTTAAAATCATACCTGCTCGCTCCTCACTTCAGGCCTTAAAAATAATTATGAAATTCCCAGTAGATGTATGCACACATCCTCAAGCTGCCACTAATTTTGTGAGCATTCACAGACAGATTGGAGGAAGGCTGATAAGCACCGTTGACCGCTACGGACTGTGACATGACATGTCGGCGCGCGCGCTCTCTCTCTCCCTCCCCCCCCCCCCCCCCGTATTTGATTAGTGTCATCCTATCGCTCATCGAATTTTTGGTCAACAGACTGATCTGTCACGTAGCCTGAAATTTTCGCTCCCCTAATATGCAACGCAGTTTTAGTTATAATTCATTAAAAGTACAAATCTTCAACAAATGTTTTGATGCGTTTTGTGTACGTACTGGGTGTCCCAGGAGGAATGGTCAGTATTCAAGGATATGATAGGTACGATCGATCACTCATGATGCAAAAGTGTCTAGTAAACATGGGCTCTAAACAGTATACCTTAAGAGCTGTGAGTACTTCTTCGATACTGTGAAATAGATCTCTTCTAATGCAAGCTCTTTCTTTCCATATTTTGAGAGTGGGTAGTATGGACAGAAACAAGAAAAAATTGTCAAGTAAACTTTGGCCCCATAATACACACCTTAGAGGTAAAACTTCAACAGAACAGATGTTTCACAGTGGCGAAGATGACAAAGTGCTCTTAGCTATTAAGATATGTACTTTACGGCCCATGTTTACTGGACTTTCGTTCACGTGTTGGTCCATACTACCACCTTTAAAAACATGGAAAGCAAAGAGCTTCGTTCACAGTATCAAAGGATAGTGCACATATTTCTTAAGGGATATCTTTTACAGCCCATGCTTAGAAGACTTTTTTGCTTCCTATGATTGTTCCTGTCATATCTCTGAATACTGGCCATTCCTCTTATGGCACCCTGTATACTGGTATTGTTCATAAACTATGAAAATATGCAGGATTGGGAGGGGGGGGGGAGAATTAAGAGGGAGAGTTAATGGAGAGTATAATCTGAAACAACTCTTAAATTATGAAAGGCACAGCTGTGACCGTCTAATTGCATATCACATTTTGTGAAATTATTAAAATGTTGTACCATGTGCCACTTCATACATAACTCACTTTTTGCGAAACACATACGAATCAACTGGTTTTCCCAGCCTTCGACAATAAGGAATGTACTTGTACAGTGAAGACTGTAACTTTCGAGAGGGTCAAGAAGCTGATGGTCCACACAGTAATATAGTAAGAGAATAAGAAGTTCCTCATATAAAGACAATTACAGAATGTCACATTTCTCAGTGCCTAGACTCTAAATAAAGCAAAATATACTATTCACATGCAATGAGAATAAAATTCCTCTAATAATGCTTGTATTATAATAACGCAAAGTTTTCTTCACATGAAACCACAGAAGGAACTGAAATATGAGTAATTCTATTGACGGTGATATTGGCGAAGTCCAGTTAACACAATGTAGCACTTATTTATAACAGAGGAGAACGAAAATTTGTGAACATATGCTGATAGTTTACTGTACAAACTGTCGATATTTTCTTCTACCCACTGACGCAAAACATATGCTAACTGTACGTCTTTTTACATAAACCTGTGTGAACTAGTAATTAAGATATCATCAAAGTTCTACACCCAATTATGAATAAATCTGGATCAAAAACTGCAGTAGTAAATCTAGGTTTCAATACGTGACAACCATACATTGGAAATATCAACAATAACTTAGCTACACGACGACAACAATAAAAATTACGCATCTAGACATCTCGTTTTCCTAATCTTATCACAAAAAGACACGCGCGGAAAGTAATAACATCAATGAAAGATACGTGGTTCGTCCGTTTGGTTTTTATGAATTGTCAGTGAATAACGATTCACAAAGCTTCCATATTTACACTAAATGCATTTCTGTAATTAAGAACGAAACGATGAGGTACTGTTGTCGGCAACATAAAACTCTGTGGCATCGTCTCATCAGGTTATGAACAGTGGATCAAACATTAAGTAAAAATTACAATGAACTCGCCTTTAAATGCAATGGATTCAGCACGTCCTGGCTAACTCTGGCAGCCACACGAGTCAACGATGCATGTAAGGCACTTGTCACAAACTAAACTACGCTCACTCCTTTTCACATTATTTCCCCCACCTGGTAACCATCGCTCCCCACAGATCACAATACACTTATCGATATCTATGACTGTTAGGGTCGACTGTTGGAATATCGATTAAGGAAGATAATCACTGGTTTAAAGTCGATTTAAACCGCACGGTAACGGATCCGAATACAACGGTGGACAACGGCAGAGCCAAATAGAGGTAGCTCGAGCGACACTTTAAGGTGCTAAGCGCAACGGAACGTTACGTCAAAACATTCCACAACGCGTGTCCAATGGCAGCATTCACACAAGCCACCAGCGGCACGAAGCGGGACATTATTGTCAACGTGCCTCGGGAAGAAACTTTTGACTTTGGCGTTGCTGCGGCGGAAAGGTGTCGTATGGAAACATCGGAAGTTACGCTATTTTCACTGCCCTTTCATTCATTTTTAAAAAGTGTTTTTTGTGCTTTTGCGTCTTCCTAGTCTCTATTTCATTCTTTTGCTTTGTTTTTGTGACAAATTGCAAATATTCCATGATGACTTGATAATTTTACCGCAGAGTGTTCTTGTGCAATACTGGCCAGATATTTGAAAGTGAAAAATGATATAGGTTGTACAATAACTGAGCAGAGCTGATGCCTAGACTGTGTATAAATAACAGCATAAATTGCTAAAGCAATTTCCATCATATAACCTTTTTTGTGAAAAATCAGCTCTATTGAACGAGAAAATAGTTTCTTCTGGCATCTGTTACATAGGGAAAAAACCTCAATGGATAAGGTAAACAGGCTTTGTATATTACCTTATAAATATGATTTGATGTGTTTGTATATATTTTCGCTAGCAAATAAATGTCGATGTTATGAAATATTAATCCACTTATCAGCAACTTACCATACGAACATGAACATCTATAATGAAATTTGTTTTGACCATTAACATTTTTATCGGTTGTTGTTCATTAATTTCAATACTATAACTTACTGGTTTTTCGTATAACTGATGACATAGCTCTTAAATAACATATACCATGCATACACCTATCTCTGGTGGTTAGGTCTGAAATCATCACCACTTCACAGAGAAGGAAGCAGTTTCTTTCATTATGTGTTATATGAAGTGAAATGGTACCGACAGCTCCAGTTTTTTGCATTTATAGTTCACACCGTGCACTGATTCTAACAATTTTATGAACTGTTGTTTTGCTGTTACAAATGCAGTAGTACAGTTAACCTAATATCTCCGAAATTCCTAATATTAATGCAATGATTGTCGTTTCTATATGTGGATAAGTGAAACATATTGGCAGTTCTTATTACAAGCAACAGAATTACAGTTCTTCAGCGACTACCTGTTTTTGATGCATTCCGAGTCTCTTACTTCACCAATTTTACATGAGTAGAAAACAAAATATCAGTTGGCAGACAGCTTTCGTTTTCTGACGATTCCTCAATAATACATGTGAGATGTTTTAATATGCTTTGAGAAAAGCATATTCGTGCCATCAGCTGTACAACTGTATGTTTGTTCTCTACCAGTTAGGATTATTACAATCTTTTCTTGGGAGAAAACGGTAAGGTACCAAAAAGAATATAGAATGTGCACAAGCCTAATAGAAAATGAATTAAAAGACGTCATTTTTAAAACCATAGGACTTACAATCTACGTCAGTGGATCAAACATACATTTTCGTCATACAAGAACCAACCAAAAGTAGAACATACACACTGATAAGCAAAACATTATGACTATATGCTTAATAGCTTATTTCTCTGTCTTTTGAACGAAATGCATCACTGGTTCTGCGTATTAGGGATCCGAAAGGTTGTTGATAATGTAATTCGCCTGTGATGACACCTGATAGCGACCCAGATGGCTATCATAGGATTTACATTAGGCAAATTTGGTCACTGAGACGCTGTGAGTTCACTAATGCTCCTCAAACCACTGTAGTACGGTTCTGGCTCTGAGAGACAGACAATTATACTGCTGAAAGATGATATCACCATCAGGGAAGACACCTAGCATGAACGGACGCAGGTGGTTCACAGGTGTCAGTGTGTCTTCGATTACTACCACAGGTCCCATGCAACGCAGGAGAATTCTCCCATAGCATAATGCTGCTCCAGCCTGTGTCAGAGGCGTTCTGCGCGTTTCGAGTCGCTGTTCGCCTCGATGACGGCGTTTATGGAGACAACCATCGACCTAGTGTAGGAAGAATGTGATTCACCAGAAGAGCCAACACGTTTCCATTGACCGACGGTCGAATTAAGATGGCCTCAGGCCCACTGCAATCGTAATTTAAAATTTCGAGAGTCAACATGTGAACACGTAGGTGCAGTCTGCTGTACAGCTCCATGTTCAACAATGTATGATGAACGGTGTGCTCCAAAACACTTGTGTGTGCACCAGCATTGTGCTCTTTTGGCAGACATGCCACAGGTCAATCTATCTCACTTCAGAGCAGACAAGAATCTCAGCCCCACGTTCTGTGAAGTCATGAACGTCCAAGTATGTAGCACCTAGTGACAGTTTCACTATCCTACCTCTTTCTGTAGATGCTCATGTCGGTAGTACATGAACATTCGACCAACTTCGCCATTTTCGAGATACTCGTTCACAGGATTTGTGTGACTTTGACAAAAGTCATGCACTCAATGAATTTCCCCATTTGCGGCTCATGTCTTCTGTAGGATGGTCCTCCCTTACATAGTTTTGTTATCACATCATGTGCCTCCAATGCAATGCCACAAGGTGGCATCCAATGTCGTAGTGGGCAGTAGTTGTAAGTTTGAGCTGATCAGTGTATAACTGTCATAATACTGTCTTAAGAGTCCACACAAAAGTGCTGTGCCTTGACACAGTTACAGTAGTGAACAGTTGGTGATAATTCCACTGATATATTACAGCTGTCGAAGATACAAATACTATGTGATTGTCAAAGAGATCAACTTGAAATGCATACAAAGTATGAATACCAAGGGAGTGTCTTACACCAGTAAAAGGCCTGGTTGCGCTGACGTTTTGGACCAGAAATTAACATCATGTGACCATACCATCTCAGCTTAAGAGAACACTTGGCCGACCATGTTCTAGCATTCTGAACGTAGCTCCTAAGACGTGTGATACACTTGCCTAGTCCCATACTGCTTGCTTAATCTAATTTTACTAGCTTTCCTTATTTTCTGTTGTTGCTACAATTTACTTCTTTTCATATAATTCATGCAATTAGAGGTGAATACAATAAGCAAATTCAAAATAATGTGGGTTGCAGTAGTTAATTGTAAATGGAAAAGATTTGATTGCGTGCTATACTTTCTTCTGATAAATTTTCTTCTTTGTATTTAACTCTGTGGAAACTATGCCATACACTGACAGCATTTCTGTGAGGAAAGAGAAACGAGAGCTGCTAAAAGAATACTTGATTGAATTATGCAGCCTCCCTTCTCAGTGTTTTACAATATTTATTCTATCACCATTGTATGATAAATAAATGCCTTATTCCAAAAGTTGGATGAGTATCACAAAGACAGAAGGGCACAGACATGACCCTATAATGGTTGTAATATAGTTTCATTTTAGACTGCATAAATCTTAGTCGTTCTAACTTCATCGGGATGAAGGTGTTAATGAACTACCCTTAGCAGTGATACACACAGAAAATACGAGAGTTCTGTGGCATGCACCAAGTGCTAACAGAAAAGTGTGTATGAAATTTGAAGGTTTTTACTTGGTTTAGACAGTCATAGAACATTAATTTATGGGTCTTAAAATATCTGTGTGAATGTATTTAATGCAACCGTCAATGTACCAGTAACAGAAGGTATGGTCTGCTACATTAATTTTGCGAGAAAATCTTCATTACTCAAATTTCTCAATATTCAATGCACAATGACAATTAACTTTGTCACATACGTTACAACATATGGTGACTACTGCTTAAGCTTGAGTCTACTTCTGCAATGAGATGAAACACGTATTACGAAAATAGCAACTGCAGCCTCTCATTGTCAGGCGAAAGTTCTTAAGCACAACTGAGATGTAATTAGCACCATATTTTTCCATTTAATAGGAGTCAGCCATTTTAGTACACAGTGCTTCATATTTTGTTGAGTGCATATGGATAACTGACGGATCAAAATTAGGAAAAATTCGCCTTTATAGCCACGAATACAAAATCATATTCCACTCGAGCATAGAGTTCCATGTCAGCTGTACCTTTCGTCTTGGAACAGGTGCCCCTTATGAGGGGTCCTCAATAATTTTTCATCCAGGGCTAAACCTACATATTTCACTATCCCCTTCACTGGTAGCGTTTTATCGAGAAGCTTGAGATTCCAATGTGTGCGTTGGGTCTGCTTCCTCATAAATGGTACTAAAACAGTCTTTTTAGAACTGACCCTTAGATCCTGTTCCCTGCACCAATTTTGTATAATGTTCAATGCTCCTTGTGCCATAGCTGTGACTGTACTTGAAAATTTGCCAAGTATTACTATGACAAGATTGTCTGCGTATCCCTGGCAAAATTACTGTGTAGAGTTTAATTCTATAATAAGTTCATTCAGCACAAGGTTCCTCAGTGGAGGAGACAAGACCCCCTCCTTGTGGACACCCTCTGGTGGTGTTGATTACCATTTTTTCTTGCATCACGGGGGCTCCTAACTTTCTATCACTAAGCATGTCTCTAATCCACCTGCAAATGGTGGTCTCCAAGCCATGCATCTCTGCTGCCTTAACCATGCATTCGAAGGTCTTGTTGCTAAAAGCCCCTTCAATGTCCAAGAAGATGCAGACGGCTATTTCCTGAAGGTATAGCGCTTTCTCCACCTTCCCAACAAGATTTTTCTGGTTGGTATGCATGCTGGTTTAAGTGTAGAGGGGCCCTAGTTAACCTCTCCCTAACATGCACGTTGACCAGTTATTCTAATGTTTCAAGAAGAAAGGAAAGACTGTTTGGTCTAGTATCCTTGGCCTTCGTACTATCAGTTCTCCCTGGCTATGCCCTCTAGATGTTAGGAATGATTCCTGCTACTAGGTTAACCCTAAATAACCTACATAGGAACCTTACGTTCACTCCTGCTTGTTTGCAGCCAGGTGACTTGAACTGTTGGAATGTTCCCACTGCCCATTGCATTTTACTATGGTCAGTACATTCACTGGCAGATTTCCAGTTCTCCCTTCGAATTCATGAAAACAGATATCTCACAGGGATCTCATCCTGGTCTATGTTGACTGGCAGAGTTCATTGAGGAAAATGAGTCTTGAGTAGTTCCAATGTTTCATGTGCTGTCCTTGTGTACTCCCCATTCTCTTTCCTTAAAGTTTCTCCTGGATTAGTTGGTGTCCAAGCGAGGATTTTGTGACATCTGGCCTAAACAGCCATACCCTCTACCTTCTCACAGCATAGCTTCCAGGACGCCCGCTTTGCTTGCTTCATTGCAAGATTGTATTTGAGAAAGGCCTCTGATATTCTGCCCATTGTCCTTTCCTTCTGGCAAACTTAAACAGTCTTCATATCTGTTTCCCCTGTGATTCCAGGTTGTTGTTCCGCCAAGATACATTCCTATTCATGCACTTCTTCGTGATTGAGCAGTTATCGTGGTATGAGGTCATGATGGCAGAGGTCACTATCTCTGCTACCTCCGGATTTCTTATTGAAGTACTGACTTCCGATTTGCTTGTGTCAAGGTCACTCCAATATGCCTCCCAGTCCGTTTTCCTGGGATTCCAGTAGGGCATGGTCTGTCTAATGCCAATTTCAACCTCAAACTTAATATACATGTGGTCTGATGAGGAAGACTATAAAGCCACATGCCACTGTTTCACATAACTACCCATTAAAGTATAACCAAAGTTTGTCAATTATCTCTTTCCTTCTCATATTCCTAAATGTAGGTTCCTAGTTATTAGCTAGAAGAAATTCTAGAAGGTTCTCACCTCTACTGTAGGTGTTGGTGATGCCCCACACTTAGCTGTGGGCATTAGCATTGCATCGAACCAATGGTTTCCCTGTTGTGTACAGTCTTCCGTCAGTCTCCTCACGTCCTGAGAAGGAGCAGCACTGTCCTCATAAGGAAGGTATACAGGGACCATTACAAACTCCATTGTGATACCTTCCTCAGGTTGCCGCATCCTGATGGTCACTAAGTACCTAGAACAAAAGTCCACCATCACCATGAAGGGGATTCCATTTTTTACATAAATGCACATTCTGGAGTGTCTTATATTTCTAGCATAAACCAGCTTACCTCCAGTGCCGCTGAGGCCTGATGCACATCCTTTACATAAGTAGGGGTCCCGAATCAGGGCCACGCCCACTTTTTGTCTTCCCAGAAGACGACTCAGTGCAGCAGTGGCCCCTTTTACTGTGTTGCAGATTTATCTGCAGCACATTCAGTCTACATCTTGCAGCCATTGTCGCTTCTGATGTCTTTGATTGCCCTGACAGCAACCTGCGAGAACCTCAAGAATAGTCTCAGGTCCTGTGCCTGCATTGTCTTCAGGGACTTCTCTCTGACTTCCACCACAAGGGTTTGGCTGGTTGATTATCTTCCAATCCTCTGTCGAGACTTTTGGGTTTTGAGACCCTATTTTCTCAGAGTCCCTGGAGATGTATTCTTAAGGAGTTTTGGCACCCAGATTAATATCGTTGCGGTCTTAGAGCTCAGCCGCTGTCTTTACCAGCAGCTTCATATCCTCCCACGGTGATATTAGGGGCACCTCTTCCTTAAGCCAGTCCACTGTACCCACCTCCTCACAGACAAAGATAAAAGCACTGTGATCCAAATACTCTCCTGAATTTGGGTCCCAGACCAGCGTCACCCCCAATCTTCTCAGAGAGCCATCTGCATGAGCTGCTCCTGCTGTGAGGTGATCTTGACCAGTGGATAGCCTTGCTGGATAACTGCCATCCTAAAAACCGAGACTGCAGTGCTATAGGTGTTTTTCCGTATTTCTTGCCTCGGATTTTTCTGGATACGCTTGTCCTGAGAAGTGGGAGTCTGATTCCTCACTTGTTATCTTACTGCCTGCAACGATGTAGAAGAGGTTTGTACACACCCTTCACCCTGGAACAGTCTTTGCTTGGGGGACTTGGGCTCAAGTCCTTTTAGTTTCCTCCACTTTTGTTTAGGAAGCCACTCTTTTCCTTCCTTTATCTTCATTTTCTAAGTAGTTTTCTCCTCTTAGCCCCAGACAAGTCCTTTGATCTTAATCTGGCCCAACTTCTTAGTAACAATTACCACTTCTCGAACATGTCTGTCCTCTTCAGCTGAGGGGAGGTTTTCCATCAGTTCCAGCCCCGATGTTCGGGTGTCTGAGGTATCAACTTGACTCTCAGTATTGCCATTTTCTTTAGTGTCCATTTTGGTCCCACGGGATTTGGGATCTCATCAGTCCACACCACATAAACCCCACACAGTGCAAGGCTAATTACTCAGGAAGGTCGTCCAGTATCTCTGAGGCTCTGTTCATGACACATCTTCGCATTTGCCACACACCCCTTGGCATGGATCACATCACATCTTGAGTTCGGTATTGAGGGGTTGGACAAGGACAAGGAATGGATGTGGGAGGACAGGTCGTTGTGGGACACACTTAGTCTGGTCCATCAGCCAAGACCTTACCGACCACAGGTTCCCACAGCTAGCATAGCCCTGTTTCATGGGAACACAAAGCCTCCCCACCCATACTGACAATGATACTTCAAGGTGGTGTCCCCCAGAGAGGATGATTACATCAGCCATTACAAGCATTTATAAATGATTTTAAAATCATTGCTAGATACAGAACACCTTATAGAAATAACTAACCCCCCAGGGGGACCACAACTTATTTGTGAATACGTGCGTAGCGAGCACAGGACGCCGAGCTACTGTGGCCTCCTTCCTTTCCGGGCTGCATACCTTCCTTTTCCACATCCTTCCCTATCCCCCATCTTCGCCCCCCCCTCCCTCACCTCTGGCTCTTTCCTTCCCTTTCTCCCCCTCTGGGAGCATGGTTTGTGCCTATGTCCAGAGACGGACGCTCGTAAATGTAACGCATTCTTCGCCTTCTCTGCTTGTATATCTTCATCCTTCCTTTGTCCTTCTCTCTTACTTACCTCTTCTCCGCTGCGGCGTTTGAGACCTCTCTCCTTTCCTTTCCCTTCCTTTGTTTTTCCCTTTATCTTTCTTCCTCCCTGTGCATGTCTGAAGGCCAACCCATGCATTTTTGTGCGTAGCCGGTGACGGGGTAACGCGTAATTCCCCGCCCGGGGTAGACAGGTAGGACACGTACGTACCCCCTGGTAATGGCCAGGCCTAGGGAGGGGTGATTACCCGAGCTGATACCTTCCGAAAGTGCCGATTGGTCCCTCCGTCCGTTTGTCGGGAGGTGTGACCTGAGGTGTGAACAATCACCTAAGGCGGGAGTGCCCTCAGAGAGGGCCGCCACAAGGGAGGAGCGCGCCATCGGAGACGCTGGTAATCATGGGGGATTCTTCCGCAATGGTTTCCTCACCTTCCACTATGTCTGCTCACAAGCGTAAGTTCACTGAGTCTCAGCCACAGACAGTTCTTCCATCGTTGCCACAGTTCCTTGTGATTTCTCGGTCTGACGAAGGTCACGACTTCCCCATGGTCAACCCTTTCATTATTCAGAAAGGTGTCGACGCAATTGCAGGTCCTGTAAAGTTTTGTTCCAGATTACGGAATGGCACCTTGGTGTTAGAAACAGTCAGTGCCCTTCAGGCACAAAAATTGCTGCGTACTTCACTGCTGCACACCTTCCCTGTCCGGGTTGAAGCGCACTGCACTTTAAATTCCTCGTGTGGAGTTTATACACTCTCCCTCGATGGATTGTCTGACGAAGAAATTCAGCACTACCTGTCTGACCAGAGCGTAACGGCTGTTCATAGAGTTATGAAAAGGGTTGACACATCATTCCAACCCACACTCTCTTCTTGACATTTGCCAAAGTTCAACTCCCATCGAGAATCAAAGCAGGCTATGAGATAATTTCCGTTCGCCCTTACGTCCCAAACCCTACGTGTTGCTATCGGTGTCAGCGGTTCAATCACACCAGCCAGTCCTGTTCCAATCCAGCCAAATGTGTTACGTGTGGCAAGGATGCTCATGAGGGTGCTTGTCCACCTCCATCCCCTCGCTGCATCAACTGTATGGGTGACCACGCTGCTTCCTCTCGAGATTGCCCCGTTTTTAAAGACGAAAAGCTCATCCAGGAAATCAGAGTGAAGGAAAAGGTGTCGACCTTTGCTGCTCGAAAATTATTCGCCAGTCGACAGCCCACCGTGCCTCAGACAGGAAAATACAGCACTGTTCTTGCTTCTCCTCGGCCAACAAAGGAGGAGGCCGCGCAGACTTGTGACCTCACCTTTAGTGCCACGGTCGTCCGATCGGCCAGCGCAAAGATCGCCCGTTCAACCTCACCACTTTCGTCTGCCCACTCTCTGGCTCACCCTTCATCGGGTTCTGCTAAATCTCGAGCCCAGAAGTCAGACACCAAGACTTCGAAAAAAGAGCATGCTCGTGAAGATTTTTTACATACCCCAACTTCCCAACCATCGGTTCCTCCTCCATCTAAACATCGTATTTCCAAGAAGGCTACTAAGAAACCCAGTTCATCAACTTCTCCGCCAAGGCGTGTCCCATCTACAGCACCACCTGGCGGAAATCGCCCTCGGCCGTCTTCTGTGTCGCCGAGGCGCACTGCTGGCGGCCGATCAACCGGCCGATTGCTGGTGGCAGGAGCTGCTCCTGAACAACCTATGGATCAGGATCTTCTGCCTTTGGCTGAATGCCATTCCATGCTGTTGGTTGCAAGCTCTGAGCAGTCGATGAGTTGACAGCAACCTTGGTCACATTCCTCCATTTTTTGTTCACCCTATGTCCATTATCCACTGGAATATCTGCGGCATTCGAGCCAATCGGGATGAATTGTCGATCCTCTTACGATCCTACTCGCCGGTCATCTTCTGTCTTCAGGAAACAAAGTTGCATCACCATGACCGCTTTGTTCTCCCTCATTTTCAGTCCATCCGATTTGATCTCCCTTCTGATGAAGGCACTCCAGCCCATGGAGGACTAATGGTTCTTCTCCATGATACTCTCCACTATCACCCAATCCACTTAAACACTTCCTTCCAAGCTGTCGCCGTCCGTCTTTCCCTTTCTGGATACACATTCTCTCTTTGTACTGTATACATTCCATCATCCACACCAATGGCACGAGCTGATCTCCTTCATCTTCTTGGTCAGCTTCCACCCCTCTATTTGCTGGTTGGGGACTTCAATGCCCACCACCCGCTTTGGGGATCTCCACATCCTTGTCCACGTGGCTCACTATTGCTAGACGTCTTCCACCAAGCGGATCTAGTTTGCCTCATCACTGGGGTCCCTACATTTTTGTCTGCCTCTACGACAAATTTCTCTCACTTGGACCTTGCAGTCGGTACTGTTCCGCTAGCTCGGCGCTTCGAATGGTTCTCCCTTGACGATACACACTCGAGTGACCACTTTCCCTGTGCCCTTAGACTGCAGCCTCAACTGCCATATCCCCCCTGCAGGTCCGGGGTAAGAATAAGCCCGAGGTATTCCTGCCTGTCGTAAGAGGCGACTAAAAGGAGTTTCAACCGTTTTGGCCTTCCATGTGATGGTCCCCCTTGGGGTTTGACCTCCATTTTTAAAAAATTCTACAGAAGTAAGAGTCTTTTGGGGAAGGACGCCTTACGTGGTGTACCACTGGTCCTCAGTGCACTAAGACCTTGGCACTCAGCATTGTACGGCGTTGTAACCATACCCACTATTCATCAAATTGGGCCTAAACGCCTGATGGGTTGTACAAGTTACGCCCTTAGTGCATCCCCATCTGCACCTACGATCATGATGGACTTTCCATGGCACCAGAAATCCAGCATGGTAGCCAGCCCGTTGTGGTGGGGTCGTCATGTACCCTCTAGGTTGTAGCCCCCTGACAACACAGGGATCGTACTGCTGATACCTGAGGTGCACCCTCCCCACGTCAGCCAAGGAGTAGATGCTCGTCTCCTTGGGGCATCAGGACTCCCGGAACGGTCATCCTGCCAGGTGGCCCTTGCTGAGGTTGGGGAGAGCCCCTGGTCAGAGTGGGTATCGGGGCGGACGTTTCGCGGATGAAACGTCAACACGTATCAGGTCGCTCTGCGGCCGAGTCTTTCAAAGGGAAAGGTACTATCTTTGGTTCTGGTTCTCCTGCCCTTTCCCCCTTGGCCACTCCCTGGGAGGAGGGACAGGCCCGCCGGCTTGGGGCGAAGTACTTCCCCCACTATTTAGTCTGTTCTCGAACCGATGGGGGGACGTTCGCCACCTCCAAGCCCATGTTCTTTGTTCAGCACATTGAGGACATCTTTGGGGAAATCGAGGCTCTCAGTAAGATGCGTTCGGGGTCCGTTCTTATAAAGACCACCTCCGCCACACAGTCGGCGGCGCTCCTGGCGTGCGACCGCCTAGGGGACATCCCAGTGTCCATTGTCTCGCATCTGGCACTAAATAGGACGCAGGGGGTTATTTTTCATCGGGATCTCCTGCTGCAATCTGATGAGGGGCTCAGGGCCAACCTGGAGCGCCGAGGCGTGCATTTCGTCCGGCGAGTCCAGCGCGGCCGCAAAGACCGTCACATCGACACCGGGGCCTTTATCCTCGCCTTCGAGGGGGACGTTCTCCCGGAGAAGGTAAAGGTGATGTTCTACTGGTGCGACGTGCGACCTTACGTCCCGCCTTCTATGCGCTGTTTTCGGTGTTTGCGCTTTGGGCACATGTCGTCACGGTGTGAGGCTGAGCCCCTTTGTGGCGATTGTGGACGTCCTCTTCGTGAGGAACATACATGCACCCCACCACCTCGGTGCGTTAATTGTCCTGGCACCCACTCGCCTAGATCCTCAGACTGCCCCGCATATCAGAAGGAGAAGATACAAGAACTCAAAACTTTGGATCGTCTCTCTTATTCTGAGGCCAGGAAGAAGTATGACCGCCTCCATCCTGTGCCGTTGACCACTTCGTTTGCCTCAGTTGTCCCCTCCTTCCGCGGTATCCTCACCCCTATCCTGTCCCTCCTCCTCCTCCTCCTCCTCCTCCTCCTCCTCCTCCTCCTCCTCCTCCTCCTCCTCTCCGCCGCCTGAGAAGCGATCCTCTTCTCAGGCGTCCATCGGGGAAACGTTCCGGACCCCAGCTTCTGAGGTCCGGCGTTCCAAAACGGACCCCGCGCGTGAGGACCTTCTTCGGGACCAGCCCACCATCCCTGTGCCTCCTCGGACTTCCAAGAAGGCTTCCAGGAAGTAGTCTCTAGCCCCCTCTCCACCCCGGTGCGTTTCGTCTGACGCTCCATCCGTGAGTCGCTGCTCCCGGCCGTCCTCAGTTTCGCCGGGATGCTCTGCTGCCAGGCGCTCAGCTGGCCTCACGTCGGCAAATGATGCTGCCCCTCCTACAAGACCAGGGACAGCGGCCGCAGCTGGCGACGACTCGATGGAACAGGATCCGCCTCCCGCCGGTTGTAGCGTTGTTCCCTTGACACCTGGCCCTCTGCGGCCGTCGAGGTGACCAGCTCTTCCCCCGTCTCGTTCCCCCTCTTTTTTGACTAGCGATGGCCTTGTTACAGTGGAACATAAGAGGTATTCGATCTAATTGGGAGGAATTACAGCTGCTCCTCCGCCTGCACTGTCCGCTCGTCCTTGGTCTCCAGGAAACCAAGTTGCGCCCGATTGACCGTATTGCCTTTACCCACTATACCTGGGAGCGGTATGACCTCACCCCTGTGGACGGTATCCCAGCTCATGGTGGGGTCATGTTGCTCGTTCGGGACGATGTCTATTACCATCCCATCCCACTGACCACCCCACTCCAAGCAATAGCTGTCCGTATTACTCTTTCTGCTTTTACTTCTTCAGTTTGTACCATCTACACTCCATCGTCATCCGCTGTTAGTCGGGCTGACTTGATGCACCTGATTGTTCAGCTTCCCCCGCCGTTTTTATTGTTTGGCGACTTCAATGCCCATCATCCCCTTTGGGGCTCTCCTGCATCCTGTCAAAGAGGCTCACTCTTGGCGGATGTCTTCAACCATCTCAATCTTGTCTGCCTCAATACTGGCGCCCCGACTTTCCTCTCGGACTCTACTCATACCTACTCCCACTTGGACCTCTCGATCTGTTCTACCACTCTTGCCCGTCGGTTCGAGTGGTATGTCCTTTCTGACACCTATTCGAGCGACCACTTCCCCTGTGTCGTTTGTCTCCTGCACCACACCCCATCCCCACGTCTTTCGAGCTGGAACATACCGAAAGCTGACTGGGGACTTTACTCCTCCCTGGCGTCCTTTCCGGACCACGATTTTCTCAGTTGTGACAGTCAGTTCGAATACCTCACGGCTGTTATCATCAATGCTGCCGAACGTTCCATTCCTCGTACTACCTCTTCTTCACGTCGCGCTTCCATCCCCTGGTGGAACGAGGCTTGTAGAGACGCTATCCGTGCTCGACGACGTGCTTTACGCACCTTTCACCGCCATCCTACGTTGGCGAATTGTATTGGATACAAACGACTCCGAGCGCATGCCGTAGAGTCATCGAAGACAGCAAAAAAGCTTGTTGGGCCTCTTTCACAAGCTCCTTTAACAGTTTTACTCCCTCTTCTGTCGTATGGGGTGGCCTGCGCCGGCTGTCGGGCATTAAGGCCCACTCCTCGGTACCTGGCCTGACCTCAGGTAATGAGGTCCTTGTTGATCCTGTGGCTGTCTCCAACGCCTTCGGCCGGTTTTTCGTGGTGGTTTCAAGCTCCGCCCATTACCACCCTGCCTTCCTTCCCAGGAAAGAGGCAGAAGAGGCTCGGCGACCTTCTTTCCACTCGCTGAATCTGGAAACTTATAATGCCCCCTTTACTATGCGGGAACTCAAACGTGCGCTTGCACTGTCCCGGTCCTCTGCTCCGGGGCCAGATACCATTCACGTTCAGATGCTGGCACACCTTTCTCCGGCGGGCAAAAGCTTCCTTCTTCGTACCTACAATCGCGTCTGGACCGAAGGTCAGGTCCCCATGTGTTGGCGTGACGCTGTCGTTCCTATACCCAAACCCGGGAAGGATAGACACCTTCCTTCTAGTTACCGCCCCATTTCTCTTACAAGCTGTGTCTGTAAGGTGATGGAGCGCATGGTTCATGCTCGGTTAGTTTGGATTCTTGAATCTCGACGGCTACTTACCAATGTCCAATGCGGCTTTCGTCGCCGCCGCTCCGCTGTTGACCACCTTGTGACCTTGTCGACATTCACCATGAACAACTTTTTGCAAAGGCGCCAAATAGTAGCCGTGTTGGAGAGGAGGTATCCTCCGCACTATGCACAGGTGGGGCCTACGCGGTCGCCTGCCCCTTTTTATTGATTTCTTTTTAACGGATCGAAAGTTTAGGGTACATGTGGGTTCCGTATTGTCTGACGTCTTCCTCCAGGAGAGCGGAGTGCCTCAGGGCTCCGTCTTGAGCGTAGCCCTTTTTGCCATCGCGATCAATCCAATTATGGATTGCATTTCACCTAATGTCTCAGGCTCTCTCTTTGTCGATGACTTCGCGATCTACTGCAGTGCCCAGAGAACATGCCTCCTGGAGCGCTGCCTTCAGCGTTGTCTAGACAGCCTATACTCATGGAGCGTGGCAAATGGCTTCCGGTTCTCTGAAGAGAAGACGGTTTGTATCAACTTTTGGCGATATAAAGCGTTCCTTCCGCCATCCTTACATCTCGGTCCCATTGTTCTCCCATTCGTGGAAACAACTAAGTTTCTAGGGCTCACGTTGGACAGGAAACTGTGTTGGTCTCCGCATGTCTCTTATTTGGCGGCCCGTTGTACACGTTCCCTTAATGTCCTCAGAGTTCTTAGTAGTTCATCTTGGGGAGCGGATCGCACTGTCCTGCTTCGCTTGTATCGGTCCATAGTCCGATCGAAGCTGGATTGTGGGAGCTTCGTCTACTCGTCTGCTCGGCCATCCCTCTTACGCCGTCTCAACTCCATCCACCGTCGGGGGTTATGTCTTGCGACCGGAGCCTTCTACACTAGTCCTGTAGAGAGTCTTTATGCTGAAGCTGCCGAATTACCATTGACCTACCGGCGCGACATACTGCTGTGTCGGTATGCCTGCCGTCTGTTGTCTATGCCTGACCACCCCTCTTACCAGTCCTTCTTCGCGGATTCTCTCGACCATCAGTACGGGTTGTATGTGTCTGCCCTGCTGCCCCCCAGAGTCCGCTTCCGTCGCCTGCTTCGACAATTGGATTTTGCCCTCCCTACCACCCTCAGAGAGGGTGAGAGCCCGACACCACCTTGGCTCCAAGCTCCAGTTCATATTTATCTCGACCTCAGCTCACTCCCGAAGGAGGGTACTCCGGCTACAGTGTATTGCTCACGGTTTGTCGAACTTCGTGCTCGACTTGCCGGTCACACCTTTATTTACACCGATGGCTCCAAAACTGACGATGGTGTCGGCTGTGCCTTTGTCGTCGGGGCCGCCACCTTTAAATACCGGCTCCTCGACCAATGTTCCAGCTTGACGGCCGAGCTTTTTGCTCTCCATCAGGCCGTTCAGTATGCCCGCCACCACCGCTATTCATCGTATGTACTCTGCTCTGACTCACTCAGTGCTCTTCAGAGCCTTGGAGCTCCCTATCCGGTCCATCCCTTGGTTCAACAGATACAGCAGTCCCTCCATTCTTTCGCTGATAATGGTTCTCCTGTCAGCTTTCTGTGGGTTCCTGGACATGTAGGAGTGCCTGGGAATGAGGCTGCGGATGCTGCAGCCAAGGCTGCAGTCCTCCTGCCTCGGCCAGCCTCCCATTGTGTCCCGTTATCTGACGTTTGTGGGGATGTTTGTAAGAGGCTTGTGTCGTTGTGGTGGGATGCTTGGTCATCCCTCCAAGGAAACAAGCTCCGGGCAGTAAAACTGCTCCCAACTGCTTGGACAACCTCCTCCCGACCATCTCGGCGAGAGGAGGTCCTTCTGACCAGGTTGCGGATTGGGCATTGCTGGTTTAGCCACTGCTACCTGCTCTCCGGTGACCCAGCCCCGCAGTGCCCTTGTGGTCAGGCATTAACAGTGCGCCATGTTTTATTGTAGTGTCCCCGCTTTAGTCAATCTCGTGTTGTACTGTCCCTGCCATCTACTTTACCAGATATTTTAGCTGATGACGTTCGAGCAGCTGCTCGTGTTCTGCGTTTTATAACTTTGACTGGCTTGTCCGAAGACATCTAACTTTTTTACTTATTTTATCTGCATCTTTGTCAAGCCTTTCTGGTGTCCCCCCCTCCCCTTGAGTGTTACTAGATTCCATGTGCTCTAATAACTGTAACTAGGCGCTAATTACCTCAGTAGTTGAGCGCCCTTAAACCCCACAAAAAAAAAAATCAACTGCCATATATGCGCCCGTGACGCTGGAAGTTTGCCCAAGCCGATTGGAGACGTTTTTCGTCTCTAGCGACATTCGATGACCGTCACTTTCCCAGCGTCGACGATGAGGTCACACATATTACCGACGTTATTCTTACAGCTGCGGAACGTTCAATACCACGCACCCCCGAATTGCCCCGGCGCCCCCCAATTCCTTGGTGGAACGAGGCGTGCTGTGACGAAATACGTGAGCAGCGACGTGCTCTTCGCATTTTTCGCCACCATCCTACTTTGGCCAACTGTATCCGCTATAAGCAGTTCCGTGCGCAATACCGTCGCGCCATTCGCGATAGCAAGAAGGCAAGCTGGAAATTCTTTACTAGCTTATTTAACACCTTCACTCCCTCCTCGGAAGTTTGGAATCGGCTTTGACGGTTATCAGGCGCGCCTAGTTTCTCCCCGGTCTCTGGGCTCACTGTCGCGCATGATACATTAGTGGACCCCGTCGCAATTTCTAACTCATTGGGTCAGCACTTTGCTGAGATTTCGAGCTCTTCAAATTACCCGCCAGCGTTTCTCCCGAAGAAACGTGCAGCGGAAGTGCGACCTCTTGCTTTCTCCTCTCAAAATCGCGAAAGCTACAATACTGTTTTCTCCATGCGGGAACTCCAACATGCACTCTCTTCTTCTCGATCCTCCGCCCCAGGACCGGATGCTATCATGTCCAAATGTTGCTGCATTTACCAACCCGTAGTCTGCGTTACCTCCTTCGCCTTTATAATCGAATTTGGACCGACAGTACTTTTCCCACACGATGGCGGGAAGCTATCGTCGTTCCTGTTACGAAACCTGGAAAGGACAAACATCTCCCCTCTAGATATCGTCCCATTTCTCTCACGAGTAGTGTCTGTAAGGTTTTGGAGCATATGGTGAATTGCCGTTTAGCTTGGTGGCTGGAGTCCCGAAGTCTTTTAACACCTGCCAAATGCGGATTCCGAAAGCATCGTTCTGCAGTTGACCATCTTGTTGTTCTCTCCACTTATATCATGAACAATTTTCTCCGGAAACGCCAAACAGAAGCAATATTTTTTGATCTGGAGAGAGCATACGATACCTGTTGGAGGACAGGCATCCTCCGCACACTATTCTCTTGGGGCTTTCGAGGTCGGCTGCCCCTTTTTCTTCGCGAATTTATGGCATAGCGCACATTTAGAGTGTGGGTGAACACCACTCTCTCCCGTACTTTCTCCCAAGAAAACGGGATACCCCAGGGCTCCGTGCTGAGTGTTGTACTGTTTGCCATTGCCATAAATCCAATTATGGATTGTCTCCTTCCTGATGTCTCGGGCTCCCTCTTTGTGGAAGATTTTGCGATCTACTACAGCTCTCAACGGACCAGCCTTCTTGAACGACGTCTTCAAGGATGTCTCGATCGCCTCCACTCTTGGAGCATCGAAACCGGCTTCAGTTTTTCTCCCAGTAAGACCGTTTGTGTTAATTTTTGGCGACGTAAGGAGTTTCTTCCACCCTCCTTACATCTAGGACCTGTCAACCTTCCGTTTTCGGACGTCGCTAAATTCTTGGGTCTTATGTTTGACAGAAAACTGTGCTGGTCCTCCCACGTTTCCTATCTTTCGGCTCGCTGTCTGCGATCCCTCAACACCCTCCGTGTCCTGAATGGTACCTCCTGGGGAGCGGACCGAGTGGTCCTTCTCCGCCTCTATCGCGCCTTAGTGCGCTCGAAATTGGACTATGGAAGCATAGTTTACTCCTCTGCTCAGCCGTCTATTCTTCGGCGTCTCGATTCTATCCACTGCTGTGGATTACGTTTAGTGTCTGGAGCTTTTTACACCAGCCCTGTGGAAAGCCTTTATGCTGAGACTGCTGATCCTCCATTGTCCAGTCGGCGAGCAGTCCTTCTGAGTCGTTATGCTAGCCATCTGTCTTCCATGCCTGCTAATCCAGCCCATGACATTTTTTTCGACGCCTCCTTCAATGTAGGGTATGCAAGCCGCCCCTCCTCACTACTACCACCGGGAGTCCGCTTCCGTCAACTGCTCCATTCTCTTTCCTTCCGCTTTCCTAAAACCTTCTTGACAACTCGGGGTACTGCACTGCCTTGGCTCCGTCCCCAGATCTGCCTGCTCCGTGACCTTCGTCAATTTCCCAAGGTTGGTACCCCTTCACTTGTTTATCATCGGGCATTTGCTGCTCTATGTGCACAAATGAAGCAAGCCACATTTATTTACACCGATGGCTCGAAAACATCGTTAGGTGTAGGGAGTGCCTATATTGTTGGCGACACCCCAAATCACTTTCGGCTTCCCGACCAGTGTTCGGTTTATACTGCGGAGCTTTACGCTGTTCTCCAGGCTGTCCACTACATCCACCGCCATCAGCGGATACAGTACGTTATCTGCTCAGATTCTCTCAGCTCTCTCCTCAGTCTCCAAGCTCTTTACCCTGTCCACCCTCTGGTCCACCAGATTCAGGACTCTCTGAGTCTGCTCCACCTGGGGGCGTCTCGGTGGCGTTCCTCTGGATCCCGTGACCCGTTGGTATCTGTGGAAATGAGGCGGCCGATATAGCGGTCAAGGCTGCAGTCTCTCTTCTTCGGCCAGCTTTTCAATCAATTCCCTTCGCCGATCTACGGAGCGTTTTATGTCGTCGTGTTGTTCTTTTATGGCACGCACATTGGTCGACACTTCCCCATAATAAATTGCGGGATGTGAAAGCTCTTCCTTGTGCTTGGACCTCTTCCTCCCGAACGCGTCGTCGGGAGGAGGTAATTTTATCTAGACTCCGGATAGGGCTCTGTCTTTTTAGCCATCGACATCTTTTAAGTGGTGATCCTCCCCCACTCTGTCCCCACTGCTCTCAGCTGTGGACGGTAAGACCCCTTTTAATTGAGTGCCCCTATTTTACTCCGTTACGCGCCCGTCTACAGCTGTCGCCTGATATATCGTCGATTTTAGCAGATGACATGCGCTCGGCCGATCGCGTTCTCGAGTTTATTAGAGCCAGTGAAATGACGTCAGTCATTTGAAGCTTTTTTTGGGGACAACCAGCCCCTTTCTGTAGTGGATTTTAAGCCTTCATTCTGCTTTTAGTTTCTCCAATTTCTTTAGTTTCGTTCCCATTTCTGCTGGTTTCCATTTTCTGTTTTTACTGTTTCCTAAGTCACGGACCGGGCGCTAATGACCATAGCAGTTTTGCACCCGAAAAAACCAAAAACAAAAACAAGAAATAAATAACAGGAAGAAAATAAACGAATATGCACTCAGGTAACAAAAGTCATGGGATATGCGATATGAATATCTATATATGGGGTTAGTATCGTATACACAAGGTGGAAAAGGGCAGTGCATTGGCAGAGCTCTCATTTGTACACAGGTGATTCATGTGAAAAGTTTTCCAATGTGATCATGGGCACATGACAGGAATTAAGACTTTGAATGTGGAATAGTAGTTGGAGCTGGAGACATGGGACATTCCATTTCTGAAATGTTAGAGAATTCAATATTACTAAATCCACGGTGTCAAGAGTGTGCTGCAAATACCAAATTTCAGGCATTGCTTATCTCCATGTACAGTGAAGTGACCAGTATTGGTAGAGTTGTCAGTGTGAACAGACAAGCAACACTGCGTGAAATAACCACAGAAATCAATGTGGGATGCACAATGAATTTATCCATCAGGACAGTGTAGCGAAATAAGGCGTTAATAGGCTATAGCAGCAGATGACCAACACAAGTGTCTTTGCTAGCCGCACATCGCCTTCAGCACCTGGGCTGGGCTCGTGACCATGTTGGTTGGACCCTAGTTGACTGGAAAACCGTGATCCATTCAGTGTGTCAGTAGGTACAATATGATGATAGGATTTGAGCATGGCAAATATCGCACAAAGGTACAGACTCAAGTTGTCAACCAGGAAATGTGCAAGCTGGTGGTGGCTTCATAAGGCTGGGGACTGTGTTTATGTAGAATGGACTGGGTCCTCAGGTCCAACTGAGGCAATCATTGGCTGGAAATGGTTGTTTAGCTACTTTTACACCATTTGTAGCCATTATGGACTTCATGCTCTCAAGCAATGATGGAATTTTTATCGATGGCAATGTCACCAGGCTATTGTTCGTGACTGGTTTGAAGAACATTCTCGACAATTAGAGTGAATGATATGGCCGCCCAGACTGTTCAATAAGTATCCCATCGAACATTTATAGGACATAAGCGAGAGATCAGTTGATGCACAAAATCCTGCACCAGCAACGCTTTTGTAATCGTGAACAGCTATAGAGGCAACATGTCTCAGTATTTCTGCAAGTGACTTCAAACGACTTGAGTCTATACCGCGTCCAGTTGCTGCACGACACCAGTCAGAAGGCGGTCTGGCACGATTTTAGGAGTTACCCCATGACTTTTTGTCACCTCAGTGTATAAGAATATCAATAGCATCATAATGCATGTGTGAGTGCAACCAGTAGCTATGTCTGTATTATCTGTTTATGTTAAAATACACTAACGTGGTTAAAGAAGGTATAGATCAGATAAAGGGACAGAGAGACCATAAGCAGCCAGTGCATTTACAGCAACCAGCTCAGTCTTTAGGTAAGTTAACATGAGAAGTTAATTTAATAAAATTCCAGTGAAATTCTCAGAGCAATTTTTATTCCACAAATCCTTTTGTTCAGTCAAGATTTCCTTCAGATGTAATTTAAAATGACTAAAAATCTCAATTTGCTACAGTAAACCCATGTAGTACCTTTCATCCAACTTATGTAACAATTACAAATAGCCTTTCCTGTGTCCTATGGTGTGTTCAGAGGAATACCTAAAACTGAATTACTAGCTTGTGGATATGCTCTTGAAACCTAGTCTTAACCTGTCCTCTCTTTGACCTACATAGAATTTATTACATTGCTCACAACTGTGTTTATCAATGGATTGTTAACCACTTCAGTTTACATACAGTGGATCTTGCATAGTATTGTCCGCATTTTCCCATTTCAAATTTAGGTTGTTCTGGAGATTCAAAGTGCAATAATAGATCTATTAGTCCCTTACTTTTTCCTAGAACTCACCATATGTGATAAGTTTTATAGAAACAGATAAAAAAATATGCTCCATTGGTTGCTACCAGGTATGGGATATAACATCATGCAATCTTATTTCACCCACATACAAACTTTTCACCTACTCCATAAAGGTTTTCATTGTGTAAATTTACAAATGTTTTCCTTCTAAAGGTATATATCGGTAACAGTTACCAGTAACTGCTCTCTTTTTAAATTTACTACTGATGTACGTGTGGTGTAAGATTACATAGCATGTGATACATATATCCTTTAGGCATTTAATTGCCTTTGGTGACAGTCACTAGGATGAGAAAATAGTTCCTATTATTAATTACCATCTTTTGAAGGTAAGTTTTAAAATGGTTCCAATCTGTTAATTTTAGAAATGATATTGAGTTATTGTTTCAGCATAATATTCACATTGACTGGTATATTTATTTTAGGTGTAGTTTACAATACTCGTCAGTTATCAAAAAATTAGTGTCATATGATTTTTGTCACTGAGATACCCTCAGTGTTTCCTTTCCTTATAATATATTTGCTGTTGTTGCATATAAGAATTATCTATACACCGTTGATGATGGACTTATAACTGTACTTTTGTAACCAATGAAGAGATCTTAGGTGACTTGATGAGTCACTTGTTTACCTAGCAGTGTGGCTTACTCTATAGTCCTTAAGAATTGGAGTCTCAGTATGGGGTAGTTTAGGTACAAGTTTTTATCTTTGGTTGTGTGAACCTCAGCTTAATGTAATACCACTAGTTTTACACAAAATTTGTCATATAATGATTGTTTCATGTGTGTTGTTGAGTTATGTCCTCTCAAAAGAATTATAGTAAAAATAGAAATGCATGTTACCTCACTACCAAGGTACTGCAATTATTGACTGGTCAATTAAGGTCTATGCTTTTAGCAGTACATATTTAAGGTACAGGTCATTTGTTACTTAAGAGTTATGTCACCTCTCACCTGAGGTCTTAGTTTTACATACATATGCTATGATTTGCTCATCCTGAAATTGAGATATTACGCAGCTTCGAGGTCCAAGTACTGTGTAAACAGGTATTAACCAATTAAATTCTAGACACATGATTTAAGGTGTAGATCATAGTGTACTTGAGATTGCACCATCCATTACTCGAGGTCTAGGTTCTGTCCCATCTGTCAGCTGAAGTCTGTTTGGCAAGTGTATGTCATCTGATATTGAGATTTCAGAACGTACCACTTCAGGTTGTTCATTAGAAGTTACATGGCAGGGTCTAAGATTTAAATTTCTTGGGATTACATTTATTTGTGCTTTTTTTAATGGAACATGCTGTTAAACAATAAATGAATTGTGTATGCTACCTTCTCTGCCTCATGTGTAAACTAATACCCATGAAATATAGACAGATATGTTAAGGGGTATGACCACTGAGATCATTATGTAGAGCTTTTCCTATCAGCTAAATGTACTCACAAGGTCCTAACAGTACTTTAATAAGATTTGGTAGTCACTTAATACAACTGTAAAGTTGGATAGATTGAATGTTGCACCACTTCTCATACTTTTATTGCCTCTGTCCACCTACATATATAGTAACTTCATCTGCAGTTATCATACACTATTAAAGTCCTTTAATTTGACATCTTTCACAGTGTTTAGTTCAGATGAATGCCCTCTTTTTTATTTTTGTAACACCAAAGTCGATATAATGCACTGTAAGAGGTTGTTGTAGTTGTTCAGAGAATGGGTGCCATTTTGTATAATTATGACTGTAATCTTTGACCAGACCAAAGAATATTTGTAACCTCTTAGGTATTCATGGACTGTCTCATGCCAGTGAAACACCTGGCTGTGCTGATGTTCTGGACTAGAAACCAGCATAATGTGGCCAGCTGTTGTACGACCCTGGTTGCAATGGCAGATGAACAGCTGACACAAAACTCTATGCTCAAGTGGAATAAGATTTTGTATTCGTGGCTATAAAGGCGTATTTTCCTCATTTTGTTCCTTCTGTTATCCATATGCACTCAACAAAATAGGAAGCACTGTGTACTAAAATGGCTGACTCCTATTAAATGGAAAAATATGGTGCTAATTACATTTCAGTTGTGCTTAAGAGCTTTCGCCTGACAGAATGAATGTGTACAGTTGCTATTTTTGTAATCTTTCACCTCATTGCAGAAGTAGACTCAAGCTTAAGCAGTAGTCATACATTATAACAGGTTATTTATGTTGTTCAGAGGAGGGCACCATCATAAACTTACAAAAAACGTCTAGACCGCTAAGTAGCGCTAGTGTAGTATTCGCATATTGAACAGGAAGGGAGCAGACACTTGCAGGGCAACAGTGAGTAAACTTGGTTCGATCGTGTGCACCTTTAAATTGCAATAACGAGAATGGAAGGAAAAACTAAAATGTGAAAGAATGTTACATTACACAGGTTAGTCATTCCGGGTAATTTCTTTCTAATACTACTTCTGCAAAACTTTTCTGAAAACTAATTTCTTTAGGTTCCCTCATTCTGATTATTCTCTCAATCAGAAATGGATAGTTGCGTCTTGCGGAGAGATTTTTGACCCACTGCAAATCATTCACTGTTTTCTGATCATTTTGAAGAGAGTTGCTATATTGCAAATCATGTGAATAGAAGGCAATTAAATGACGATGCTGTACCCACAATATTTGAATTTCGACCTCATTTGAATAAGGTACGGTGTCCTAGAAGTCATGTTATATATGTGGAAATACGCATTACGCTGTGGAAATACTCCAATCAGTATATATAATTGTGTGCGTGTATCTTTTCCAGGTTACTAAGGAAAGGAAACCACGAAAGCCAAGAAATGAAGTCAAGGCTGTTCAGAACGTCTGTGAAAATGAAATGCCTTTTTCTGTTTTAAGAAACGTCATTCATTTCCGTCAACTCGAAAGAAATTGAAGGGAAAGTACGATCCAAAGGAAAGTACTATCGAATGGTTGAAAGGAAGGTGGGGAAAAACTGTACTTTATAAGAATAAGTTAAAGACAGTGACTGACATGCCCTAAAGACAGACGCTGAAAGTTGTTAGTTAGCAAATATTTTGGAACAATTGAAAGTGGAAAAAGTTTGTTAACGATAAAATGATATAATTAACTCCATTCATAGTGACATGTTGTTGGAAATACTAGACTGTAGCAAAATCGGAGCACAACAGTATCCTGAAAAGTTAAAACCATTTACTGTAACTTTAAACTTTTAAACTCCAGCTGCCTACTTGTATGTTCACAGTTCATTTATTATTGCCAGATGAACGCACATTACGTAGATGATACAACTCTATTAAACATTTGCTGGGATTTACAGCAGAAAGCTTCGAAATTATAAAAGCACGTCCCCAGATGTATTTTGTGCGTTAATGTTTGATGAAATGTCAATGAAGAAGTGTACTGAGTGAGATGGAACCGAATTTGTGGGCTATGTTAATTTTGGGTGTGTTCCAACAACATTACCAATAGAGGAAGCTGAATGTAAAGAGGTTTTTGTTGTTATGCCAGTCGGTGTCATTGACCATTGGGCAACTCCTATACAGTACTTCTTGATGGTGTTTCTGCCTGGGAGAAGACCATTATTGAAATGGCCATTACAGTGTTACATGACGAAAATGTGGCTGTGTAACTGTCACTTGCGATGGCCTTTCAACAAATATTGCAATGGCCAAGGAGCTAGATGTAACTATTGCAGCTCATCCTGTTTCAGGTAATAATGTACATATTATTTTTGATCCATGGCGTATGATAAAGTTAATTAGAGATTCGTTTGCTACGTTTAAGAATTAAGTTGATGGGAGTGGAAGAAACGTATGCTGAGAATACAATGAAAAGCTTCATTCCATACAAGAAAATGAGGGGCTTCATCTTGCAAATAAACTCAAATTGTTACATCTTAATTTTGGTCAGCAGAAGATGAAAGTAAATCTAGCTGTTCAAGTTTTCATTGCTTCAGTTAGCAGGTTCGTTACTCGTTTACTACCAAACGTCAGTTCTGGTAGTGTTTTTGTAATGGACAATGCGCCATACCATTTTGAATAATTAAATAAGGCACCAATGGCTACTGCAAGGAGAGATGAAATAGTCAGCTCGTTGAAAAATAATGAAATAGGCTTTGAACAGAATATGCAAAAAGTGGAACTTCTGGAATTAGTGAAATGATACAAGCCACAGAAGACGCATTATTTGATTGATACATTAGCAGAGAACTACAGCCACAAAGTTACACGTCTTCCACTATACCACTGCCATTACAAAGGAAATGAACTCATTTGGGCTCAAATAAAAGCAGATGTTGCGGAGCGAAACAAAACCTTTAGGTTGCAAAACACAGAGAGGCTGGTAAATTAGGCTGTCACACGAATAACTACAGAAAATTGGAAGGACGTCGTGAACCACACGCGTGGAAAGAGATTACAAGGTGAAACATAGAGGAAGGTGTAAGAGAAGTATCTGTTCATAATATTGTAATTTATTTATTGGGTGATGAGGACAGCAACAGTGAAGATACTGAAGACTATGTGGTCGTGACTAGAGAGAGCCAATCAGATGACAGTGATATTGGGGGTTTCCATTATCCTGCACGAAAAATAGAGGTAACGTTCTTACTCGATATTTTACACATAACATTTGTGCAGTTTGCTTTACCTTGTTAATTTTGAAAATCTGATTGTGTGTAATTTTTATTTTGGCTGGAACCATAGTCATGGTAACTTTTTTAATGATGTTACTGCATTTGACAGTAATAATTTTTATGTTATTGTTGTATGATCCTGAGTTTGGCCATAGGCCATTTTCAAGTACAGTAACCTTTTTATATGCCAAAATATATAAAACTGGTATAAAATACTGAACCATATAGCAATAAAATAAAAATTGTTGCAGTCAAATGGCTGCAACATCATTAAAGAAAATATTTGTATGTGTTTGTATAAGGTGACAAGCACTGGTAGCGCATGTGAAAAAATATCGATCAGCAGAATGCTGCCCCTACGTGAATGCTGCAATCTGACACAGCATTTTGTTACATTCTGAAGGAGCTGAGTGCTGCCGCGGGTCCGAAGAGTGGGACGGGAGGTCTGTCGTGCAGCCTTAGACCTAACAAAAACTTTTGATGTTATCGATCATTCTGTTCCTGAGAAAGCTTGAATTGAATTGTGTGGTGTGAGAGGTGCGCCAAATCAGTGGATTAAGGGGGAGCTGGAGGTGCCTATGCTGCCCATGTTAAAATCACAAAGTTTGAGGAACATTTATGAATAAATTACCAAATAGAAAATTTTGAATTTTTTTTTACATGTAGAGTGGTTTAGTATTGCAGTTACGACAGAGGGATTTTGGAGTATCTTTTCTAGTTTCCTTCGAATTATTTTTTTTATTAATGACCCAAATTTTTTTACAAATAATTGCTTTATAATTAAACTGAGATGAAACTACTGAACATATTGCCAAATGGCTGTGTTAGAATGTAAGTTTGACCACTAGGAGTGCTGCATAAAAATTTCGTCTCTCTAGCTTGAGTGGATTTTGAGAAAATGTTCCTTATATTCGATAAATTCTAATTTACGGGAAATGGCTATCAAAGTTTCTCAATACATTCCTGCACTACAGGATGGATTATCAGGGTCTTCTTCTTCATCCTCCAAAAGCTTCCTCTTCTGTCTTCTTTTCTGGCCTGTTGTTCCATCATACTTCATATGCCTTTCTCTTCTTTCTGCTCCTCTTATCCTTTCTCTGTCAATATTTCTTAGTGCTCGTACAGTGTTCACCCCAGCTGTAAATCCTAATGCCTTCAGAACTTCACACTGTTCCCTTGGTTGTAGGTTGCTATTGCATCATAAATGCCAAAGTGCAATGTTTTTATGCTTACAAGCACCCTTTTAGGAATCACTTTCCAAATCAAATTGTTTATGCTCTCATTAGGATTCTGCGTCTTTCCGTGTAGAGATTTGTGTAACAATTCTGGCTTTGCTAAGTTATGAAAAATTGGTTTTATTGCATTTATCACAGCTGCTGGCAAACCATGTTTGTCATCATAGTCCTTTTTTTCATTATATTTGCACCAGGAATCTTTTGGGCACAGGCTGTGTTGAGGGTATTCATTGGAAGAGGCAGTATGAAGGAACAATGCCCACACTGCTTTTCGCATGTCACTAACATTACTAGTATTTTGCCTTATAGCATACCCATAGTATCTCTGTAGACGTTCAATCACCTCATCAGTAAGCCTGCCTCTCCCTCCTATTGTCTTTCCATCACTGAGCTTACTCGAACCCAAAGTTTGTTTGAGCCTTCGAAGCCGTGCACCCATATGCTTTTGCACATGCCCAATGCATTCCAACTTTTCAACTACAAATTCATTTCCATATGGTTTCAGTTCCTCTATAGTCTTGAAACCTTTGGAGTCACCATCCCCAAGGTAGTATTTGTACCTAACATTGCATCTGGGAACTGAATGTTCAAAAATTTGTTTCACTCCATCCACTTCCATTGCTCCACTTGATCCACTAAAATTTGCCTCACAGGTTCCACTGTGCTCTCCTTTGATTTTATTTTTGCACCTACAATGTTTTGATAATATTGCAACATCTATCACTTTTGCACTTCACCAAAAGTAGCAGTTACAACCCCATTCAGGGATTTATGACCCCTCTTTTGCCAGGAACCATCTAATGCCACTACCAAATCCCTAGAACCACCGTTCATTTCTACAGATTCCTCCACTGCTTCCTTCATGGTTTTCAAAGACACATCTTCAACAGAGGATCCTACCAGTTCACAGTAGTACCCAAATTTGCTTGGAGGCGATGGCAAGTTCATAACACCACAAAACAGTTTACCAGCAGCAGACCCTTTTCCAATGGATCGAAGACCATACACAAGTCGAACATTCACATCAAACACTCTAGATCGTCCATTTTCACCAAAGAGACTGGCATGTGAATTGTAGAAAGTCACTTGATACTTGCAACATGCACAGATTATCTTCATCTCACAAGCTAAACCAAAGTGCTTTGTTATGTCTAGTCCCACTCCTACACTTGAACACATTTTGCACAGAACACTTTCTTTCAGCACACAAGATAATAATCCAATATTCAGTACTTCGTTAATATCATCACTGTCACTAACATATTCACGAAATCTGTCACTTCCATCAGTCAGCTTCTTGCTAGAAGATGTCACAGGGCTATGGCTGGCCATGTGTTGCTTAGCAGAAGAACGCACTGTTTCAGTAAGTGTAGTATCGCAACTTGGTATTAGTGTTAATTTTCTTTTCCCTATGTTCTTCCTCTTCTTATATACCCGGTTACTAAAACGTGACATCGTAACCAGAACAACGATTTACACAAGAAGTATAATGCTACCAACAACAGGTGCAACACTGAACTAATTCGAAATGGTAAACAGCAAAGAGACGATGTTCCGCGCACTTAGCGCTTCATTTGTCACAGAAAACAACGTAGCCAACACTTGCACACTCGCTGTATGCGTAACATAAGGCGCTGTATGCGTAACCGGCCGAGAAAATCCCAAGCAGTTCGCCAGGAAGTCACGAGAGGGTGTTAGATGCATTCAGCGGCCGCCCATTTCCTCTGCAGGCGTGGGGGAAAATGGTAATAACTCCACTTCCAGGGCGAGTAGAACAATAATTCAAAGTTTACATTAAAGAGGAATGTTCCAATTAATTTTCGGTAGCAAAAAAAAATTCGTAATTTTTTTGGATTTGACCACCTCCCGCTCCCCTTAAATCATATTTGGAATACCGCTCTCAGGTAAATAAAATTAAGTACATGGAAGAAAATGAACTCTAGGTACGCCTTTCAGAACCATGTGGATTAAGTCATGGTGTTCCGCAGAGCTCTGTTTTCGGTCCTTTTCGTTTTTGTGTACTTTTATGATTTCCCATTACACAATAGAGATTCTGAACCAGTACTGTTTGCAGGTGACATTAATCTATTGATTGAAGGAAATATTACTGCCTCTGCAAATATTACAAAAGAAGTGTCTGAATGGTTTGTCAGAAACAGGCTAGTAGTTAATCTCCCCCCCCCCCCCAAAAAAAAATACTCATGAATTTCCACACAGAGGAAAATAAAAATGCAGCACAACCAGTAATATGTATAGATAACCAAAACATTAGTGCTGTCACCAAAACTAAATTTCTGGGGATTCATATCCAGGAAAATCTTAGCTGCAGCTGTCATATCACACCCCTAAATTCAAAACTAGCAAAAATGAGCTATGTAGTAAGAATTCTTTGCAACAATACTAGTGCAGAAACAGTTTGGGGTCTATGCTTTGCTTGTGTACATTCAATACTGAAGATCAGGAAGATTTTCTGGGGAATTGTACAAGAGGCCATAAGTTTTCAGGAAACAAAAGATAATTATAAGAATAATGAAACAACTGAACAGCAGGAAACGATGCAAACATTTCTTTAAAGATCTAAAGATTTTACCCCTCCCCTGCTTTTATATACTGGAAGCAGTCATCCATGTCAAGAAATGTATACTGAGAAAAGAAAGCATTTTTTCTCACAATGAAAGTTTCCATGATTATAGTACCAGGTTAGACAGTGACATACATGTTAGTCATTGTAACACCATACTATGCCCTAAAGGTGTATATCATGCAGGAACAAAACTATACAACTGATTGCCAAGACATATAAAATCTCTTCCTGAACTACAGAACTTAGTCTGTGACAGCCTACCTTCTGCAAAACTGCTACTACTCAATCTCACAGTATCTTACACGAAACAAAATGTAATTTATAACTTTAATTGTAGAAATAAGTCACAAATATAAGTATTTAACAAAATTTGTAATTATTAATGCTGTAGATACAATTTTGTGTAAAATTTTAAATGATGTATGTTTGAGGTTTGTAAAATCAATAGCTTGAAAAGGGTTTCCGTCAAATATTCTATGACAGATACATGCACTAAAAAAGGGATTATATGGACAAATAAACTAGGAATTTCACTGTGTTCATGATGGCATTTGATCTAGGTATAATTCGAAAACCACCTATCTTACTTGTTATCCAATGCAAAGTAATATTATAAATGGAAGTTATAAATGTGCAACTATTTGTGCATGTGTTCGAACTTTAAATTGCATTATGAAATATTTTGTTCTTGATATGGACTGAAAACTAATACTAACTAAACAAAATATTCATGCTTGATTGAAACTCAACAACACCACTGTTAATCTTTGCTGATTAGCCATAAAGAGACTTTATACACCACAATTTTAGTCATTATCAGTTCGCAAGTCTGAACTTGAAATTACATGACAAATGTTTCTGTACTGGACTGAGACTCCTATCCAGCAACCTTTCTCTGCTAACCATCAACGAAAAATGTTAAATATGGTTTCATTCCCCAGTAATAAACTTGAAATGGCATAATGCATGCGTTGGACATCGTTTCGCTGGCCGGTGTGGTCGAGCAGTTCTAGGCGCTTCAGTCTGGAACCGCGCGACCGCTACGGTCGCAGGTTCGAATCTTGCCTTGGGCATAGATGTGTGTGATGTCCTTAGGTTAGTTAGGTTTAAGTAGTTCTAAGATCTAGGGGACTGATGACCTCAGATGTTAAGTCCCATAGTGCTCACAGCCATTTTGACGTCGTTTCGGCCTAAGAAACTAATCTGGTTGTTTTGTAAGCACAATCAAATGCCAGATCTGAATTTTCTCCGCTGTTGACACGTTTGAAATCGCAACGACGTGACAAATGAATAATTTCTACTTTCTAGGATTCGAACCTTTCGCTGGTGTCTTCTAGCCACGAATAGGCATTAAATATAGATTTCTTTCACCAGTGGTGAGACATGTGCATGTCTGAACTAGAAATGACGTGACGAAGAGTGCAGTGCTGACTGGGAATTGAACCCTGCACATGTCATTGAACACACACGTTAACTATCGAACTGTTTTTCGCCAGTAGCTATGAGTGGCGTGTGTGAACTTGAAATAATGTGAGAAAAAGGTCTATCTCTCTGGGTGTCGAAACTCACATACTGTTATCGAACACGACTAAGGTGAGATCAAAAAATCAAAAAAATTTCCAACAACGATTAGGTGTGCTCATGCTAGAGCCTGAAAGGAAATCATAAAAATTTTGTGTCGAGCTGGGATTCATAACCTGACACACGCTGTATGTGGAGACCTTGAGGAGTTTGGAATCTTGAGCAAATAGTGAACTGATGGCACTATAACATGAAGGGATCAAATCCTGCGAAAGGGAAGATCTAAGTTCTAATCCCAATCTGGAGACAATGTATTCACCATCTGAAGCTGAAATAAAAGATAGAATAAGTGGCCTGTGACCTTACATTGAGTTTGATTTTTTAACTAAAATAAAAATACTAGTTTAAGAAAGGTTACTGGTGACAGTTTCTGCATGCTGCCACTTACGCCTCTGTCATGGTATAATATAACCTCTAGTCAGTAGGGAAGGGATATCACGTTTAATGTGAATTTGGTACTGTGGTGAAATTATATGTTCCTCATATGGTATAAGTAGGGGTAAATAGGATCTACTAGTGCTTATTAAAACCGATCGCTCTAAGTGGCAATTGAACCAAGACTCTATGTATATGAACCTCATGTCAAGCCCCAAGACCACTGAACTCCATATAAGATTGGATCATAATTTTGTTGTAGCACAAGTGCACCACCTTAATATTGCGTTTAACAATGGCGTGACTGTTTAGTTTCCACATTAGTTGGACAACGTTCAATGTTTTTCTGTTTTTCTTCTGAAGGTGGAAAACTTTTCTCGAATGATTTTACTTTGCGATGAAAGTTGTATGAACTGTAACATTTTTTGAGTGTGTAGAACAGTTTAAAAACGGAGGAGCCTCAGTAACTGATTAGCAACGTTCTCGCTGGCCATCTAAAGTGTCAACTCCTTCGCTTGAAACTGGCATTGACGACATTATTCATGAATACACACACATTACAATAGAACATACGGCAAAAGCAGTTCCAGTAGATGCCAGCATAGTTCATACTGTTATCAGTAACAAGCTCAAGTACATCACCACAAGTGCAAGGTGGGTTCTGAAACAGTTAATCCAACAGCACAAGGAACCAAGATTCAAAGTGTGAAGACTTGAAATAACGCTATGAATGAGATTTTAATGTATGATGAAACTTTTCAACATTTTGAACCAGAATCCAAAAGACGAAGTATGTAACAAGAATTTGTGGGGAATATTGCTCAAAAAACAAGAGACTTCGCATCAGGTATTAAAAAATTAGTTCATGATTGGCACAAACTTGTTAATATTGGTGGAGATAATGTTGAGAATTCGTAAGTCTCATCTTGTAAAAATACACTTTTTCTGTATCAGTCTGTCCTTTTAATAGTTGAATGTTTCTCATATTAAACGATCTACATGGTTTTAAAACAAAAAGCATAGGTTCATGCCATGTGATTTCAATGTTAATTGAGCACCAATGTTAAGAATGAAATCATATTGCACAATACCGGGTATCAAATCTTCTTACATGACTTTCTAATGGTGCATTATGCCCAAAACTCATAAAAATATAATTTTTGACAAATGGCATAGTTGTTGTTGTTGTTGTTAGCGACTGAATAATTTACATGGTGGATGGCTGTGCACAAGTTTGTTGGTTTGCCCTTAGATATAGCTGGAGATCATCAGTGTATAAGTGATATTTACAGTCGGAGAGAACAATTGAGATGTCCTTAACATATGAGCCTAGCAGCAGGCTCAATAATGATCATTGAGGGATTCCTGGTACTAAATTCCTCCATTGTGACCTTTTTGTTCCAATCATTACACATTACTGGCGAAATGTAAGGTACGAGTGGAACCATTCTACAGCATTTGAAGAAAAGTTTGGGCTTTTGAGTTTAGGAAGTAAAATGTCGAAGTCCACAGTGTTGAATGCTTTGCTGAAATCTAAAAAGCACAATAATCGCCTGCTGTTTGTCCATGTCTTGTTTTAAATCAGTCACTTTTATAACCGCAGTCGACATGCTGCGATTTTGCCGGAAACCAGACTGGCATTTATCTAAAAGGTTATGTGAAGTTAAATAATTAGTGAACTGTCCGTGAATTATATATTCTGAATCCTTGAATAGGGCTGATAGAATGGAAATGGGCCTGTAGTAGGAGACAGATGCCTTCTTTGGTGATGGTTTTATGAGTCCTTGCTTGCATTCTGCAAGGTGCAAGAGGTTTGAAGTATTGTTAAAATTTTCCGTTATTCTGGGCAGCAATCGATCAAAAATGGTTCAAATGGCTCTAATCACTGTAACCCCTGAGGTCATCAGTCCCCTAGCCTTAGTACTACTTAAACCTAAATAACCTAAGGACATCACACACATCCATACCCGAGGCAGGATTCGAACCTGCAACTGTAACAGCAGCGCGGTTCTTTACTGAAGTGCCTAGAACCGCTTGGCTACCACAGCAATGGAACGACGAAAAAATTGATCATTTGCACTGTAATATTATCGTGTCCTGCAACTGCAGAACGAATTCACGCAATTGACTTCCTGCCCACATTAGGGCTTAGTCTGAAGAGAGAATTTCTTGAATCACTAGTGCATTACGGGAATCGATAGTTTGTGCCCTTGCGTTTTGGTCAACTATAGAAGTCGGCGTTGCGAAATACTCATTTAGGTCTTCAATAGCAAGTAGAGATTTAGCGGCAAATTTTGGTTTGCCTATTCCTGGGCCTTGTAGATTTTTCCACAGTACAGCAAGTCTGTCAAAGTCCTATGTTAGCGAGTGGGCATACCTGAGTTTTGCATTCCTGGCAGATGGACTTACACGGTTTCATAACTGCTTGTATGTGATGTGATTATCAAATGTTGGGTGTCGCTTGTATTTACTGTGCACTGCGTCTCTGACATGATGTGTTTCAGATGAACTGTGAGTCAGGGCGCAAGTTTTCTCATTACTCTTACTGTTTCTATGGCAGCATCTTTAGTGGATAAGTTACTGAGCCTCTCAATGAAATTAGAGACTTTGTTATTTATGTCTACGTTATTTCCTGCTTTTGTCCGGCAAGAAATGTGTGTCCAATGTAAGCTCAGACAATTTGATGCGCATAATATTTCTAAAGGTCGACGTTTGCGGTTTATTCTATGGGCACTGTAGTGAGTAATTCAAAAATTATTAGGTCATGAGCAGATAGGCCTGGTGCAGAAATCTGATCAGTGCATATTACTGTTTGGTGATCTTCTTGTTGATATCGATGAACTATGAGTGATAGTTGCATTGTGAGTAGGTCCAAGTGGAATGAGCTGTGAGGAGCAGAAAAGTATGTGAGTGAATTTTGGTAGAGAAGGACTATTGTTCAGATAATTTATGATGATATCTCTGGCTAGAATTACGTGTTCGTATGAAGGTTCAAGATTGAAGGTTCAAGATTTGACAGTGCAGACTGAAAATTGGAGAGCTGTCCAACTTTAGGTAGATTGTGTATATTACACAGGTGAGACACTTTCTATTCAAAGGTTTAATTTCAAAGAACATGTATTCAGGCTGTTTGTCCTTGTGATTAGACAAGAGTTTGAGCTATGGGTACAAATTTACCTGAACATGTGCTACCACACCGACAAATCTCTTGCATCTGCCTTGTTTCATAGAAACGTACCCATCTAGACTTAGAGAACTGGAGGGGATGCTAGGCTGCAGATATGCCTCTGACAGGAATATTATGTGAAATCTGAGGTTCTGAAATGTCCAGCAGAACTGTCAGATAGGCTTGAAAGGAAGCACTGCACATTTGTGTGGGCCATCTGTAGCGTAGAGGTGGAAGTGGTGGTTGCCCTAGAGAAAGATATGGGCAAGGGCCTTGCAGAATGCTGGGAGGAGTGGGAAGAGGGGATTGTGGAGCTGGGCACAGGTGTGTATGGCCACAGAGACAGAGCGGGAGATTCAAGGTCGGGCAGACTTGTTGACACACAGCGTGACAGAGGATGGCACAACAAGACCACAAAACAAGCAGAGTACAAGGGTATTTTTGTCAGTAAGAAACACTGCCTCTGTCTTTCATTTCAACTATCCTGTGAGAGAAGCTTAACTTCCACCATGTCCATGTTTCTGTGAGAGCTGACGGATCAAAACATTTTAATTTTGTCTTACTACCTGACACAGACCCCAGTCATGGTGGAAAAAGAAAATGTATTGATGTGTACACAACTGTAGTCATACTTGGATGTGTTACAGCAGAAAAAAAATGTATCAAACTGCTTATGAAACAATAACACAGTAACCCTAGTTTGTGATTTTACTGTATTGGATGTTATAAAAATGATTGATAGATAGTGCTGTCGACGAAGTCTCTGACGCCACTACACTGTTGTATCTCTAGCATAGTAATTATAGGAATAAGATAAAGGAGATCAGAAGTTGTGCAGTGTGATATTTATAGACCGTCATTCGATATTGATGAACTGTAGGTATTATGTTTCTGAATTTCTTTGTGAAGTCAGCCGCCGGCCGGTGTGGTCTAGCGGTTCTAGGCGCTCAGTCCGGAACCGCGGGACTGCTACGGTCGCAGGTTCGAATCCTGCCTGGGGCATGGGTGTGTGTGATGTCCTTAGATTAGTTAGGTTTAAGTAGTTCTAAGTTCTAGGGGACTGATGACCTCAGATGTTATGTCCCATAGTGCTCAGAGCCATTTTGTGAAGTCAGCCTTTACTCTGCATGCTTGTGAATTTCCTCTTGTACTTTAGTGTGCTATTTTTCTCATTGTGGTAGCTGTCTGCCTAGTCAATAATGGTTGGAGGACTAGATAGCATTCTAGGTAATGGAACAAAGCTGTCAGAACGTGATGGAATTTAGAGAGAATAAATGGGCCCCATTCTTCTGTGAGGTTTGTGCGCCTATAAATTGGAGTGACATCTTACTAGGTAGACTAAATTTACATTTACTTCCATATGCTTACTTCGCAAGGCATCATACGGTGTGTGGCACAGGGTTCGCTGTATCACTGCAAGTCATTCTCTTCCATATTCCACTCGCGAATAGAGCGAGGGAAAAAAGACTGCCTACATGCCTCCTTATGAACATTAATTTCTCGAATATTCATGAACCTTACACTACGTGATCAAAAGTATCCTGCCACCTCGCTGAAAATGACTTAAAAGTGGCGCCCTCCATTGGTAATGCCGGAATTCAATATGGTGTTGGCTCACCCTCACCTTGACGACAGCTTCCACTCTCGCAGACATACGTTCGATCAGGCGCTATAAGGTTTCCTGGGAATGGCAGTCGTTCTTCACGGATTGCTGCACAGAAGAGAGATATCCATGTCGGTCGGTGAGGCCTGGCACCAAGTCGGCATTCCAAAACATCCCAAAGGTATTCTATAGGCTTCAGATCAGGACTCTTGGCAGGCTAGTCCATTACAGGGATGTTATTGTCGTGTAACGATTCCACCACAGGCTGTGCATTATCAACAGATGCTCGATCGTGTTGAAAGATGCAATCGCCATCCCCAAATTGCTCTTAAACAGTGGTAAACAAGAAGATGCTTAAAAATCAATGAAGGTCTGGGCTGTGATAGTGCCACGCAAAACAAGAGGTGCAAGTCCTCTCTATCAAAAACACGACCACACCGTAACACCACCGCCTCCGAATTTTACTGTTGATACTACACACTCTGGCAGATGACGTTCACCAGGCATTCGCCATATCCACGCCCTGCCACAGGATCGGCACATTTTGTACCGTGATTCTGCATTCCACACAGCGTTTTCCACTGTTTAATCGTCCAATGTTACGCCCCCTTACACCAAGCGAGACGTCATTTGGCATTTACCGACATGATGTGTGGCTTATGTGCAGCCGCTCGACCATAAGATAAAAGTTTTCTCACCTCCCACTTAACTGCCATAGTACTTGCAGTAGATCCTGATGCAGTTTGGAACTCCTATGTGATGGTCTTGATAGATGTCTGCCTGTTACACACGACCCTCTTAACTGTCGACAGTCTGTCTGTCAGTCAACAGACGAGGTCCCCCCCAGGTGGTCCACAACTCTTTTGTGGATACGTGCATAGCGAGCACGGGACACCGAGCTAATGTGGCCCTCCTTCCTTTCCGGGCTGCATATCTTCCTTTTCCACATCCTTCCCTCTCCCCCATCTTCGCCCCTCCTCCCCTCACCTCTGGCTCTTTCCTTCCCTTTCTCCCCCTCTGGGAGTATAGTTTGTGCCTACGTCCGGAGACAGATGCTCGTAAATGTAACGCATTCTTCGCTTTCTCTGCTTGTATGTCTTCATCCTTTCTTTGCCCTTCTCCTTACCCTTTTCTCCGCTGTGGCGTTTGAGACCTCTCCTCTTTCCTTTCCCTTTCCTTGTTTTTCCCTTTATCTTTCTTCCTCCCTGTGTGTGTCTGAAAGCCGACCCACGCATTTTTGTGCGTAGCCGGTGACGGGGTAACGCGTAATTCCCCGCCCGGGGTAGACGGGTAGGACACGTACGTACCCCCTGGTAATGGCCAGGCCTAGGGAGGGGTGATTACCCGAGCTGATACCTTCCGAAAGTGCCGATTGGTCCCTCCGTCCGTTTGTCGGGAGGTGTGACCTGAGGTGTGAACAATCACCTAAGGCGGGAGTGCCCTCAGAGAGGGCCGCCACAAGGGAGGAGCGCGCCATCGGAGACGCTGGTAATCATGGGGGATTCTTCCGCAATGGTTTCCTCACCTTCCACTATGTCTGCTCACAAGCGTAAGTTCACTGAGTCTCAGCCACAGACAGTTCTTCCATCGTTGCCACAGTTCCTTGTGGTTTCTCGGTCTGACGAAGGTCACTGCTTCCCCATGGTCAACCCTTTCATTATTCAGAAAGGTGTCGACGCAATAGCAGGTCCTGTAAAGTCTTGTTCCAGTTTACGGAATGGCACCTTGTTGTTAGAAACAGTCAGTGCCCTCCAGGCACAAAAATTGCTGTGTACTTCACTGATGCACACCTTCCCTGTCCGGGTTGAAGCGCACCGCACTTTAAATTCCTCGCGTGGAGTTGTTTATACACGCTCCCTCGATGGATTGTCTGACGAAGAAATTCAGCACTACCTGTCTGACCAGGGCGTAACGGCTGTTCATAGAGTTATGAAAAGGGTTGACACAACATCATTCCAACCCGCAGTGTCTTCTTGACATTCGACAAAGTTCAGCTCCCATCGAAAATCAAAGCAGGCTATGAGATAATTTCCGTTCGCCCTTACGTCCCAAACCCTACGCGTTGCTATCGGTGTCAGCGGTTCAATCACACCAGCCAGTCCTGTTCCAATCCAGCCAAATGTGTTAAGTGTGGCAAGGATGCCCATGAGGGTGCTTGTCCACCTCCATCCCCTCGCTGCACCAACTGTATGGGTGACCTGTTTCCTCTCAAGATTGCCCAGTTTTTAAGGACGAAAAGCTCATCCAGGAAATCAGAGTGAAGGAAAAGGTGTCAACCTTTGCTGCTCGAAAATTATTCGCCAGTCGACAGCCCACCATGCCTCAGACAGGAAAATACAGCACTGTCCTTGCTTCTCCTCGGCCAACAAAGGAGGCGGCCACGCAGACTTGCGACCTCACCTTTAGTGCCACGATCGTCAGATCGGCCAGCGCAAAGATCGCCCGTTCAACCTCACCACTTTCGCCTGCCCACTCTATGGGTCACCCTTCATCGGGTTCTGCTAAATCTCGAGCCCAGAAGTCAGATACCAAGACTTCGAAAAAAGAGCATGCTCGTGAAGATTTTTTACGTACCCCAACTTCACAACCATCAGTTCCTCTTTCATCTAAACATCATATTTACAAGAAGGCTACAAAGAAACCCAGTTCATCTCCTTCTCCGCCAAGGCGTGTCCCATCTACAGCACCACCTGGCGGAAATCACCCTTGGCCGTCTTCTGTGTCGCCGAGGCGAAATGCTGGCAGCCGATCAACCGGCCGATCACTGGTGGCAGAAGCTGCTCCTGAACAACCTGTGGATCAGGATCTTCTGCCTTCGGCTGAATGCCATCCAATGCTGTCGGTCGCAAGCTCTCAGCAGTTGTTGAGTTGACGGCAACCTTGGTCACATTCCTCCATTTTCTGTTCACCCTATGTCCATTATCCACTGGAATATCTGCGGCATTCGAGCCAATCGGGATGAATTGTCGATCCTCTTACGATCCTACTCGCCGGTCATCTTCTGTCTTCAGGAAACAAAGTTGCATCACCATGACCGCTTTGTTCTCCCTCATTTTCAGTCCGTCCGATTTGATCTCCCTTCTGATGAAGGCACTCCAGCCCATGGAGGACTAATGGTTCTTCTCCATGATACTCTCCACTATCACCCAATCCACTTAAACACTTCCTTCCAAGCTGTCGCCGTCAGTCTTTCCCTTTCTGGATACACATTCTCTCTTTGTACTGTATACATTCCATCGTCCACACCAATGGCACGAGCTGATCTCCTTCATCTTCTTGGTCAGCTTCCACCCCCCTATTTGCTGGTTGGGAACTTCAAAGCCCACCACCCGCTTTGGGGATCTCCACATCCTTGTCCACGTGGCTCACTATTGCTAGACGTCTTCCACGAAGCGGATCTAGTTTGCCTCATCACTGGGGTCCCTACATTTTTGTCTGCCTCCACGACAAGTTTATCTCATTTGGACCTTGCGGTCGGTACTGTTCCGCTAGCTCGGTGCTTCGAATGGTTCGCCCTTGATGACACACACTCGAGTGACCACTTTCCATGTGTCCTTAGACTGCAGCCTAAACTGCCATATATGCGCCCGCGACGCTGGAAGTTTGCCCAAGCCGATTGGACACGTTTTTCGTCTTCAGCGACATTCGATGACAGTCACTTTCCCAGCGTCGACGACGGGGTCACACATATTACAGACGTTATTCTTACTGCTGCGGAACGTTCAATACCACGCACCTCCGAATTGCCCCGGCGCCCCCCAGTTCCTTGGTGGAACGAGGCATGCCGTGATGCAGTACTTGAGCGGCGACGTGCTCTTCGCGTTTTCTGCCACCATCCTACTTTGGCCAACTATATCCGCTATAAGCAGTTCCGAGCGCGATGCCGTCGTGTCACCCGCGATAGCAAGAAGGCAAGCTGGAAATTCTTTATTAGCTCATTTAACACCTTCACTCCCTCCTCGGAAGTTTGGAGTCGGCTTCGACGGTTCTCAGGCGCGCCTAGTTTCTCCCCGGTCTCTGGGCTCACTGTCGCACATGATACATTAGTGGACCCCGTCGCAATTTCTAACTCATTGGGTCAGCACTTTGCTGAGATTTCGAGCTCTTCAAATTACCCGCCAGCGTTTCTCCCGAAGAAACGTGCAACGGAAGTGCGACATCTTGCTTTCTCCTCTCAAAATCACGAAAGCTTCAATACTGTTTTCTCCATGCGGGAACTCCAACATGCACTCTCTTCTTCTCGATCCTCCGCCCCAGGACCGGATGGTATCCACGTCCAAATGTTGCTGCATTTATCAACCCATAGTCTGCGTTACCTCCTCCGCCTTTATAATCGAATTTGGACCGACAGTACTTTTCCCAGACGATGGCGGGAAGTTATTGTCGTTCCTGTTCCGAAACCTGGAAAGGACAAACATCTGCCCTCTAGCTGTCGTGCCATTTCTCTCACGAGTAGTGTCTGTAAGGTTTTGGAGCATATGGTGAATTACCGTTTGGCTTGGTGGCTGGAATCCTGCAGTCTTTTAACACCTGCCCAATGCGGATTCCGAAAGCATCGTTCTGCAGTTGACCATCTTGTTGTTCTCTCCACTTATATCATGAACAATTTTCTCCGGAAACGCCAAACAGTAGCAGTATTTTTTGATCTGGAGAGAGCATACGATACCTGTTGGAGGACAGGTATCCTCCGCACACTATTCTCTTGGGGCTTTCGAGGTCGGCTGCCCCTTTTTCTTAGCGAATTTATGGCAGAGCGCACATTTAGGGTGCGGGTGAACACTACTCTCTCCCGTACTTTCTCCCAAGAAAACGGGGTACCCCAGGGCTCCGTGCTGAGTGTTGTACTATTTGCCAATGCCACAAACCCAATTATGGATTGTCTCCTTCCTGATGTCTCGGGCTCCCTCTTTGTGGACGATTTTGCGATCTACTACAGCTCTCAACGGACCAGCCTTCTTGAACGACGTCTTCAAGGATGTCTCGATCGCCTCCACTCTTGGAGCATCGAAACCGGCTTCAGTTTTTCTCCCAGTAAGACCGTTTGTGTTAATTTTTGGCGACGTAAGGAGTTTCTTCCACCCTCCTTACATCTAGGACCTGTCAACCTTCCGTTTTCGGACGTCGCTAAATTCTTGGGTCTTATGTTTGACAGAAAACTGTGCTGGTCCTCCCACGTTTCCTATCTTTCGGCTCGCTGTCTGCGATCCCTCAACACCCTCCGTGTCCTGAATGGTACCTCCTGGGGAGCGGACCGAGTGGTCCTTCTCCGCCTCTATCGCACCTTAGTGCACTCGAAATTGGACTATGGAAGCATAGTCTACTCCTCTGCTCGGCAGTCTATTCTTCGACGTCTCGACACTATCCACCACTGTGGATTACGTTTAGTGTCTGGAGCTTTTTACACCAGCCCTGTGGAAAGCCTTTATGCTGAGACTGCTGAACCTCCGCTGTCCAATCAGCAAGCAGTCCTTCTGAGTCGTTATGCTAGCCATCTGTCTTCCATGCCTACTAATGCAGCCCATGACATTTTTTTCAACACCTGCTTTGATGTAGGGTATGCAGGCCGCCCCTCCTCCCTACTACCACCGGGAGTCCGCTTTCGTCAAATGCTCCATTCTCTTTCCTTCCGCTTTCCTAAAACCTTCTTGACAACTTGGGGTACCGCACCGCCTTGGCTCCGTCCCCAGATCTGCCTGCTCCATGACCTTTGTCAATTTCCCAAGGTTGGTACCCCTTCACTTGTTTGTCGGGCATTTGCTGCTCTATGTGCACAAATGAAGGAAGCCACATTTATTTACACCGATGGCTCGAAAACATCGTTAGGTGTAGGGAGTGCCTATATTGTTGGCGACACCCCAAATCACTTTCGGCTTCCCGACCAGTGTTCGGTTTATACTGCGGAGCTTTACGCTGTTCTCCAGGCTGTCCACTACATCCGCCGCCATCAGCGGATACAGTACGTTATCTGCTCAGATTCTCTCAGCTCTCTCCTCAGTCTCCAAGCTCTTTACCCTGTCCACCCTCTGGTCCACCAGATTCAGGACTGTCTGCGCTTGCTCCACCTGGGGGGCGTCTCGGTGGCGTTCCTGTGGCTCCCGGTACACGTTGGTATCTGTGGAAATGAGGCGGCAGATATAGCAGCCAAGGCTGCAGTCTCTCTTCTTCGGCCAGCTATTCAATTGATTCCCTTCGCCGATCTAAGGAGCGTTTTATGTCGTCGTGTTGTTCTTTTATGGCACGCACATTGGTCGACACTTCCCCATAATAAATTGCGGGATGTGAAAGCTCTTCCTTGTGCTTGGACCTCTTCCTCCCGAACGCGTCGTCGGGAGGAGGTAATTTTATCTAGACTCCGGATAGGGCACTGTCTATTTAGCCATCGACACCTTTTAAGCGGCGATCCTCCCCCACTCTGTCCCCACTGCTCTCAGCTGTGGACGGTAAGACACCTTTTAATTGAGTGCCCCTATTTTACTCCGTTACGCTCCCGTCTACAGCTGTCGCCTGATATATCGTCGATTTTAGCAGATGACACGCGCTCGGCCGATCGCGTTCTCGAGTTTATTAGTGCCAGTGAAATGACGTCAGTCATTTGAAGCTGTTTTTGGGGACAACCAACCCCTTTCTGTAGTGGATTTTTAAGCCTTCCTTCTGCTTTCAGTTTCTCCAATTTTATGACTTTCCTTCCCATTGCTGCTGGTTTCCATTTTCGGTTTTTTACTGTTTCCTAAGTCACGGACCGGGCGCTAATGACCATAGCAGTTTTGCGCCCTAAAACCAAAACAAAAAAAAACAGACGAGGTCGGCCTGTACCCTTTTGTGCTGTACGTGTACCTTGACTATCACATCGGAAACAGTGGACCTAGGAGTGTTTAGGAGTGTGGAAATCTCACGTACAGACGTATGACAGAATCGACACCAAATCACCTGAACACGTTCGAAGTTCGTGAGGTCTGCGGAAGGTCCCCATTCTGCCGTCTCGCGATGTATAATGACTACTGAGGTCGCTGATATGGAGTAACTGGCAGTAGGTGGCAGCATAATGCACCAAATATGAAAAACGTATGTTTTTGGCGGTGTCCGGATACTTTTGATCACACAGTGTATGTTGGTGACGGTAGAGTCTTTATGCGGTCAGCTTCAGAAGTTGGTTCTCATTAGTGTTCCTCGAAAAGAACGTCTTCCCTCCAGGGATTCCCATTGGAGATACCTGGCGAGCGTAAGCCGACAGCTGGAACAAAATTACTCTCCATGCAAAGTGATTCATGATTAGTTTCATTAATAAATGACGTTCTGTCAGCAGGTGGAAGCGAGGGCTAGAGTACCACGGATATGATTCGGGAGTTAGAGCGGTAATCAGACGGTTTTTCTTTGTGGAGAAATCTTTTAATCAATCAATTTCAATCTCCGATCTTCACAGTGAGAGTTGACCATCGTGATAAAATCAGCTATACTACCGAATTTAGAATGTGATACGTAGTATAAACCTGATATTTACAATATATCTGTGCTGCTACCTTAAGAGACTTCGTATGTGACAAGGAATTTCGTTACTTCAAGAGGTTTCAAAAGTGAGGAAGCATTCTGTGACAGTACGCAGTAGAGCGAAAAATAAGTTTAATATTCTAGTCCTGTTATGCAGGAAGTAACAGACGTTAAGCTGTTTAGAACATTTTTTTTATCTTATGAGAGAATACTTAGAGGAAATATAGCCTATGCCATATTATTACAGGATTTTCACAAGAAGTAACAATACTTCAGTGATGCGAAAACACGTGTATACCCCGATTTCTTCTGTCTTGGAAATAACTCATATAAAAGTGAGAAATTAAAGTTTATGTTCAAAAACATGTCTGTTTCAGAATGGGTAAAGCGGGTTTTTTAACCTGAAATTGGGGAGGGGGGGGGGTGTTTGTTGGAGTTGAATTGGTTTGAGCTACTGAACACATCCAAGCTGTACCTGCTTCTCTCGGAATGTCTGCAGCCAGGGACCGACCAGAAGTGTCAGCTTAACCTGGTGCGACCGATGGGTACAAAGAAAGGATTCAGGCTACCGGCTAGTCGACTCTTGTTCGTGGCCACAGTATGTAATGAAGTAACCAGTATACCAGGCGAGCGGCGACAGATATTGGAAATGGCCACGTGTGCTGCGTGAGAAGATTCAATACAATGGGTGTTTCCACTGGACGATTATTACTCCCATGTAAATTGATACGTAGACCTCCGACCTCTGTCAGTTTGGATGCCGGGAAAGGGTGTGCAGCTGCCAATGTGCGTGCGGGTTCCTCCTGATTGGCGCCCGAGCGACTACACAGTGTCACAGCCGGCGGCGTAGCTGCAGTGTTCACAAGTGTGTGTGTGTGTGTGTGTGTGTGTGTGTGTGTTTTTCACCAGATATGTTTAGTGGAAACGTTTAGGTGGAGGATGTTTGTGTTGTCAAAGGTCAGTGCATAGACGACCTCAGATATATTTGGCACTACAATCTATTTGTGATGGAAATTTGATTACTTGATTTTTAAAATGTTTGTGTGTGATCTGCACACGTTGAAAATATTATTACAAAGAAGTATCATTGTAAGGCGTTGGTGAGTGTTAAGGGATCCATTTGATTTCTGTGAATTAATTTGATGGGTTAGCGCAAATGGACTATTTCCCTCTATTTTTGATCGAAATTGCGTCGGCTCTTGCTTTGTTCCCAGCATTAGCCAATTGGAAAACTGTATTCTAAGGGGTATTTGGGGGGCGAGAGAGAGAGAGAGAGAGAGAGAGAGAGAGAGAGAGAGAGAGAGAGAGTGTGTATCTGGAATATCTAGATCAACAGAATGCCACCACTTGATGCTATGTTTGGGGTCACAAAATCAGAGGCGGCTGACATCTGGTTCATGGTCAGTTGGTCAGTGACTAGTAACATGATGTGTAATTAAGACTTTGTTCGGTTTTAGACCTCTGTGGCGGCGACCGGACGACACACACACACACACACACACACACACACACACACACACACACACACACACACACAAACTGCAGTGTCGGCTTTGTTGTCTTCTATTTCTTGTCTTGGAGGCTTTCCTGAGGTTATTGTCTCAGACAATGGACCACAATTCACATCAGATTCACAACAATTTTGTGCTGCCAATGGCATACAACATGTGACAACTATCTTTTCAATCTCACTCTAACAGTGAAGCTGAAAGATTTGTTTGAATATTCGAAAGTCACATGGAGAAATGTTCGTCCCACACATGGGAGCAGGCATTGAAAATTTTTGTCCTCTTTACCACTCCTTACCATGTGACAGGAAGTCACTGGTAAAATTGTAACATGGTCATAGACACTGTGCCCTGTTGCATCTCCTGAGCGTGTGGCAGAAAAAATTCGTTCCTTCAGGTCAAAGTTTCAGCCACAAGATGAAGTCTTCTGCAAAGTTTACGAAAACAACAGCGCTGGGAGCACGGAGTCATTACTGAAGCTATCGAACATTCTTAGATCATCCAAGGTTCTGCTGAACTGCAGTGCCCCAACCAAAACCTGGTGCAGCATCCTTCTGAGTATGTAATGATTTTGGTGCAGAACGTTTGTCCACAGAACCAGCATGTTGCTGACGCTCACACCAGCTGTCGCTTCTGTCTGCCAGTTGTTGCTAGCACCATCCACTGTGGTACCCACGGAGGTCGACACTCTGCCGGTGTTACTGCTGTTGATGTCATTGACATCGTATCCGTACCACAGTGAGAGCTGATGTCCTTGAGAACACTGTCCCAGAAGGTCATCAAACCACCCTAGATCACTTTGCCGTTTAACTGACAACAGATCCTGCATCTCTGGATGTTGGCATGCACCATATGGCTGGTTTTTCGGCCAGTGTTCCCAATCACTTGCGGGGTGGATACTGGGATGTGGGTAGAGAGCTACTGTTAGCTGCAGTTACACTCCCTGTTTCCTCATCTGCATTCACATCCACATTCAGTCCTCCCCCCTGCCATTGTCATATGCATCCTCCATACATAAAGATGGTGAGGAGGTCGGGGGGGGGGGGGGTAGAATGTTGTCCTAAGAGTGGGGTGCCAAAGGATGTTTGGCACCTCACAAACAAACCACAGAAAAGTATAGTCACTGCATGGTGCACTGATGAATGAGACACGCCGGTGTGGCCACGCCTGCTGCAACTTCGTTACATTGCTGCAATTTATGGTCTACTTACAGGTGAGCAGAACAACACTCAGCCTATTTCTGTCAATGATTAAGAGGACAGCATTGCCTTAGATAGGCCACCAGTGTACTAAATGTTTTAGGTAGCATTTATGTTATCATGGTCGATTATTCTTCATGTAAAGGGCCCTGTAAATCTGTCTGTATCAAGTGATTCTTTAATATTCAGGCCGGCCGGAGTGGCCGAGCGGTTAAAGGCGCTACAGTCTGGAACCGCACGACCGCTACGGTCGCAGGTTCGAATCCTGCCTCAGGCATGGATGTGTGTGATGTCCTTAGGTTAGTTAGGTTTAAGTAGTTCTAAGTTCTAGGAGACTTATGACCACAGCAGTTGAGTGCCATAGTGCTCAGAGCCATTTGAACCATTTTAATATTCAGAGGCAGTTGCAAATAATCGGACAGGTCACACACAATGAGCTCATAGCAGCAATTAGGTCACTGAAGAAACCTTCTTGTGATTTTGATGATATTCTGGACTGTTATGAGCCAAACGGGATATTATATTGTAGAACCACTGAAGCAGATTATTAATCATGCTTTTTCCACTGGTATATTTCCAAATCTCCTTAAGGTTGTGAAGCCAACCACCCTTGTACAAAAAGAGCCACATACAATTACAGGCATGTAGCTCTGGTTAGCGGCTTATCAAAGATCTTTGAGAAGCTCTTTTACAATGGATTGCTAGAGTTTATTAACAAAAACTTTCTGCTGTCAAATCATCAGCATGGTTTCAGGCAATCAAGATTCACAACCCCAGCAGTCTGTGAATTGCTGCATGCTCTCCTAAACGCTATAATGAAAAGCAAAGGCTATTTGAATCTTCTTGGATCTGTCCAAAGCATTTGATATTAAAGACCACATTATTCTAAGGTGGAAATAAAGGGAATTGGAGGTATTTCAAAAGAGTGGGTTATGTCAGATCTTACTGACAACAAGAAGTTTTCTTAAACAGGATAAAATCACTGGAAACATAAGATCATCATCATATGCATCAGAAAAAGCTACAATGGAATATGGTGTGCCCCAAAGGTTGACGTTAGATCTAATCCTCTATCTTTCGTTCATAGATGACCTGAATGAAACTGTACATGCTAAACAGAAAACTTTATTTCCTGACGCCACCAGTATTTTCATTACAGGATTAAACCAAAAAGACCTTCAGAAATCTACAGACACATCATTTCTGGGGCTAACACAAAGGTTTGAAAGAAATAAACTTACCACAAACACAAAAAACCGGTAGCCATGAACTTTCATATATCAGACCATAAGCAACAAAATGGCCACTCACTGAAAATAAATAACAAAAGTTTCAAATGTTTTGGATGAAACAAGCTTTATTCTGTAGAGAGCGACCTAAAATGGAACACACATATTAAAGTTCTTACAGCTAAACTGTCATTAATGTTATATGCTCTAGATAACTAACACATGCTGTAATAGAGAAACAGCAATACAGGTACATCATGCACATTTACAGTCAGCAATCAAATATGGAATAATGTTCTGGGGAATGCATCTTGTTTTCAATCCATATTCAAAGCCCAAAAACGGGCTATCAGAATCACATGCAACATAAAGAAACAAGACTTGTATCGCCCTCTTTTCCAAACATTAAAGATACTGAACATTCCATGACTATACATATTTGAAATTCTAGTCTTTACAAGAGAATATTTAGGAACCATCAAAGCATTTCAGTAAAACAGCTCTGTGCAAAATCATGGAACAAGAATGCCAATAACATCCATGTCTCCTATGCCACTTCAACCTATCAGAAAAGTGTTCTTCAAAGAGGTATGCAATTATATAATCACCTTAATAATATCATCAAATTATTAAAGGAAGAAAGCATGTTAAAAAAAAAGCTTAAATCATTTCTGATGGATCACAGAATCTACCTTGTAAATGAATTCCTCACCAATTGAAGTGAAATCTGATAATGTAAAATTATCAAATGTAATGCAGCAATCGAGGTGTAACAAATCACACTTATTGTATGTATGATATTGTATTAACATAGTCATTTGCATTTACATCAGACTTGCACAAAGCAGTCACTTGTGATAAATTCTATTACTCGTATGAATGTGTGTGATGAATCAATATAAAAAGTTAAGAAAATCTTCATACATATTTTGTAATAAATTGAACTAATATTTTAGGTGTTCTAATTCCACTCAGTCTCCTCCTGGAGATTAAGGCCTAGTAAAACTGCCAAAAACTAAATCATCCAAAAGATGTAATTCGTCATACCTGTCATCCAGCAACTAAGTTTTCAGACACAAAAAAATCTTATGATCATATGCTCCTGATGCTTCAGAAGTGTTATAAAGTATGATGCAAGCCTCTGTTAGGCTTTTCCTTCTTCACAAAATTATTGGAACATCTTATGGCATGTGGTATGACACTGGTCAACAGTTATTTTGTTGCCAATTAATTGATAGTGAATTTAGGATAGCTTTATGGCCCTGAATTCGAATAATCAGTCTTTTTGCTAGATTGGCTCTATTTATTGTGGTAATGTACAATATGTAGATTTGTTGTTGTTGTGGTCTTCAGTCATTGAGACTGGTTTGATGCAGCTCTCCATGCTACCCTATCCTGTGCAAGCTTCATCATCTCCCAGTAACTACTGCAACCTACATCCTTCTGAATCTGCTTAGTGTATTCATCTCTTGGTCTCCCTCTACGATTTTTACCCTCCACGCTGCCCTCCAATACTAAATTGGTGATCCCTTGATGCCTCAGAACATGTCCTACCAACCAATCCCTTCTTCTAGTCAAGTTGTGCCACCAATTTCTCTTCTCCCCAATCCTATTCAATACCTCCTAATTAGTAATGTGATCTACCCATCTAATCTTCAGCATTCTTCTGTAGCACCACATTTCGAAACCTTCTATTCTCTTCTTGTCCAAACTATTTATTGTCCACGTTTCACTTCCATACCTGGTTACACTCCATACAAATATTTTCAGAAGCGACTTCCTGACAATTAAATCTATATTGCATGTTAACAAATACCTCTTCTACAGAAACGTTTTCCTTGCCATTGCCAGTCTACATTTTATATCCTCTCTACTTCAACCATCATCAGTTATTTTTCTCCCCAAATAGCAAAACTCCTTTACTACTTTTAAGTGTCTCATTTCCTAATCTAATTCCCTCAGCATCACCCGACTTAATTCGACTACATTCCATTATCCTTGCTTTGCTTCTGTTGATGTTCATCTTATATCCTCCTCTCAAGACACTATTCACTCCATTCAACTGCTCTTCCAAGTCCTTTGCTGCCTCTGACAGAATTACAATGTCATTGGCAAACCTCAAAGTTTTCATTTCTTCTCCATGCATTTTAATACCTACTACGAATTTTTCTTTTGTTTTCTTCAGTGCTTGCTCAATGTACAGATTGAATAACATTGGGGAGAGGCTACAACCCTGTCTCACTCCCTTCCCAACCACTGCTTCCCTTCCATGCCCCTCGTCTCTTATAACTGCCATCTGGTTTCTGTACAAATTGTAAATAGCCTTTCGCTCCCTGTATTTTACCCCTGCCACCTTTAGAATTTGAAACAGAGTATTCCAGTCAACATTGTCAAAAGCTTTCTCTAAGTCTACAAATGCTAGAAACATAGGTTTGCCTTTCCTTAATCTAGCTTCTAAGACAAGTCGTAGGGTCAGTATTGCCTCACATGTTCCAATATTTCTACGAAATCCAAATTGATCTTCACTGAGGTGGGCTTCTACTAGTTTTCCATTGGTCTGCAAAGAATTCGCGTTAGTATTTTGCAGCCGTGACTTATTAAACTGATAGTTCGGTAATTTTCACATCTGTCAACACCTGCTTTCTTTGGGATTGGAATTATTATATTCTTCTTGAAGTCTGAGGGTACTTCGCCTGTCTCATACATCTTGCTCACCAGATGGTAGTCTTGTCAGGACAGGGTCTCCCAAGGCTGTTAGTAGTTCTAATGGAATGTTGTCTACTCCCGGGGCCTTGTTTCTACTCAGGTCTTACAGTGCTTTGTCAAACTCTTCACACAGTATCATATCTCCCATTTCATCTTCATCCTCTTCCATTTCCATAATATTGTCCTCAAGTACACCGCCCTTGTATAGACCCTCTATATACTCCTTCCACCTTCCCTGCTTTCCCTTCGTTGCTTAGAACTGGGTTTCCATCTGAGCTATTGATATTCATACAAGTGGTTCTCTTTTCTCCAAAGGTCTCTTTAATTTTCCTGTAGGCAGTATCTATCTTACCCCTGGTGAGACAAGCCTCTACATTCTTACATTTGTCCTCTAGCCATGCCTGCTTAGCCATTTTGCACTTCCTGTCGAACTCATTTTTGAGACAGTTGTATTCCTTTTTGCCTGCTTCATTTACTGCATTTTTATATTTTCTTCTTTCATCAATTAAGTTCAATATTTCTTATGTTATCCAAGGATTTCTAGCAGCCCTCGTATTTTTACCTACTTTATCCTCTGCTGCCTTCACTACTTCATCCCTCAGAGCTACCCATTCTTCTTCTACTGTATTTCTTTGCCCCATTCCTGTCATTGTTCCCTTATGCTCTCCCTGAAACTCTGTACAACCTCTGGTTTAGTCAGTTTATCCAGGCCCCATCTCCTTAAATTCCCACCTTTTTGCAATTTCTTCAGTTTTAATCTACAGTTCATAACCAATAGATTGTGGTCAGAGTCCACATCTGCCCCTGGAAATGTCCTACCGTTTAAAACCTGGTTCCTAAATCTGTCTTACTATTATATAATCTATCTGAAACCTGTCAGTATCTCCAGGCTTCTTCCATGTATACAACCTTCTTTTATGATTCTTGAACCAAGTGTTGGCTATGATTAAGTTGTGCTCTGTGCAAAATTCTACCAGGTGGCTTCCTCTTTTTCTTCCCCCCAATCCATATTCACCTACTATGTTTCCTTCTCTCCCTTTTCCTACTACCAAATTCCAGTCACCCATGACTATTAAATTTTCGTCTCCCTTCACAATCTGAATAATTTCTTTTATTTGATCATACACTTCTTCAATTTCTTCGTCATCTGCAGAGCTAGTTGGCATATAAACTTGTACTACCATAGTAGGCATGGGCTTTGTGTCTGTCTTCGCTACAATAACGCGTTCACTATGCTGTTCGTAGTACCTTACCCGCACTCCTACTTTTTTATTCATTATTAAACCTTCTCCTGCATTACCCCTATTTGATTTTGTATTTTTAACCCTGTTTTCGCCTGACCAAAAGTCTTGTTCCTCCTGCCATCGACTTCACTAATTCCCACTATATCTAACTTTAACCTATCCATTTCCCTTTTTAAATTTTCTAACCTACCTGCCCAATTAAGGGATCTGACATTCCATGCTCCGATCCGTAGAACGCCAGTTTTCTTTCTCCTGATAACAACATCCTCTTGAGTAGTCCCCGCCCGGAGATCCGAATGGGGGACTATTTTACCTCCGGAATATTTTACCCAAGAGGACGCCATCATCATTTAACCATACAGTAAAGCTGTATGCCCTCGGGAAAAATTACGGCTGTAGTTTCCCTTGCTTTCAGCCGTTCGCAGTACCAGCACAGCAAGGCCTTTTTGGTTAGTGTTACAAGGCCAGATCAGTCAATCATCCAGACAGTTGCCCCTGCAACTACTGAAAAGGCTGCTGCCCCTCTTCAGGAACCATACGTTTGTCTGGCCTCTCAACAGATACCCCTCTGTTGTGGTTGCACCTACGATACGGCTATCTGTATCACTGAGGCACGCAAGCCTCCCCACCAACGGCAAGGTCGATGGTTCATGGGGGGATATGTAGATAAACAAACAATTAAAAATTCAAAATATTAACTGAGATACATATGTACATAGCCAAATGAAAATGAGAGAAGCATATGAAAAGGATCACAGAAATGCAGTTTCATTGTTGATTCAGCATGTAATAGAAGAAGAAAGGAAAAAACAATCTTTTAAAAACATTACAATTAGCATATGCAAAAATTCTGCTTGTGTGATTTTCTCTTGTATTGATCGTCAGGACTGTTGTGCTGAATATTCCAGCGGTAGTCTGCCTTCATGTACTTGTCCCATCTACCTTGATATCATTCTTCCATCACTTGAAAATCTTGATGGAATGTTTCACCTGGCTCCTCACCATAGTCACCAAGATTGTCCAGAAATCTATCAAGATGACTGTGGAGAGAGTCGATCCGACGTCAAACAGGCTGACTTGTTGGAGCAGAATAGGCACCATAGGACATTTTAATTTCCACTATCTACACTTGAACAAATAAATTCATAGAATCTTGTCAGCATGACCAGGAAGGACTCATGATTCACACTCTCAGAAGTGGAAGTTCAAAAACACAATAATATTTTTTACATGTGAAATTTTGATCATTTTTTTCACTTACTATTGGCTGCATTTGTTTCTATAGGTACACTTTTATTCATAAATAAGAGAGATTCTGCGATTAATTTCGCACAGGATACAAACCATACATACAGGTGTATGAAACTCTAGAATTTTTAAAATCTATTACAAACTGTGGTAAAAATTGTGATAATCAACTATAAAATTTGAGTTTTTTCTAAACACGAAGTTTAAAATGCAACAGCTCATTCATTTTTTCACAAATTAAATAAAGTCTAGAGTGCTAATGGAAGCGTGAGGTCGCTTCAATATACTGAAGATTCAATGAATGTATCCATGCCCCTTCATAGTATGGCGTGGTACCTAATGGAGCGCTGATTAAGTATGTCGTCTGCATAACACTCATATTTAACATTTTACTTAATGTGGTGACTTAATTTTATGCAACCATCTTACGTATTACATGCAAACAAATTTCAGAAATGGAGGAGAAACGGGAATGGATGAAGTAGGATGCAGAAAATTTTATTGAAGCTATGGAGAGCTACCCCAAAATACGGAACGTGCATAACCGAAACTTTAAGGATAGAGCAAAGAAGATGAGCGCATTAAATGAAATCTCGTCGATATTCGACACATCTATAAAAGAAGTACATAGAAAGTAGCATAACTTAAAGACACAACCCCCTTGCCACATGCATCCACTAGTTTTAAGAGTCTAGAAAAAGACGATGTGTAATTATTGTCACTTTCCATTTTATGAGCATTAGAAAAAAAAAAACATTTTTATAAGCATATCATTCTGTAAAATGCAGTTTATTTCAATAAAAGTTTAACTTCATTGTTGTTTTCACATACCTTCAAATAATTTTCCCTTTTCAAGACGTTAAAAAAGGCTCTACATACATTGGGTACGATCAGAGAAATCGTGCCGACGAGAGTATGAAACAAGTACATTAGGGACTTGTATGAGTCTCCTACAAAGAAAATATTTAAAATTCAAACTTTTTTTGGTTGTATGTTTCACGTAAATAAATGAAATGCCTATTTTATTCGTAGCTCACCGGTAGCTATAAATCATAGTGACTAGCAAACGTTTCTTTGCTGAAATAGCAGTACCGAAGTTAGTGTCTCGTTTTGATATGACGGGCGCTATTAACATCAACAAATACTCAGGATCATTTGAGGACATTCTGCAAAAGTTTTCAAAAGTATCCATGCTCTCGATACTAAGTTCTTGCAAAAGGTTATTACAGGCACCATCTTGCGATCTTCTCATTATCTACTCTCTAACCCAAATATTTCTCTTTTTCTTTCTAACGTTTTGCAATACAATTAAAAGAGCTGCAGCATATCTCACCCGCCTACTTGTCATTTCACATTTCGGCTGACACTCGTAGTGGTACTGAAAGCATATGTAAACAGTATCAGTAAGTTGTCGATGAAAGTTTCCTGCCAACGAACTTGCGGAAGAATCTTGCTTAATTCTTGCGCTGCTGTGTAAACACAGCTCCAAGCGGCTAGCAATAACTTCTGCAATCGACTTGCTAGTGTAAACCCTTCTTAACGCATGGCACCCTCTGTGAATCTCTTTCTCTTTGGATTGGTGATATCCTTCCCGAAACAGTGGTGTATCTGCGTGAGTGAAACTGTCTGAACAGGTTGTTGTTTGAATTTAGTAAAGTGTGTAGTCATATCTGCGAAGGCGGTGTGTTGCATGTGTGTTGTGTTAATAGAAACGTTGTTGAGAAGTGACATACTTCGTGGTAATTCTTGTTTGTGTATCTAGTTTATAGAACGGATGAAATCAATGTGTAGCATTGTGTACGTGCGATATTTATCCACGTCTACGTGTATTTTGATAGCTCGTGTTGTTTCAGGTGTTTCGACACGGCCTGCTTCCCGGACGAAGTCGTACCGAAAATGTTCACTGTTTTCTTCGTCTGCATAGAGTAAATTACATGGAATAATTATTACCACTTCTGGGAAACTGCCATTATGTCATCTGTGCTGTCCTTCTTGTGGCGCCACAAACGAAAATTTTTGATTGGAGGTGCCGTAATTGGCAGTGCAGTATTAGCAACCCGTTATTGTGTACGTAGTATTCTCAATTTGCAGGAGGCCAAAGCAAGAGAGTTAATAGAACAGTCAAAAAAGCGGCAGCACTTTGAAAATACTGAGCGCACCTGTACTGAGACAATCAGTTCCTTAATTTCATCATTTCATGATTCTGTCGATCGCATTCTGGACAGTCATGGAATTGTCAACAAGCTTAAAACTTCCCCAGCCAATAAAATTGAGTTGTGGGAAGAACTTAAAATTTTAGTCTTTGCTCGAGTATGTCTTATTGTATATGGCGCCGTAATATTAAATATTATTTTACGCGTGCAAATAAATGTGATTGGTGGATATTTGTACCGAAGTGCAACGAACAAACTTGAGTTTCCTTTGTCCGGGAGCCTGCAAGAAGAGTATTTGTCATTGTGCCAAAATTTCTTAAACAATGGAATGGAAGAACTTGGTAACTTGATAGTGCAGAAAGTGAAGGATGTAGTCGGCCCAGTAAATTTGGATAAAAAAGTTGACTTTGAACAGATACAGCGATGGCTGTGGACTATCCAGTCAGCTATTGAGATTGAGCGCAGTGATCCAGTATTATGTCACCTGGGTTCATCTTTAAAGACAACTCAGGAGGCACAGGTTTTCCAAGAAATGTTAAACGATACAATTGATATTATATCAAGTAGTGATGTGCATACACTTTCATCAAATCTAGTATGGGAAGGATTTCAATATAGTATTGAAAGAATCAGAGAAAGCTTTGAACCAGTGACTCAGACGTCTTTCGGTAACAAAGATTTTCAACAATTATTTGTCACTAAACCAAGGGTTGGGTTTTTTAAACCTCTGGCTAATGCGCTCGCAAGAATCAACAGTGTAACTCTAGCCCCAAGTTCCTCAGATACGTCTAACAGCTTCATGCATTTTCTCATGAGTGATGAGGGTCTGAAGATTTTTGGAGCAAATGTGTATGAAGCATTCTGTGAGCCATAAATCCATTTGCATCTAAAGATTAGAGTGAGGTTTACAAACTTAAGAAAAAAAGTGTTGTAAATGCTGGAGTACATAGAATCAGAGAAACTAGTGACTGAGACATTCTTCGGTGACAATGAGTGTTCAACACTCATTACTTGCTAAAGCAAGTGTTGCTGCATTTCAAAACCCATGGCTAAAGTGCTGGCAAGTGTGAATGGAGTAACTGTTATGTCAAGTTCAGCAAATGTGGATGAAGCATTCTGTGAGCCCCACACACATTTTTCATCTAGTCTTATGTGAGAATATAAACTAGTGTGAGGTTTATAGACTTCAGAAGAAAGTGTTATAGATGAGGAAGTACATAAAAAGTTAGCGAAGATTAAAAAGAAAATCAAATTTGTACTTGCTTTAAACATATGAATAAGATAGCTATTAAGTTTCTTGTGACAAAACATGAAGTTCCTTGGGAATGTAATAGCTCTATGTATGTGTCGTGAGGGTTGTGCGTGTGAGTTGCTGTATATGGGATATTTTAGGTCCTCTCTCATGGGGTAGCTGTGATAAATGAAGACAAATTTTTTGTTCTATGTGTGAATTGATGTTATCCTGGTCAGTAGCTGCAATGAGCACAGTGAGCCTATTTTTATTAAGGGAAGAATTTGTTTGTAAGTGGAGAAATTTGGAAGACGTGTAGGCTAGTGTACTTGTTTTTATCTAAATGTTATTTACTTTGTATGGAAAGTAAAGATGGTCAAAAGAAAATATGCTATTTATTTCTGCACTTCTATGTACTGTGTGAGATAGTCATTTGTCAGGAGTGGGCAGATAAGTGATGGAAACTAATTTTGTTTTATTTATTGTATAAGTTAGATGTATTTATGACAAAATGTTGTGTAAGTTTTGCACCTATAGCAAAGAAGAGTGATGGTTGCTCACATCCAATTTGAAGATTTACATTCTCATATGGCTATGGTGGTAATACTGCCATTCCACCGTTTTCCTGTCGAGTTAAGAGACTGAAGATAAATTACATGGTTGTTCATAGGTCGATAGTTGTTTGGCTGCCAACATAGGTTCCGAATAGTGAAAATGGCCAGAGTTGTGTTGTGGAAGCCATTTTCATTTTTTGGAAACTCTCTTAAGTGCTACACCATAAAACTGTTATGAGTACTTGTTAAGATCAAAACCTCCAATTCCAGGCAATAAATACAGACAGATTAGAACATGTGAAAGAAGGAATTGTTTGGGAGGAATAAATATTTTTAGAAGTGCAGCTGGAGTGATGAGATAGTTGTGGTGGTTTATCTTAGAAGTTATTTTGGTTTGTTGTAAATAGAAGCAAAATTGTTTTCTTGGCTGTCCAAGTTGAAAAGGTATAGGAAGACAAATTTAAATCCCCTCTATAGGGTGGGTCCACTCGACCTGGATCTGCATTTGGGATTTTGTACACTTATTTTACATTTGCTAGATAAAGGTGTAGGTTAGGATGGAAGGTGACAATTTTGTTGCGAGTTGGCGAAGCCAGTGAATGTGCAAGCAGAAAATATGGTTGTGGTAACAAATTGACTGGTAGCAAAACTTAGTGTTTGTCTGTGCCATTATGAAAAATGAAAGGCAGGGTCCAATACATATCTTTTACCCTTAATATTAAAAGTTTTGTAAGTAACAGAGGAACAATTTTGTGTTCGTTGTCCTCACTGGCCGGCCAGGGTGGCCAAGCGGTTAAAGACGCTACAGTCTGTAACCGCGTGACCGCTACGGTCGCAGGTTCGAACCCTGCCTCGGGCATGGATGTGTTTGATGTCCTTAGGTTAGTTAGGTTTAAGTATTTCTAAGTTCTAGGGGACTGATGACCGTAGAAGTTGAGTCCCATAGTGCTCAGAGCCATTTGAACCATTTGTCCTCACTGTTAAGTTACTAGTAAATTGGTCATTCAGTATCAAGCGGCCTAAATTTAAGTGAAGTCCCCATTCCACCCTCTCCAATTTTGGTGATATTTTTTTAGGATGTATGTATGGGTCCTAAATCACACCATACCGAATTACATAAAGATTAGTATGGTGGGGCACTAGCAATGATTTTGTGAAGGCCAGTTTTTCTGGATCGAGACAGATATGTATAAATTACCAAGTTTGCTTTACTGTTGCTCTTGATGAGAAGGGGCTCACATGCCAAAGCTTGCTGATTCTGCACAACTCTTTAGGTATAACCGCCTAGTTGCTGAACGTGTGCCTATGTACAGCAGATTTGTTATGGTTTGCTCATAAATCGTGTGACAAATTAGGATCATGTTTTGGCAGCTTGTATCATATGGAAAAAATGACTTTTTGTCAATAAATGCAATTTGCTGATGGTTTTGACAATTGCAACTTTCCTATGATCTAAGCATTCAGGGCATGTCTTACTTATGCTGGGTGTTTGAAAATGTTTTGGGTCAAAGCTCCCAGTTCAGTAGTGTTACTTGGAATTGCTTCTTGAGTTTCACTTTTCTTTGATTTTGTATAACCCCAGACACCCCTCTCTGAGAGCCTTTGGAAATTCAGAGGACACATCCCAGTAGCAGTTAGGCTTGTGTTGATGAATTCTGATGAATGTACTTTCTCTGCTTAATCTTCTGATAGGAATAAATCTGACGCAACAGAATTTCTGTAGATTCGACTGTTGTCAGCTGAAATGCAAAACAAATTCTACACTGCACCTTTATATTTGGTTGAATATCCATTAAGCTACAGTTTGATTCTCACTTCCACTTGACTCTTGTTTTCAAATGTTAAATGTAAAATTGCTGGATATTCTCACCATTAGTTGCATGTACATAGATGGTGAAAAGTGTTGTGGTGAATTCTAAACTAGTATAGAAACAACCTAAATGAACAGATACATGTTTCTAAAAGTCAAAGTCTATGTAAATTAATTATTTCGAGAAAAATGAAGACAACTGATAATGGATTACGCATCATTTTAAAATGTGCATATCCCAAAAGTTCACACATTCTTCGCTCGTAATAGCACTCAAAGCGTGTTTTTTGACTTCTTTATTATTGTTGAACTGGTTTGTCCCAGAAATGAAACAAGTATCTGCCTAAATGACATATCAGTGATGACCTGTAATTTTTCAGTTTGAACATTTTGTTACCTACCAACTTGCACTTGAGAATGGTCATAAAGTCATAATCATGATTGTATAAAATAAGTGAATAGTAATTTTCAATTAAATGGCAGAAATTTATTTTAAAAAGCTATTCATGACTGCAGTCTCCCTCAAAGAAAATGTCAGTTGAGTATTAATGTCATTGAGCACTGGTCCATATAGTATGACATGTTTACAAAGAATAGGCAATATATCAACTACACTCTTTTTAATACATCTACTGCAACATATATCTACAAATCTGGACAACTGTCAGTAAAAGAAATCTCATATTATGAAAGTGGGTTAAAATGGTGAAGTAAAAGTCAAGAAATTGTCAGTAGGAAACTGGAAGTCCAAATGCTAGATTCAGATATTATAAAGGCAAATACAGACGTGTTGTCCCACTAAATTGCCTTGTCAGTGCAAAAATGACTTACATAAGTAGCATTATTAGAGGTGTTAAAAAAACTGAAATCATTTAAACTGAATGAAATGGTAGACCCAGTGCAGTACCTGTGAGATCATATGTAGAATCTGAAAAATAATTATTACAATCCATCACCATACTTTACACCAAACCCATTCATGAGTAACAGGGGTAGGGGAGTTGCATAATGATCTCCACATTGATGAAGCATCAAACCGTAATCTTACGACTTTGTAAACCAAATTTTGCAAAACCCAACTTGCTCTTTACACATACTATAGAAACCTTGAATGAAGAAATGGGCGCACGTAGATTTGTGATGAAATGGGAGGATTTAGTGCGTGTCTAATGTTGTGTATTATCTTTGAAGACATATGAATGGGATATTAAACATTTGAACCAACCTGACAGTTTAGGAAAATTTACCTTTCAGTGCATTGTTGACAGACTGATCACTTTGAGTAGCTGAAGAAACATGATAGTAGAACAGTAAAGGTAAGGTGTGTTGCATTTTGTCAATTCTTTTTCTTTTTGGCAGTCATGTTTTACTTCAGTAAAGATGTGGAGGCAGCTTACTGCAACATTTTATCTTCCTCTTTCAAGTTCCTAAAAGACATAATGTTAAAGTGATGTGCAATTTTTGTGCACTTTATATAAAAAGAATTGTTATAAATATGCCACGTCAAAACACCGAAGACCGGTTTTGTGGGACAACTTGGTCAGTATTTGATAGATACTACTCGACCACAATATAATTGCTCTTGGCCAATATCGGAAACACATAGTGATGTCACAGAAAAAAAGTACAGTGGCTACTAAGGGAAACATCATGCTGTCAATGCTTCAAAGTCAGTTCTGCATATACTATCAACCTTGATTAAGTGCTGGCTCACAATAAGCGGACCAAAGTGCCCTGAGGTCGAGGTGCATTAATATTATGCTCAACTAATACAGCCTTCATGGACAAGAATTTTTGATCTGCAAACTGGTCACCATCTGTCCTTAAGACATACTTCATTGTTAGAAGTACTATAGTAATGTGAACGAAAAAGGTGGATGGTTATGCAATGTACGGTGGCAAGGAGCAATGTGCCAAGTGACACTGCAGCCAAAAGCATCTTTCATCATCTGGCTGTAGCATGCATTTCGTGGGATGTTGAACATTTTGCATTGATTCTCTAGTTTAGGTATGGTAAAGCTATTTAACCACTGTAGTATTCATTGTGGGTGGCATAAAGCAAATATGACACACATTATGTTAAGAAGTGAAGGGTATAGTTTTCTGAGCATACACATTGGTGTAGGGACAGTCAGAAGCAGAAACGTTGTCCCAATGCGGAGCTTACCCCAGCATTGCCACTTACTATGGTAGGCAATGCCCGGAGCATGTGATGTGGGACAGAGACAAAGAACACATTGTGGACGTGTCTTTTGACCTGTACGTGACTATAAGAAGGGGCATGTCTCTGTAACATGTAGTTACCTTAAGGGTAACTAAGCAATGACACCATTTGCGTTGGCTGTATGTCTCTAGTGTTGAACCCTGATTGTGCTATATAATATCATGCACAGCACTCTCTCATTGGAACATCTAGCCACTAATGAACTGCTGCACCAGTGCACTAAAGGAAATTGTAAAAAATAGGCTGGCCAGTGTGGCCAAGTGGTTCTCGCCGCTACAGTCTGGAGCCGTGCGACCGCTATAGTCGCAGGTTTGAATCCTGCCTCGGGCATGGATGTGCCTGATGTCCTTAGGTTAGTTAGGTTTAAGTAGTTCTAAGTTCTAGGGGACTGATGACCTCAGATGTTAAGTCCCATAGTGCTCAGAGCCATGTTTTTGTAAAAAATAGTCTTCTCAAAGAACACGCCACCAAAAGAAAATGGACCATAGTGCAATATCAACTATCAAGGGGAATTTATCTTTTTTTTTTTTTAAAAAAAAAAAAGAGAGAGAGAGTAGGTTTGTCTCATGTCTCTGAAACTTGTTGAAAGTGTGAAAATTCTGACATATAGTTTTCTTAAACTATTTGCCAGGTGTTAGAAAAAGAGGCCCATTGTGTAATATAATGCGGAACAACTGTTAAAAGCATGTATCCTTAATAAGGATATACAGGAGATAAGCTAAAAAATGTGCAGAAAAGGAGAAAGGCTGGTACACATTTTGTGTGAAGGGTGCACAGTGAACTTAAGAAAACACCTGTCTTTGTGTCAACACTGAACACAGCAATATGTTGATTTAGGATTATTCTACTTTAGAGTGTTACCAGGGATGTAAGGACATGAAAATGATTTATATCCTATACCTCATCAGTATTTGATGTGTATGATAATGGGATAATCTAAAAGAAGAGGTATAGAGAATAAGTGGCAGGATAATGAAGATCAGAAAAATGTCAAAATGTGGAATGGTGTGTGTGTGTGTGTGTGTGTGTGTGTGTGTGTGTGTGTGTGTGTGTGTGTGTGTGTGTGTGTGTGTGTGTTCTGAGAGTACATCAGTTACGCCATTTTTGAGAGACTAAGCCAAAAGGCTTATGGTGGTCAGTATATTATTAATTGGATGCAGTAAAGGAATGTGGAGTGTGCATTTTATATACATATCAACTGATAGGAATGACTCAATCTGTGAATTGTGGTGCAAGAGTGTTTTTTCCAACTTGGTTTCTTAGGAACTGCAAAAAGTGGCAGCTAAGCGGGCTCTGGTGTAGCTGGGGACAGACCTAAGTAACCAACGGTGGATTAATGACCAGCTTTCAGCACAGGAACTAGTCTAGGAAAGGATGGATATAAAAGACAATGACCCAGCAAGACAAACAGACTACATATTGGAACTCGGAACATTGGAATGCTGACAGAAAAGGTAGAGGAGATAGTGGATATGATGGAAAAGAGAAAGCTACATATCTGGGGCATGGGAGGGACAAGATAAAAACTGGATGGTAGTACAGAACTGAGGGAAGGTTACAAATTGTATTGTGGTTTGGATGGAGGAAGAGGACAAGAGTGTGTGGGAATTGTTGTGAGGGATAATCTAAAAGAAGATAGAATAAGTGGCAGGATAATAAAGATCAGAAAAATGTCAAATGGAAGAAGTATGGAGGTGATTCAGATGTATGCACCTCAAGTGGGCTGCACATCTCAACAAGAGGACTTTGAGGAAGAAGTACAAAGGTAGTTGAATGAACAAAGGATAATAGTCATGGGAGGCATGAATGCACATGTACGAAGTGAAAGACAAGGGTATGAAATTGTGGTGAAAGCAGAAGGATGGGGTAGTAGAAATGAAGAGAGATTGCTGGAATTCTGCAAGAAGAATGGTTTAGCAATAGGTAACTCTTGGTTTCGGAAGGGTGAGAGTCACAAAGTAATATGGCACAGCAGGAATCTAGCTCATAAATCATTGGTGGACTGCATGCTTATGATTGGGAATTGAAGAGGAATGCAACAGATGTATAGGTACTACCATCTGAGGCATTGGATGGAGACTGTCGGCTACTGGTGATGAGCATGAGAACCATGAAGTATGGAAACTGAAGGGAAAGGAAGTCAAGGAAAAATACCTGGAGATTATAAGTGAATGGTTACCAAAGGATGAATCAAACCGGAGAAGAGGAGTGGGGACAATTTAAAAGTGGTATGGTAAAAGCTGCAGCAGTTGTATGCGGAAGGACAGGTGGCAGAAAATGGACACACCATGGTGGAATGAAAAGAGCCACAGAGGTAGTTGGAAAGAAGAATGAGGCCTTCAGACTATGGTCCTGAGAAAGAACGAAATTAGCAAGAGAGGAGTATAAGGAAAAGAAGAAAGAGGCAAATAAGATAGTTGCTGAGGAGAGAATAAAGTGGATGAAAGAAAGGACAAGATGATAGAGAAAGATAGCAGAGGAAGTGAGAAAATACCACATGGAATGGTCGAAAGTAAGAGGAAAGGTTTGAGAAAGGATGTAACAATGATGTATAGGAATGGGAAAGAGATTAATAACAAAGATAGTGCGGAAGAACAACAATCCTGGATTTGATGTGGGGCGGCAGTGAGGTGTGTGGACTGTTGTGGGGTTGTGCACCACTGAGGGCTGCAACGGAATGAAGCCTCTCCATTGTTTCTAGGTTTCCAGTAGTTTAATACACAAGCTGTGCTTCTTGCATAAGCTGTTGATTATTCTATTTCGGCTTCGTTCTTGACCTGTTGGCCATTATCAAGTGTATCACAGCCTTAAATTATTGTATGTGGATTTGCAATGGATATTTGTTTTTACTTCTTAGGATGTGGAATCAGTAGACAGAATTCAGCTAACATTCAGACAAAGCATTAATTGCAAACAGGATGGTTTTTCACCAAAATATTTTGTCATTTCACTTCCTTTATTTCCACAAAAAGAGTGTAAGCTTCATATTAAATTTGTTTTTGAAGAGACAACTGTTCATTATAGATAGTAGTTTGAATGTGTTGAGGTACCATCATGGAATGACCATTGGGTATTTCTCCTAAGAGTTGTCAAGTGAATATTCTCTGACAATTAGGCCTATATTCACTTCAGCTTTTTCCTCCACTCTATAGAGTGCAGCTTTACTGTATGATTACATGATGATGGCGTCCTCTTGGGTAAAATATTCCGGAGGTAAAATAGTCCCCCATTCGGATCTCCGGGCGGGGACTACTCAAGAGGATGTTGTTATCAGGAGAAAGAAAACTGGCGTTCTACGGATCGGAGCGTGGAATGTCAGATCCCTTAATCGGGCAGGTAGGTTAGAAAATTTAAAAAGGGAAATGGATAGGTTGAAGTTAGATATAGTGGGAATTAGTGAAGTTCGGTGGCAGGAGGAACAAGACTTCTGGTCAGGTGACTACAGGGTTATAAACACAAAATCAAATAGGGGTAATGCAGGAGTAGGTTTAATAATGAATAGGAAAATAGGAATGCGGGTAAGCTACTACAAACAGCATAGTGAACGCATTATTGTGGCCAAGATAGATACGAAGCCCACACCTACTACAGTAGTACAAGTTTATATGCCAACTAGCTCTGCAGATGACGAAGAAATTGAAGAAATGTATGATGAAATAAAAGAAATTATTCAGATTGTGAAGGGAGACGAAAATTTAATAGTCATGGGTGACTGGAATTCGAGTGTAGGAAAAGGGAGAGAAGGAAACATAGTAGGTGAATATGGATTGGGGGACAGAAATGAAAGAGGAAGCCGCCTTGTAGAATTTTGCACAGAGCACAACATAATCATAACTAACACTTGGTTTAAGAATCATGAAAGAAGGTTGTATACATGGAAGAACCCTGGAGATACTAAAAGGTACCAGATAGGTTATATAATGGTAAGACAGAGATTTAGGAACCAGGTTTTAAATTGTAAGACATTTCCAGGGGCAGATGTGGACTCCGACCACAATCTATTGGTTATGACCTGTAGATTAAAACTGAAGAAACTGCAAAAAGGTGGGAATTTAAGGAGATGGGACCTGGATAAACTAAAAGAACCAGAGGTTGTACAGAGATTCAGGGAGAGCATAAGGGAGCAATTGACAGGACTGGGGGAAATAAATACAGTAGAAGAAGAATGGGTAGCTTTGAGGGATGAAGTAGTGAAGGCAGCAGAGGATCAAGTAGGTAAAAAGACGAGGGCCAGTAGAAATCCTTGGGTAACAGAAGAAATATTGAATTTAATTGATGAAAGGAGAAAATATAAAAATGCAGTATGTGAAACAGGCAAAAAGGAATACAAACGTCTCAAAAATGAGATCGACAGGAAGTGCAAAATGGCTAAGCAGGGATGGCTAGAGGACAAATGTAAGGATGTAGAGGCCTATCTCACTAGGGGTAAGATAGATACCGCCTACAGGAAAATTAAAGAGACCTTTGGAGATAAGAGAACGACTTGTATGAATATCAAGAGCTCAGATGGAAACCCAGTTCTAAGCAAAGAAGAGAAAGCTGAAAGGTGGAAGGAGTATATAGAGGGTCTATACAAGGGCGATGTACTTGAGGACAATATTATGGAAATGGAGGAGGATGTAGATGAAGATGAAATGGGAGATACGATACTGCGTGAAGAGTTTGACAGAGCACTGAAAGACCTGAGTCGAAACAAAGCCTCAGGAGTAGACAATATTCCATTGGAACTACTGACGGCCGTGGGAGAGCCAGTCCTGACAAAACTCTACCATCTGGTGAGCAAGATGTATGAAACAGGCGAAATACCCTCAGACTTCAAGAAGAATATAGTAATTCCAATCCCAAAGAAAGCAGGTGTTGACAGATGTGAAAATTACCGAACTATCAGCTTAATAAGTCACAGCTGCAAAATACTAACACGAATTCTTTACAGACGAATGGAAAAACTAGTAGAAGCCAACCTCGGGGAAGATCAGTTTGGATTCCGTAGAAACACTGGAACACGTGAGGCAATACTGACCTTACGACTTATCTTAGAAGAAAGATTAAGGAAAGGCAAACCTACGTTTCTAGCATTTGTAGACTTAGAGAAAGCTTTTGACAATGTTGACTGGAATACTCTGTTTCAAATTCTAAAGGTGGCAGGGGTAAAATACAGGGAGCGAAAGGCTATTTACAATTTGTACAGAAACCAGATGGCAGTTATAAGAGTCGAGGGACATGAAAGGGAAGCAGTGGTTGGGAAGGGAGTAAGACAGGGTTGTAGCCTCTCCCCGATGTTGTTCAATCTGTATATTGAGCAAGCAATAAAGGAAACAAAAGAAAAATTCGGAGTAGGTATTAAAATTCATGGAGAAGAAATAAAGGACTCGCCTATTTGCGGAGTATAAATGTAGATGTAGAGAGATTCGATTGCACACGGAGGCTTTCCGGCAGTCGTTCTTCCCGCAAACCATACACGACTGGAACAGGAAAGGGAGGTAATGACAGTGGCATGTAAAGTGCCCTCCGCCACACACCGTTGGGTGGCTTGCGGAGTATAAATGTAGATGTAGATGTATTGTGAGGAGCAGGGGAGTGTCAGGGAGAACATAAAGTTAAAGACCGTACTAATGTAAGCAACATGCCTGCTTCACTCCAGAGGTCATAGAAAGATTCGCCGATGACATTGTAATTCTGTCAGAGACAGCAAAGGACTTGGAAGAGCAGTTGAATGGAATGGACAGTGTCTTGAAAGGAGGATATAAGATGAACATCAACAAAAGCAAAACAAGGATAATGGAATGTAGTCTAATTAAGTCGGGTGATGCTGAGGGAATTAGATTAGGAAATGAGGCACTTAAAGTAGTAAAGGAGTTTTGCTATTTGGGGAGCCAAATAACTGATGATGGTCGAAGTAGAGAGGATATAAAATGTAGGCTGGCAATGGCAAGGAAAGCATTTCTGAAGAAGAGAAATTTGTTAACATCCAGTATTGATTTAAGTGTCAGGAAGTCATTTCTGAAAGTATTCGTATGGAGTGTAGCCATGTATGGAAGTGAAACATGGACGATAAATAGTTTGGACAAGAAGAGAATAGAAGCTTTCGAAATGTGGTGCTACAGAAGAATGCTGAAGATTAGATGGGTAGATCACATAACTAATGAGGAAGTATTGAATAAGATTGGGGAGAAGAGAAGTTTGTGGCACAACTTGACCAGAAGAAGGGATCGGTTGGTAGGACATGTTCTGAGGCATCAAGGGATCACCAATTTAGTATTGGAGGGCAGCGTGGAGGGTAAAAATCGTAGGGGGAGACCAAGAGATGAATACACTAAGCAGATTCAGAAGGATGTAGGTTGCAGTAGGTACTGGGAGATGAAAAAGCTTGCACAGGATAGAGTAGCATGGAGAGCTGCATCAAACCAGTCTCAGGACTGAAGACCACAACAACAATAGAGTGGTCAGCCCAAACTGATATTGCTTATCATGTTTCATGTGGTACCCAGTCCTGACCTACTGCATGTAGTTTTAGAATTGAAAAGTCACCTGTGTCACATTCTTTGATTGTATGTGGTGTGTTATGTGATAATAAAGATTTGATTTGAAAGGACTCACCTATTTGCGGAGTATAAATGTAGATGTAGAGAGATTCGATTGCACACGGAGGCTTTCCGGCAGTCGTTCTTCCCGCAAACCATACACGACTGGAACAGGAAAGGGAGGTAATGACAGTGGCATGTAAAGTGCCCTCCGCCACACACCGTTGGGTGGCTTGCGGAGTATAAATGTAGATGTAGATGTATTGTGAGGAGCAGGGGAGTGTCAGGGAGAACATAAAGTTAAAGACCGTACTAATGTAAGCAACATGCCTGCTTCACTCCAGAGGTCATAGAAAGAGAAAGAGGAAGAGAAATGAAAAGTGAAAAGACCCATAAAATTAAGAACTGTGAGGAAAAGTAGATCTGGAAAAAGAAAGAAAAGACTGAGAGACATGAAGACAGAAAAAGCTATTGATTAAATAATTGAGTAAATAAATACAGAAATATGCCCACAGGAAAAGAAAAGAATGAAGATTAAATTGAAGAGGGAGGTAGTATCCGAATACATGTTGAAGCCTAAGTTCCCGTCTCTGGATTTCAGGGAAACTAGAGCTCGCCAAGAAGCTCCAAAAGGCCTGTATAGTGAACAGGCATTAAAGTCTTTTGAGTCGTACTGTAGAGTGTGCTCAGAAACTTAGTACTGGATTTCCACAAGGTGGACAGTTCTGTGGTCATTCCTATATAAAGAGACATACACTGAACCTCATGCAAGGTTTTGTGTGTTCATATCAGATTTATCGATGGTAGGGCTGGAGTACATGGTAATGGGTGGGCACAAAGGATCAGATTTAGAAGGGGAGTGACTGCAGGGGTAAGAATCTTTGGGGGAAGCAGTAATGACCTGGGAATGTCATATGGTATTGCAAGGGAATTAGTGTTTAGGAGGGCAACAGTGGTTACTGTGGCAAGGATGTCATTACGAGATGATCTGATTTCATGGTTTGACTTGATTAAGTCATGGACTTGGAGGAGTAATTTATTGAGCTCTGGGTGGTACTGAGCAGAATCTGGAGTTGTATTTATTGGAGGTGAGAGGAGGAGGCCATCCAAAAGATTTGTGGTAAGATTTCATTGTGGGGCAGATACATTTGCTGTGGATGCCTAGGCTACAGGGAGGGAGAATTTGATGTGTAACATTTGGCAATTGTCAAAGTAATGGTACTGTTGCTTTGGTTGGTTTTATATGGACTATGATTGGAATACGAGCTTCAGTGAGATAAGGTCAGTGTCAAGAGAAGGGCTTTGAATTTGGAAAAGGACCAGGTGAATTTGCATTGGGGGAAAATGAGTGAAACTGCTGCAGGGAGTGGAGTAGTTCATCTACAGTTCAGACCACTTTTTTCATGTTTCCCTTTCTCTATTGGGTTTTACTACATCTTGTTTTCTACTTCCCTTTTTCTTTGTAATTGTGCTATTTATTTCACTTCTCATTTTTCTTCCTCTTAATCCACCTTACTGTCTCTGTCCTTCGGTCATCTCTGAAAAGAAGCTGGGACAGTCTTCTGTGAGGAAGGAACTATCCATTGCAAAAACAAGGATAGTTTGTTTTCCTACTCCATGTGTGTGTATCGCCAGTACTTAGAATTTTGCAACCTGAAGGTAATTACTGGCCAGCCATTCTGTCTCCTAGTAATTTTAGAGCATTTGAATATTGTCAGAACTTTGGAATCAATGTAGTGCAAATGCTATTATATTCATAACTTGGATCTCACTATGTTCATGGTATAACAGTTTTAATCTGTGATTTTGCTATGCTCTATCAGTGCTCTGTGCAAATATGGTATTTTTAGGTCATGTATTTAGAGATATTCATTTTCCATTAGTTCGTGTTCCAGCAAACATGGTATCAGAAGGCAAGCAGCTTTCAGCGATTTTCAGCAGCGCCATTCAGACACTTTACAACCAACAATATGTAATTGTACCCCTTGAATCTTCCACTATGGTACAGGTGCATACCAGATTAAAGAATAGATTCCCTTAAAAATGGAATGTATAAAAGTAGACCACTTGAAGCTGGAAATATTGATGCAAGAGCAGATACCAGATACATTGATAAAGACACTTTGAGGCTGTCACAACACAATTTGTTTAGTCCTGCTTACGACTTTAAGCAGTCCGTCAAAGTTCTCAGTACATCAAAATGAATCACGAAGAAAGAGAACATGTCATCAGTGAAAGCCATTTTGCATGCTGTAGTACTCCATATGACACAACATGTCATGTTGCATGTTATTTTTGTACTGTAACATTTCAGTGTATCAGATATCATAACCAATGAATAGCTGTAGACATAGTGAGAGTATCTGTTACAAGAAATGCCATTTTTATTGAGTTGTTGTTGTGGTGAGAGACAGGGGCTTTCCTTTGTGGTTCATTACATTGCACCAAGACCAATTGCCATTCACCATAGCATTTTAGGACCTTGATCCTAGGCAAAGGAAGTATTTCTCCTAGTTCATCAGGTTATAATGTAAAGAAACTATAATTACTTTTCTCCTGAAAGTAGACAAAGAACCTAAAAAACATTGCAGTTAGGTAAGGTGGTCTCACATACTTTCCCTGCCTATCTAGTGAAACTAGAAGAGCAAACTGCTTACATTGTAAATAATTTAGGATAACATTCTTAACCTGTGTGACCTCCCTGGATGAGCATGTGAGAGTTTCTTGTCAGTGATGGCTTGATTTGTATCTGGCAAACACAGGTTTTCCAAGTAAAATCCTGGTCAACATTTCCATTGCTGTCAGTTCTGGGTATGTTTCAGTGACCACTATTTAGCATAATGGCTGTGTTTTGTGGGGAGTGGGAATTGTGACTTGCAGTCCATACCAGATCATGCTAGAGACATACACAAAATGGAACCTCAACTTCAAAGTGCTGATGTTTGATATTGAGGCTTAATAGTCGTTAGCAAGCAGATTGGGGGATTCTGCCCTGGGAGATTACACCATTCCCTAACTTTGCATAGAGTACTAATGGTTCTTAGTTATTTCATAAAATCAACTTCCAGTTGTTCAGGTGACCCATGGGACAGAAAAAACAGCAACGCTGAACCAGCACAGAAAATAGGCAAAATTATCCCTCTGTCCCAAGTGTCTTAAAAAGTAAAACACAACAAACCATTCAGAGGAAGCCCTTGACATCAAAATTTAATTATTGCTATTGAAAGAAAAGGAGGTACTTTTAATGATGACTCACTCATCTGTCTCTCGAGAGACTTGAAGGTTGCATTTTAGCAAGGCTTTCCAGAAGTTAAGACACGGCATCAACCTAGTGTCTGCAGCATAAAGCCTTGGATATCACAAATAAATGGTGGCATCTGGTTTACACACAATTGGAGCTTTAATAATGCATTGTGATTTCCACAAAAGAGTTGTCTGTCTCCAAGCAATCATCATAAATGAGCACAAAACATGTTCTGTAATTCTAAAGCAAATTGGATTCAGTTAGATCTACAGGTGACAAAAACTGCCCTTCTACCCTTGAATTGTACAATTCCTGTAAGAAAGCCTTCACCTTGGATGTTCAGCAGAACAAACTAACAGAATTATGTACGACCAACTGGCAGTTTAGGATTGAATGAAAAGTGTGACTCACCATACTACTAATTCAATGTCTAAATATTCTCGGGTTGACTTAAAAGTCTGCCTGTTCCAAGCCAAAATTAGTGTCACTGTGCAGTTGGAGTCATACATACAACTCTTCATTGGTTTAAATGTCAACCATCTGCACAGAACATCACAGCCATTCAGAGTAAGGATATGAAGAACAATTTGTGAAAGCAAGAAGAGGTCATGAGAAGTTTTTTGCAGTCAATTGATTGTTCCACCATCTTTACAAAGATATGGAAAGACATTAGGAAGATTTTTGGCAAATATGCCTGGTCAGTAAAAGCTGCATTACTGCAGCAGGGTAGTCTCCAAACAGCATCTGGAGACATCACTTAGATTAAGGTGCAATAATTCATTTCAGTATTTCCAGCAAAATACTTGGATCCAATTTGATCTCTTTCACACATTAATTCTGAGAGATGGTTAGAACATCAATTTTTCAAAAGAACTGAAGAATATAGTTCCCATGTCTCAATCTAGATTGTTTTGTATGTTGCCTAATGACTGTTCTTAGGACTGACAGAATTTGACAGATTATTATTAGTCGCAGTATCATCCTGGCTGATTTTAATCAACAGAGTGTGACTGGAGTCTTTTCAGATGTGTGGAGGGAGGCATTCTTGAAAACAAGGAAGGATTTTCCCTTGTTATGCAGTTATCATAATGTCACTCACAAAAAATGTCGTCAGTATGGACAAAAGTAAAGGTGAGGTAGTCATTTATGTAAATTACACATATCAGTCTAATCCAGTCACAGAAGGAGATGGCACAGTGGTGAAGATAATGGGCCTGAATTTGTGAGAAGCAGAGTTTCAAACCTTGCCTGGCCACACAGAAGACGTGTTCTCTGGTTTCTCAAAACTGGTTAAGGTGAATATAGGGATTGTTCTTTAAAAAGTGGCATGTCTTGGTATCTGTAACAAATCATTTCTTAGTATTGCCCATCGGCTACTGCTGGTTGCTATTGTGAATGACATTTTGTTTTCCAGTTTCTGCAGAATTGGGGAGGAGGGGGGGGGGGGGGGGGTGAGTGGCAGGTGGGTGGGCTATTCCCCAACATAGAGACAAAGAGCCAGTTTTCGCTCAATTCAGCTAAATGGTGGTGGTCTAGCATGACCTAGCTGTTTTCAGAGGTGCATTGTGTTCAAAGAATGGTTGGCATTTCCTACTACTCCTTATCTTTGGGAACAAACTTCTAAATGTGTGGGTGGGCAGCAGCACCTTACAGAATGTCTAATTAAAGTGCTACCTTCTGCTCTACAGGCTGATTGGCCACAAGGCCTGTATGTTAAAACAATTTCACAGAGCAGTTTGGAGCTAGGAAAATCAAGGAGTTAGACAGCAGCCTTTGTGGGGCATTCAAAGCCCTCTGGTGTGGAGATGATATTGCAGAGTGTATTACGGAAGTCAGTAGCCTGTGACCAATACAGTTCTCACTGTGCAGGAAGTTTCAAAGGTGCGTTCCCATGTGCAGGCTTAGTTAATTGCTTTTTTTCAAACTGAGTGTTACTTTCATGAAGAGGCCATCTAGCAGATCATGAAGCAACTAGCTTACTGGAGGTGATGTTTGATAACAATGAAGCATACTTGCTGAGGGTTATTAGAGGATTAAGTTGAGCTCCATCAGAAATTTAAAGTGTGGACCTCCTACGTGTATCTTGATCCTTTTTAGCTTTAGATTCTTATTCCGTGTTGTTTGTAGAGGAGATGCTAGAAACTGGTTAGAGATGGTGCAGTGGCTATTTGTGATGCTCGTTTTCAAATTCCATGGTCATATCTGTGAGTTTTATTGAAAGTAATTGAACTGCCACAGAGCACTGGTTAGTAGTACAGAAGTAGTGACCATTTGAATCCTGTTTTATGGTTCAGAGTGAGGCTGACGATCATTAGTGAGCATGATGGTTTATATGTAGCTGTGCACAGTAGTAGTCTTCAGCCACCAGCAAATGTTTCAGAGGAAGTCTACAGAGTAATATATTGCGTGATTTCTCTTGTGAACAGCATGCTGCTAAGAGTGTATGGTATCTGGTGGTGGCCATGAGTGAGTGAGACTTAACAAGATGCTACCAAAGCTACAAGATGACAGATGAAAAGGAATGTTTCATACTGTCCTCGCACTTGTCCTACCTGGGCACTCTAACCTCGGCTACAGAATCCAAGTAACTACTTAGTGGCTTCCAGTGTGTGTGTGTGTGTGTGTGTGTGTGTGTGTGTGTGTGTGTGTGTGTGTGTGTGTGTGTGTTCAACCATCAATACTTTCACTCTCCTGAAGTTGCCATTACAATAAGGTTTTCAATGTAGACAACTACTTGTAGGTACTTCTTTTATATAAAGAAGTTCTGTGTTATTTCTTGGAGGAATAATGGCATAAGACAGATCTTCAAATAGAGCTGATATAAATGGCTACCAGCCTTCATAGGTACCTTACTTTTCAAATTATTTGCTGGGTATTGTATTAGTGACATTGTGTCATAGACATGGTGATGCTCCATGACATGTCTTAAGCATAAATGTGTTTGCTGTAGCAATTATTGGTGTATTTTCCATGTCTCGACCACTTATCAATGCTTGTTGTTTGTGAGCAAATCTTCTGTTCTGCAATTCTTCCACTTTTACAGTAATGACTTTTAATTATTGCTCCGGCCAGAATGGGCGAGCGATTCTAGGCGCTACAGTCTGGAACCGCACGACCGCAGGTTCGAATCCTGCCTCGGGCATGGATGTGTGTGATGTCCTTAGGCTAGTTATGTTTAAGTAGTTCTGAGTTCTAGGGGACTGATGACCTCAGCAGTTAAGTCCCATAGTGCTCAGAGCCATTTGAACCATTTTTTTAAATTATTGTTGTGTCCTTTTTATTGTATTTGTAGTCCAAATGAGTGACTGTCCTGTGTGTGTCACACACAGCAGGTATGAAGTACTAAAGACACTGACTATGTTGAAGTGCTCCAGACATAGATTATGGTGAGGTGACCAAATGACACTACCCCAGTCGTACAAGGTTTTTGGCCGTCCAGGCTTTTATATAGATCGATGATTTGAGGCTGATGTTGACGTTTATGTCCTACGATCTTCAGTAATGCTCACCATGAGATGATTAAGCTTGCCACAGGAACATACAAGGCAAGCATCATTTATGGACTTCGTGGTGAAGCTAATTAATTGCTAGTTGCCACCCATTAACATTTCATGGTGCTGGATGAACACAGCCTATTATTAACCCAACAGCCAGTGGCATTCCATATCATTGTTCACAGATTGGTGTAATAAAACTACACCACAAGCAACATGGCCTTTTAAGATTCAAATAACTAGGAAGCAGCAGAGTGCACAGTAGATCAGCTATGTTAATCAGAGAGGAGCACTTTAGTCCTTGTATATAGGAGAGAGAGAAAATGTTAATATGGCATTATTTAATTGTGGCCGTGTCCATGGTAAGATCCCAGAACTGGTCTTGCCTATTAAAGGCACCACTAGAAACAGCAAACTGGCTGAAATTGGAAATGAATAACACAGAAATATACACTGAAGAGCCAAAGAAACTGCTACACCTGCCTAATATTGTGTAGGGTCCCCGTGAGCACGCAGAAGTGCCACAACATGACATGGCATGGACTTGACTAATATATGAAGTAGTGCTGGAGGGAACTGACACCATGAATCCTGCAGGGCTGTCCATAAATCCGTAAGAGTACGAGGGGGTGTAGATCTATTCTGAGCAGCATATTGCAAGGCATCCCAGGTAGGCTCAATAATGTTAATGTCTGGGGAGTTTGATGGCTAGCGGAAGTGTTTAAACTCAGTCTTTCTGGAGCCACTCTGTACCAATTCTGGATGTGAGGGGTGTCAGATTGTCCTGCTGGAATTGCCAAAGTTTGTCGGAAGGCACAATGGACATGAATGGATGCAGGTAATCAGACAGGATGCTTACATACGTGTCCCCTATGAATGTCTTATCTAGACGTATCAGTGGTCCTCCGTCACTCCAATGGCACATGCCCCACATCATTACAGAGGCTCCACCAGCTTGAACATGCAGGGTCCATGGATTCATCAGGTTGTGTCCATACCAGTATACATCCATCTGTTTGATACAATTTGAAATGACACTCATCTGACCAGGCACCAAGTTTCCAGTCGTCAACAGCCCTGTGTTGATGGGCCCAGGTGAGGCGTAAAGCTCTGTGTTGTGCAGTCATCAAGGGTACACAAGTGGGCCTTCGGCCCCGAAAGCCCATACCGATGATGTTTTGTTGAATGGTTCGCACACTGACACTTGTTGATGGCCCAGCATTGAAATCTGTAGTCATTGGTATATTCTTGCAGGATTTTTTTGGCTACAGCAATGTCGGAGGTTTGATGTTTTACTGTATTCCTGATATTCACAGTACACTTGTGTAATGGTCCTATGCAAAAATCCCCACTTCATTGCTACCACTGAGATGCTGTGTTCCATTGCTTGTGCACCGAATGTAACACCTCACTCAAATACACTCAAATCTTGATAACCTGCCCTTGTAGCAATAGTAACTGATCTGACTTCTGTGCCACACACTTTTTGTCTTATATAGGCATTGTCTACTGCAGTGCCATATTCTGCCTGTTTACATATCTTTGCATTTGAATACACATGCCTATACCAGTTTCCTTGGTGCTTCAGTGTATATAGCAAGAGAGGTTAGACATTGATGATGATGATGATAGCATATTTATTGCCATAAAAAACTCAGTAGTATTTAATAAGGTTATAATAGATTCCAAATGTGAAATAATATGGGTGTAGATAAACATCAAAGGTGAGTCAAATGTGGCAAAGGTATGCTCCACCTCCCTCAGAAACTGTAGTGGCCAAATACTTCACTTGGAATATCTTGTTAGTTAGTTTCCTGTTCATGCTATTGTAATAGGAAGAGTCTTCAGTCCACCTCCTGTAGAATGAGAGAAGTCATGGAATTAAAACTGGTGCCAGGGACAGATTGTTGTGGAATTCCTTTCTGACAATTACTTTGAGCAGCCAGCTAGATAATCCTTCGAAACAGTTAACGTAGCTAAAATAAGGCTGATACAATGTTGTAACCAAGTAATGCATGAAACTGATCCAAGCAACACAAATATCGATTTACTTACAGACATCTGAACAATAACAAAAATAAACATGTTGCGAATGCACACATAACAAGACCCAGAACAAATAATGTGAGCGACACAACTGGCAGAACACAGAGAGGTAGTCAGTCAGCACTGCTCACGCATATTAATGCGTGAGCCACCAGCAGATGGCGCAGCAAAGACTGCGCTGCATGCACGCCTTCCACAGGCAGCCTCCGGTGGCCAACCCACAAATTTACTACAAAAATGAAGAGTTTCATCACATATATAAGCTGCATGAAGTCCCAATGAGCATAAAGAGAGCAATGTGAAATTCATTAACTGAATTTGAAAGAATTTTTTACAGACGAGCTGATGAAAAACCTTAACTAGTTTTGGTCTTACTCACAATTAGTAAATAGATCAAAACCACAAATTCAGTCAGTCATATGACCATACTGACACCAGAACAGTAGATGAAGGGTAGGATGTCAAAATACTGAGTTAAGTCTTCTGAAATTTCTTTCTTATTAAAGATTTAAATATAGTTTCTTCTTTAAACCATGACACAAATGTTGAAATGTCAGATTTTGAGATAAGTGGTCACAGAATAGAAAAGCAACTAAAACCACTCAACAGAGGAACGACATCTGGACCTGATTTTTAAGATACCTGTATGATTCTTTCCGGAGTATTGAATAATTCCAGGCTATTAAAGAAAAGTGCAGGTAATTTCTGTTTTCAGTAATGGTTTTGTGACAGATGCACACGAGGCACTGAGAACCATAAGTGCCTAAAGCACACCATAATCAGTCCTACATTTAAGGAAATCTCAAAGAAACAGTCAGATAGTGCAGTGGTTAGCACAGTGGACTCACATTCCGGAGTACAAAGGTTCAAATCTGCTTCCAGCCATCCTGATTTAGGTTTTCTGTGATTTCCCTAAATTGCTTAAGGCAAGTGCCCTTCCCTTCTCCATCTTTCTCTAATCTGAGCTTGTGCTCCTTCTCCAATGATCTCATTGCCGACAGGATGTTAAATACTAATCTTTACCAATATCAACGAAACTGACAAGACAGCTTTTTGTGAATGTTCATGTATACAATGTGAGCCTATAACACAGATAATCTCGACTCACCATAAGACCAGAAATTGTCAGACACATGAATAAACACTCCAGTCTCACCAGTGACGATGATGTGCTTTAGTCCCTTATGGTTCTCAGCACCCCATATAATTATAGGTCCATATTTATGACATAATTCTGTTGGATAATTAAGAAACATGTTGTTGCTCATGTATTATGTCTTTGCTGGAGAATGAAAATCTCCATATAAATCAAAAGGAATTTTGCATACAGAGATTTCATGAAATTCCACTCGCACTCGTTGTCAGATCCAGAGTGCTCTATAGCACATACAGCTGCACCCAGATTAATGCTGTGTTCCTTGAAATCTGGAAGGCATTTGAAACAGTTTTGCACTGCTGCCTAGTGAACAGAATATAAGCTTATTGATTGTCGGTCCAGACTTAAAATTGGATTCAGAACTGCCTAGCAGGTAGAACTCATCATTCGTAATGGGATGAAATTGGGATGACACCCAGTGTACTATTATATGGCAGTTGCTGTTTACTGTATACAGAAATGTGTATAAATGATCTAGTGGATGATGTCCTTATCTCTGTGGGGGGTGTTTGTAGACAATGCTGTTGTCTATAAGAAAGTTGTGATGCCAGAAAACTGTAGAAACTTGCAGGGTATAGGTGATTGGTGCAAGGACTGGCAGTTGGCCCTCAATGTAAATAAATGTAACATACTGCACATAAATTGACAGATCCATTATTGTTTGATTACGCTATTTGTGATAAATCACTGGAGGAAATAAAACTGTAAAATACCTAGGACAAACTGCCTAAGGTGATCCAAAGCTGAATTACCACATAAAAGTAACTGTGAGGAAGGCAGATGCCAGGCAGAAATTAATTGGAAGAATAGTCAGGAAATGTAATTCACTCACTAGTGAAGTGGCTTAAAAAAAACACTTATCTGACCAAATATTGGGTATTACTTGTCAGTCTGGGATTCTTACCAGATAGGATTAATAGATAATAGAAAAGAGAGAGAATATCTAAAGATGAGTGGTGTATTTTGACATATTACCTTTTAGTAAAAGAGGTTTGTGTCAAATTCCAGAGGCAAATGCTACATGGGAGATGTGCACCATGGAGAAGTTTGCTGTTAAATACTGAGGATGTATCTTCTAAGGAGGATTAGAGAACACATTATCTCCTCCCACATACATTTCACAAAATAAATACAATGAGAAATTAAATTTCGTACAGAGGCTTACCAATTATTGTTGTAATAGGAATACCCTCTGCCAGAGTGTAAATGTAAATAAAGGGTCAATAGGTGCAAATTATGTTATTATTCTTAACTGAAGATGGAGTTTTTCACCAGACTGATTGACAACAAGGCCAAAAACTATTTTAAAGACTCTGGGTACACGAAAAAGAGAAGAGAGGGATATAATCTTTCAAGTCCATACCTTTTTAATATTATAGTTGAACTCCACACTTGTGGATTATTTTGATGGCTCTACACTTTGGGAATCCCACATCTTTTCTCTGGTATAGTTTCAATGTGTTCTCATGGTTGACTTGCATAATGAATTCAACGTATCTGATACAGAATTGTATGTGGTCTTGAAACCAATTGTGAAGATTACATTTGATTGGGCTGTGAAATTCCTCATATACTTCAACTCCATGAGCGCTTTTCCAGGCACCCATCACATTTATCCAGGAGATAAGCAACCAAATATAATGCATGGTATTTTTCTCTTCTGTCAGTGATAAAGGAAGAGTATATCAATGTACTAGATACAAGAACAAACAGAAATTTAGTGAAAAGGGGCTGCAGGTTAAGCTGTTGAAAAAATACCTGCATGGGAATCTCTGCAGCATTATGTGTCATTTCCAAATGCTGTCACTTTGCTATTGGGGCATGGGATCATGATTCAGTGGGAGGAAGCATGGATTAGGTAAATGGGCAAAAAGTTGCAGTTCCTGAGGTCAAAGTGCCTCCCTCACTGTGCCTTCTCATGGCCACTGAGATGAGATAAAGTAAATTTATTGCACCTATGGATATAAAACTGACTTAAGACAGATTTGTTCTGTCTCCATTAAGCGGACCCATCAGCTAGTGACACTTGGGGTGTACAGAGGTCTATATGCTACATTTTAACTGATCATGTTTAAGATTGTGACAAGAGGGCAGAAACTAGGTTATGGTCTGATGTGCCCTACACTTTATCTAATGAGAGACAAATGCGGTATGATTTTTAAGATTCTATGTTACATCTGAAATACTCCTAAATTGTAACACTTATGTGTTTCCAGAGAAATATTTACATGAGCTTTATCAGTTTTGCTGTGACCCTTAATGATGTGTAGTCCACTGTAAGAAACCTCACCTGGTTCTCCTTATTTGTGGATCTTTCTTTCTTGTTTCTGCAGCACACGGGTCTTACAGAGTAATTTCAACTGATGGTTGAGAGATGAGTCAGAATTTTAATTCACAAAAATCCCATTTTTTTTTCTTATTCATTTAGTTTGTCTTATACAGACACACATCACATCACATCACATCACTCCCAGTTTTATTCATTTGTGGAAGAAATTTAAGTCGCTGAGAGATAAAATTTTATATTGATGTATCATCGCGTGTGATGTGTGTGATTTCAGTGTGTGTGTGTGTGTGTGTGTGTGTGTGTGTGTGTGTGTGTGTCCATACAGTTCACAGGCCCACTTAAGGCCACATAGGTGGGCCCCTTGGTGCACCACCTAAGAGATCACAAACAAATGCTCAGCCTATTGTTTATGTAATATTACTATTGTTCAGAGCTATGCACAACCTATAGCTTACATGTTGCTCTATAAAGTAGTATGTTCCATACATTGTATTTATTCCTGCTATAACAAACTTGGTGGCGAGTGAGGGTTACAGTTTCTCTGTGAGTTAGTGTCAGTGCTAAATCACCCAGAAAACATATTGATGGAAGAAATACTCCAATGTCTCATTGTCCATCAGCAAACTTTTGTGGAAAAACAGCAGGCTGTTGCCACTGCTCTCGATCAAATGGCATCATGTGTTCACGACAGGTTACTGTCCTGTCAGTGCGACCATCACCTTTTCTGGCATATGATGATTCAGCTGAAGATTGGTACACCTACGAGACAAGGTTATTGCCAACATTTGCAGGCTTTTTGTGTGGGCAATGCAAACCTGTGGCTGGCCACTGTGGCCGAGCAGTTCTACACACTTCAATCCAGAACTGTGCTGCTGCTATGGTCGCACGTTCAAATCCTGCTTCGGGCATGGATGTGTGTGATGTCCTTAGGTTAGTCAGGTTTAATTAGTTCTAAGTCTAGGGGATTGATGACCTCAGATGTTAAGTCCCATAGTGCTTAGAGCCATTTGAACCATTTTTTTGAGCAAATCTGTGTCAGGCTTCATTTCTTTCTTTCTTGGTTTTTGATGCACATGTATTAGTTGTCATGCCAACTTGGGCATTTGCAAGAACTGGCCAGCTTATCATTTGATGAAATGTGCAAGCATCTCTCAATGTATTACCATGACAGAATACATGTTATTGAAATGCTTGTAGAATTTTACCATTGTCAGAAACACCCAAACCATTCTTAAAAAGCCTGGGCAGCAGAATTACATGGGTTGAGCTGTCGTCATAAATTTGTCAATAGTACCCATCACAAATTGTATGCTGATCACATGGTGTGTGCTGTTGTTATTAGTCTGGCCCCAGATAGGGAAGTCTGGAAAAAAGCATATATGTGAGAATCTGACGCTTACAGTTGTGCTCAATGTAGCACAGTCATTTGAAGTGTCATGGGTTGCAGGCCATCAGATTGCTGTGTGCAGGGAGGTATTGGGAGTTGTTCAGTCAACCTATGTTAGTCTCACTGCAAGTGTTCAGGATGACAAGGAACCCATTGCAGCAGTGCAACCTTCCACTCGGTGTCACATGGAGCAGTGTCAGTTGTGGCAACAGCAGCAACAGGCCATGTCATAGCAGTGTCCATGTGCCCCCTTTCTGTCTTACTTGAACTGCTTCATCCAATACAAGCAAGCTGTGTACAGTAAGCATTGCATGGTTTGCAACAAGTGTCAAAAGAAAGGACACGTTGCATCAGTGTGTAACTCTTCTTCAAACATGGTGGACACAGTAATACTGATGGACATAAACAGTATCTATATGATATTTTTATTGACTTGTATGTGTTTAATAAACCACTAAAAATGCAAGTGTAGACAGGAGCTACAATGACTTTAGTAAATGTGCAGATGTACACAGACTTAGGCTCCCCTCCCCACACACAGATTTCATGGAAGTTGGTTAGCTACAATGAGCAGCAGATTCCGATCCTCGGTCAGTTCTCCACTTGTGTATCTTACAAATCTGTTGTTCATTCTCTCATCTTCCTTGTTGTGGATCATTCCCATACCACAGACCTGTTCAGGTTAGATGCACTTAACGCTTTTGGTTTCTCCATCGTTGATGAGGTAAATTTAATGTCAGATCAAGTTCCGTATCAGCAACTGAAGTCCCTCTGCTGTGAGTTTTTGTATCTGTTTCCCCTAAGCTAGCTTGTGCCACCAGTTTTCAGGCCCACATTACTATGAAAGTGTCTGCTCGTCCTTATTTATTTCAGGCACAATAGGTGCCTGTCACGTTGCATGACCATTTGATGTCGCTCTGTGTTGTTCAGCCTATTTCATCTGTGAATGGGCTGTACCACTGGTTATCGTTAAGAAGCCAATGATAAGCTTCGTCTCTATGGAAACTTCAGTGTCACGATTATGCAGTGTCTGCGATAGATACATACCCTTTGCCCCACTCTGACAAGTTGCTCACAAAATTTTCAGGTGCCACTACTTTTCCAAGATTGATTTGGATCTCCAGCTCCTATTGGATGAGGCTACTGGATGCCTTCTCATTGTCAATGCACCTTTTGGCCTATACCAGTATCAACACTTGCCTTTTGGCATTGCAGGTGCACCTGCTGTTGTTCAGCTTTTTGTAGAACAGCTGACAGCCTCTGTACCCAGCTGCATCAATTATATCAAAGATATAATTGTTTTGTGTTCTTACACTGAAGACCACCTTAGCAGTCTCTGATCGTTATTTTCTGTTTTTGCGGTCTACGGGTCTCAAGTGCAGTCCTGCCAAATCTCACTTTTTTTCAGCCATCAGTTGAGTACCTAGGTTTTGAGGATTCTCGCACAGGGGGTCAGTTGTATCATCACCATGTTCTGCTTTGCTGTGACCAACCTCTCTTAAAGAACTGCAGGCGTTTCTAGGCAAAGTTGTTTTCTACATAAGTTTGTACTGGATGCATCCATTGTTGCTTAGCCACTGCATGTGCTTTTCTGTAAAAGTGTGCCTGTTTCCTCTGGTCCCCAGTTTGTGACAGTGTGTTCACTTTGCTTAAATTTAAGCATCAGAATCTCGTGTTGGCTACAGATGCCTCTCAGCATGGCCTCAGTGCAGTGTTGGTGTACAAATATGTGAATGGGTCTGAATGACCCATTGCTTATGCTTCTAAGACTAACTTCCACCCAGCAGTGGTATTCTCAGACTGAAAAAGAGGCTTTAGTGATTGTGTTTGCCCTCAAGAAATTTCATGTCTTCTTGTATGGTTCCAAGTTCATTTAATCATAGATCACAAGCTGTTGGATGCTCTTTTTAGCCCTTTGGCTTCCGTGCCAGTCAGGGAAGTGCATTGTTTGCAGTGGTGGGCTCTCTTCCTCTCCCATTATCATTATCAAATCCATTACTGGCCAATGGCGTAACACGTGAAGCAGATGCCTTATCTTGCCTTTCGGTCGGGCTGGGCCCAGTATTTTATCAGGGACGAGTTGCTTTGTTTCTATTTAGATACGAAGAACCAGTATGCGGTCGATGGTTTTCCCATCACTAGTGCCATGATAGCATTGGTCGTTGCTGTGCATTCTGTACTTAGTCGCTTCCTCACTTTTGTGCAGCACGGTTGGCCAGAAACGCTCCTCACCATGCCTTGGATCCCTTGCATAATTATTTCTGCCTCCAGCAGCCCCTTCCTGTGTCTGATGGAGAGGAAACTGCTTCCCGGTTGAGAGTCCTGCTTCGTCAAGCCATAGTGTACTGCGGCTTCTGCACGTATGTCGTTGGGAACCTCTTGCACCAAAGCTTTGGACCGCCAGCATGTGTATTGGCTTGTCATAGATGGGGACTTACATGGCTTATTGCTGCTTGCACTCACTGTTCTCGGCAACAGGTGATATTGCAGTACTCTCTTTCCCACTGGCCATCACTGCAGCACCCCTGGAAGCATCTTCATGTTGATTTTGCTGGGCCCTTCATAAATCAGTATTGGCTCACTGTAGTTGATGCTTGTTCCAAGTTACCCTATGTGGCCAGTTGTCTATCTCTGTACGTGTTTTCAGCCCTGTCCAAGATTGAGGGACTTCTGTATACCATGGTTACCGATAACGGCCCCCAGTTTGTTTCTCAAGAATTTGCATCTTCTTGTCAGGCTAGTGGTGTTCAACACCTGCTCCCCCATTTTATCCTCAATCTAATGGTGAGGCTGAACACATGGTTCGAACACTTAAAACTGAGATGCGGAAGTATGTATCTGGCACATTTGCTGAAGCTGCTTCAGACTGTACGTTTGAGTTCGTACCATTCCACTCCAGTGTGGAACAAGATCCCAGCAGAGCTGCTACAGGGATACCAACCACGGACACTCCTTCACCTGCTGCATCCAATGCTGCATCTGCTGGTTCCATGACAGTTCTGGTTGGGCACACCTGTTTGGCCTCATTGTTTCGGCGGCTGGCCGAACTGGGTTCCTACCATCATCAAGCATCACCAGGGTTGGCACCTGTGCATCATCTGCACTCCTGATGGGGTGGGGCCTGTACTGGAGGACCCACTGCCTCCCCCACCACCACCACCACCACCACCACCACCACCACCACCACCACCACCACCACCACCACCACCTATGCCTCTTACAGTGTCACAAATTGTCCAGTCTATGCCATAGTGCGGCACCTGATACCACTGCTGCTGCCGCCTCCATTGCTGGGTGTTGTGAGGCCATTGTCTCCAACACCTTTGCTGACGCCGACCACTGACCATGACGAGTACATTTCTATGGAGGTGCCATCCCCAGTCCTGCCTATTTCCTCTCACGAGTGGGGGGGACAGAACACCAACTCACCCCCTCATCACTGCTGCCCCTACTCGCTGATGCCCGACTGCCACATGCTGCAGCAGCTGCCGTCATTGGTCAATAGAAGGGATGTCAGTGCCTTCATTGGTGTTTTGTGTGACTCATAATATGTGCCTTGCGAGATCGGTGTGCAAGAGCAACAAAAGATGTGTGATGAACAATTAAAGAAGACATAAAACCTTTTTCAACTCGGACTTAGTCACTAGTCAATGGAAAATCAAACTTATACATCTCCAAGTACATCTGCCACCCATCCAATGGCTGTGGACGCATAGAAATTTCTTGCAAGTGTTATGAACAACTGGCCAGGATCAAGAAACAGCTACTTTAGAGGGTGCAGAGGAAAGAGAGACCGAGACCAAAGTCCTATTACTACATCAAAACATAGTCCATCTAGCAGTACAATACCAGGATGACATTGGCTTGTGGAAAAAATATCACCAATAAAACAAAAGATTTCTGGTGTACTAGAGATACTTACGAATGTCAACACTTTGAGTGTGATTCTTGTTTCAAGCTGACAACATGAGAATAGGAAACGATTTTTTTTCCTCAGTTTGTTTTTTTCTGAAACACTTTAGTAATGGTAAAATTAAATGAGACTGGTTCATGTATTCTCGCTCTAAAAGAAAAGTATACTGTTTTCCGTGTGCTCTTTTTGGTGAAGCTCAAAGCCAACCACACTTTCAAACTGGCTTTTTTGATTGGAAAAGTGCATCGCATAGAGTTCAGTTGTGTGAGAATAATGCAACATGCCAAGTATGTGTACAGACACTGCTTGGTAGATGAAATATTCATGGACAAATTGACACCTCATTGGAAATTACATTTGACAAAGAAAGAGAATATTGGATGAAGGTCTTACTAAGAGATGATAAAATTTTTATCATCCCGTGGATTAGCATTTTGTGGTGATAATGAAAGTCTTGGTTCTTATCATAATGACAACTGTTTGGGAATTTTAGAGTTAATTGTGGAGTATGATTCAGTCCTTATTTTAAATTTAGCCAAATATGGTAAAGCAGGCAACAGAAAACAATCATATTTGTCTTCAGTGATTGCTAGGAATTTATTGATATATTGGGAAATTAAAATTCATCACTAATTAAATTATTGAAGCCAAATATTTCTCAATCAGTGTCAACTCAACACGAAAAATATATATCAAACTGATCAGATGACTGTAGTGCTGAAGCATGTTACATCAAACGGAACAGTAGCAGAATATTTTCCTACATTTATTCCTATAGAAGGTCAAAAAGGGGAAGAACTAGCCACCACAATTGTAAAATTTTTGAATGGATATAACATTAATAAAAAAAAAATTTGAGAGGTCAATCTTACAATAATGCGTCAAATCTGTCTGGTTGTTACAATGGTCTACAGGCACATGTTAAGAAAATAAATCGCCTTGCACTCTATGTTCCTTGTGCAGCACACTCACTGAATTTGATTGGAGTGTGTGTGCTGTGGAGAACTGTGCTGGAGTAATCTCATTCTTCAGATTTGTACAGGCACTATACAACTTTTTTCATTGTCAACACATCACTGGGCAATTATGCTCAAACTTCTTGAAAACAGTGATGAACGTAAGCAATACTCAGCATTAGTTCTGAAAAGTGTATCCAACACATGGTGGCGTGCAAGGGGCGATGTGACGGAGGCTTTGCCAAAGGGTCACAACAGTTTCTGGAAAGCTTTTCAGTCCACTGCTGACAATGAGACTTAGATATCTGGCTTCATGAACCACTTGTGATTTCCATTACAGGATTTTGGGGGGGGGGGGGGGGGGGAGGGGAGGGGAGGAGAGAAAATGCCATAAAGGCAGAATTTGGGGCTGCCATACTAGATGAAATAATTGGTGTCAGATATCTATTCAGAAAATGACTATTGAACTTCAAATGGCAGTCACTTGTTTAAAATCACTTTTCAAATGTTTACTTTCACAGCAAGAATTATTTGACAATTATGAGATGAAGGCAAATGAGAAAACTGATACCCTACAGAGTGTGTGCGAAGAAGGAAAAGGCATCATGATGATGGATCTGCAGAAGATGCTGTACACAGAGGAAAAGAGAAGTAAAAAATTGAAACTTATTTTCCTATACTAGATATTCTATATACGGAATTTTTGTGCTGACTGGAAGCTTATGGGGAAGTTGGTTCTCTGTTTGGATTTGTAACAAATTTCTCAACAAAGTTGAATTAGTGAAGCTTATACAAAGTTTAGGAAACATTACTCTGAGAACATTGAGTGTGAGTTTATAGACAAGATGATGCAGTTCAAGTACTACATCTTACAATTAGAGGATGCTGGAGTAGATAAAACTGTCACAAAGGAATCGTATAAACTGATTTTTGGTAATATGGCACAATAAACTTTTCCAAATGTAATGACAGCATTGCAAATATAATTATAGAAGTCTGATGATTACAAATGTCAAGGCTGAATGTAATATTTTAAAATTAAAACTGATCAAAAACTGTCTTTGTTCATCAATGTCTCAGTACAATTTAAATTCACTGGTGATAATGGTGAGTGAAAATGATGTACTGGGAAAGGTCAACTTTCAAGATGTTTTAAACGATTTTGTATAAAAAAAAACTTGTTGTTGTTGTTGTGGTCTTCAGTCCTGAGACTGGTTTGATGCAGCTCTCCATGCTACTCTATCCTGTGCAAGCTTTTTCATCTCCCAGTACCTACTGCAACCTACATCCTTCTGAATCTGCTTAGTGTATTCATCTCTTGGTCTCCCTCTACGATTTTTACCCTCCACGCTGCCCTCCAATACTAAATTGGTGATCCCTTGATGCCTCAGAACATGTCCTACCAACCGATCCCTTCTTCTGGTCAAGTTGCGCCACAAACTTCTCTTCTCCCCAATCCTATTCAATACTTCCTCATTAGTTATGTGATCTACCCATCTAATCTTCAGCATTCTTCTGTAGCACCACATTTCGAAAGCTTCTATTCTCTTCTTGTCCAGACTATTTATCGTCCATGTTTCACTTCCATACATGGCTACACTCCATACAAATACTTTCAGAAATGACTTCCTGACACTTAAATCAATACTGGATGTTAACAAATTTCTCTTCTTCAGAAACGCTTTCCTTGCCATTGCCAGCCTACATTTTATATCCTCTCTACTTCGACCATCATCAGTTATTTTGCTCCCCAATTAGCAAAACTCCTTTACTACTTTAAGTGCTTCATTTCCTAATCTAATTCCCTCAGCATCACCAGACTTAATTAGACTACATTCCATTATCCTTGTTTTGCTTTTGTTGATGTTCATCTTATATCCTCCTTTCAAGACACTGTCCATTCCATTCAACTGCTCTTCCAAGTCCTTTGCTGTCTCTGACAGAATTACAATGTCATCGGCGAACCTCAAAGTTTTTATTTCTTCTCCATGAATTTTAATACCTACTCCGAATTTTTCTTTTGTTTCCTTTACTGCTTGCTCAATATACAGATTGAACAACATCGGGGAGAGGCTACAACCCTGTCTTACTCCCTTCCCAACCACTGCTTCCCTTTCATGTCCCTCGACTCTTATAACTGCCATCTGGTTTCTGTACAAATTGTAAATAGCCTTTCGCTCCCTGTATTTTACCCCTGCCACCTTTAGAATTTGAAAGAGAGTATTCCAGTCAACATTGTCGAAAGCTTTCTCTAAGTCTACAAATGCTAGAAACGTAGGTTTGCCTTTCCTTAATCTTTCTTCTAAGATAAGTCGTAAGGTCAGTATTGCCTCACGTGTTCCAGTGTTTCTACGGAATCCAAACTGATCTTCCCCGAGGTTGGCTTCTACTAGTTTTTCCATTCGTCTGTAAAGAATTCGTGTTAGTATTTTGCAGCTGTGACTTATTAAGCTGATAGTTCGGTAATTTTCACATCTGTCAACACCTGCTTTCTTTGGGATTGGAATTATTATATTCTTCTTGAAGTCTGAGGGTATTTCGCCTGTCTCATACATCTTCCTCACCAGATGGTAGAGTTTTGTCAGGACTGGCTCTCCCACGGCCGTCAGTAGTTCCAATGGAATATTGTCTACTCCGGGGGCTTTGTTTCGACTCAGGTCTTTCAGTGCTCTGTCAAACTCTTCACGCAGTATCATATCTCCCATTTCATCTTCATCTACATCCTCTTCCATTTCCATAATATTGTCCTCAAGTACATCGCCCTTGTATAGACCCTCTATATACTCCTTCCACCTTTCTGCTTTCCCTTCTTTGCTTAGAACTGGGTTTCCATCTGAGCTCTTGATATTCATACAAGTCGTTCTCTTATCTCCAAAGGTCTCTTTAATTTTCCTGTAGGCGGTATCTATCTTACCCCTAGTGAGATAGGCCTCTACATCCTTACATTTGTCCTCTAGCCATCCCTGCTTAGCCATTTTGCACTTCCTGTCGATCTCATTTTTGAGATGTTTGTATTCCTTTTTGCCTGTTTCACTTACTGCATTTTTATATTTTCTCCTTTCATCAATTAAATTCAATATTTCTTCTGTTACCCAAGGATTTCTACTAGCCCTCGTCTTTTTACCTATTTGATCCTCTGCTGCCTTCACTACGTCATCCCTCAAAGCTACCCATTCTTCTTCTACTGTATTTATTTCCCCCATTCCTGTCAATTGCTCCCTTATGCTCTCCCTGAATCTCTGTACAACCTCTGGTTCTTTTAGTTCTTAGATGAGTTAATATTTAAACATATTGTACTTTGTGAAATGATTTAATAAAAAGATACACATTCTCCTTTCATTTGTTTCAAATTATTTTATTGAATAAGGTGATGTCATATGTTCATAATGTTGTAAAAAAAACATTATGGCTAAAGTTGCACTGTGGTAGAAAAAATTTATTTTAGAAAGTTACAAAACGGTAAAGGGGCCCTGAGACGTGCAATGTCCAGATATGGTTAATCTGTATCTGACTGACATTTACTATTTGCACTCTTTGAACTAATTCTGTGCCAAATTTTAATCTGAAGCTGTCAACCTCTTGACCTCTCAGGGTGCCACATCACGGTGTGGTGTGATCAGTATTTATACAATTTCCGCAATGGTTTTCCTTCCGTTCTATGGAATTTACCTGAAATTTAATAAAAACAATGATCACTCTGGGGTTCAAATTAAATTATTAGGGGAGTTGTATGTGACAGGTATTAAAGTTCTGAGGCAGGCCTTGTTCTTTAAAAGGATCCACTTTGCTTTAGATATGAGAACTCCTGTCTGCTACAGCCCTGGAGGGGAGGGGGGCGAGGAACTGTTCAATCTGGAATTAACTGTGACTGCACTTTCTGGATCTTCACATCAGAGTTAGTGGTCTTAACCATCATCCACTGTAAGGAAAGCAGGATGACTACACATGCATATTTAATCAGACCTAAACTTATTTACAGTACTGAGGATGTTAGCTACTTTTTGCAACTAAGCACTGAGCCTCCTTACTCCTGCCCATATTACAATCATTGTACCGTGCTAACATAGGGTATCTGATATTTGGTTATATCTTAAGTCTTGCAGAACCTGAGAAACTGTGTGTGGCAAATATTGGTCTTTAATGGTGGTTGAAACATGAACAACATGTCCTCTCAGAGGGATTGATTTTAGGCAGGATTCAAATATACAAGGAAAGGTGTCAGTTTTCAGCACATGCTGCTATGGGATTGTCATGCCCAACAGAAAAGTAGTAGATGGGCTCAAGAAATAAGATTCTGTGTTTGACTAAGGTAATAACTGGAATTACAATGAAATCCAGACCATTAGCTGCTTACAGGCGTTGATAAATATCAACGGGGACAGTTGAAAATATGTGCCCTGACTGAGACTCGAACCCGGTACCTCCTGCTTACATGGCAAATGCTCTATCCGACTGAGCCATTGAGAACACAGAGGATAGTGCAACTGCAGGGACTTTTCTCTAGCATGCTCACCATGAGACCAACATTTCCAACTTACTGTCCACACTCTACATTTGTAGTGCCACTGTCCGCTATACTCAATACTCACGGCAGTCAATCTACTGATTCCCGTAAGAGTTTGAGCAAGGTGAGTGCATATGCACTGAAGATCATTTGCTGATAAGGCTTATCTACACAAAGATGGTATCTGTTCTTTCGGACATGAAAGAACAGATACCACCTTCATATATTCATAAAGTTAATAAAAACCTCAATTCAACCTTGATGCCATGGTATTTGACATACCCTTATATAGACCTGTACCAATTATTGAATTTGGTATAATAATTCTCTTTTATTGTAATTACATTTCATGTTCTGTGCCAGTGTGCGTGCTACTGGGCACATTAAAACACTAATCATTTTACGTCAATCTACACCACCCTCACCACAAGTTTCTGGAGGGAAGAGAGTAAGAATACTGTCATTGTAATTCATTTACCCACATGATTTCAGTTTCTTGAATGCCCACTCTCATGGCTTGTTGATACTAAATTATGACATTAACTTGAAAATGGATATTAAAGAATGTTGCCAACTGCTCAGATAATTTTTGTTTCATTCACATTTGAAAGCATTCTTCTGTAAATTTTCATAATGCAGGTTATGTGCAACTACAGGCGTAAACTGTTCATATAATTACCAGATACTATGATCAACATATGAACATGTTTCTTTTGGATTTGTTTATATATATATATATATATATATATATATATATATATATATATATATATATATATATATATATATATACCAGAAATGTCATAGGCAGCTCTTTCATTTTCTCTATTCAGTTACAATATACAACCTACAATGTAAAATTGATAAGGTGATAAATATTTAAAAAGTCAGCTAGCTTTGTAATTAAAGATAGCTCTCAGTTTGTTGACTTGCATATGAGATTTTGTACTTATTCTTACTCTGTGTTGGTGTAAAGCGGACAAAGTGTTTACTTATCAAAGTGTATGATATGAATATTATTTAAAATTAATAACAAAAACATTTAGATGCTTTTTCATGGAACTTGGCATTGTTACATTCACATTATAGAATGTTTACTCTGTAGCAGTACTTTACTAATAATGATAAATTAAATAATTTCTACATAGACTGTCTTTTGGCATTCAGCTGTATGACAAATTTTTGTGCTGAAGTTTTGAGCAAATAGCCTTCATGTGTGAAATAGGAAGTTGACCAGTTTTGGAAAAACAAAAATAAATTAAAAACATACTTTTTGCACCACTCCTGTGGTGTTAATGATCTGAGTGTTTGTATTATGGTGTAGTTTATTTTATTTTAGTTCCTGTTGTTTGGAATATAGCTCACAGTTTATGCAAGTAGTATTGTTACATTTAAGCAAATGTGAATACCATAGTGATGCCCAAACATGTCCTATAAGTAGGTTATTACTGATGATGGTTGGCTGTTCATGTTCCACATAGAAGCAGTTTATGTAAATTCTCTTGGAGCTGCTAGACTCACACCACCATTGGAGACCCTCTACAACTTTTTGTAAGAAAGAGGAGAAACCTATGCAAAGCTTTGATTTGGTTCACAAGGCATGCTCATAAGGCAAAAGTGATCATGAAAGGTAGGGATCTGAATTCCAGATCAAGTTCAGCAAACTGTTAAATTTGTCACATGCAATAAGTGTAAATTAACTGATTTTCAATGCTAATATATTCCTTTTCACACACCACAAGATGGAAGATTTCACTTTATCAAACCTATTGGGCGTCTGGGTGGGTCTAAAGCTAGTATGAGTCCTGTTTTCTGTTGCGTGTTTCTATGTTCCATGCATTGATCTGCTATAGGTGAATGATTGCCTTTCCTTAATGTTACCTATTTCTCAATCCAGGAATTTCCATCATCATCATCTAATGTGTGGCTAAATGAATGAGCAGTGAGCAGTTTTAGATTGGTTATTGATGCCTGTATGTCATTAATTGTATAATTTAGTAGTTGTTGCACTGAGTACTTTTCTATGTTATAAAATTTAGAAATTAATCTTGCATGTCAAAACATTCTTGATTACTGACAATCTTTCTTCTTGCATACCATCCACATTTTGAATAGGAAAGGGGAGGGGCTATGGCTCTGTTACTTTGAACCTCACACCATATGGTGGTTTGTGGTGTGCAGACACAGACATACAGGTAATCTTGAGAAGGTAACTGTTCAAATTCGATCCATACTTGCTGTCTGCACCACCGATGGTGCTGTGAGCTGCAAGTGGCCACAAGATAAACGCCAGAAAGAAGCCATGCCTTCAAGGTGATCGCCGCATCACCCGGTGGGATCCTGTGGCTGCCCTGCCTTATAAGAGTGAGTGCTCCACTGAGAATGGCAGTGCTCGCTGGTGCTCTGTATGATCTGAATAACACGCCGGCTACCTTGTGATGACAACTACCACTTTGAAGCTGGATTACTCTTGGACTGTGGGATACTGTATTTCTTGTTCACCATTTTCTTTCACAATTAAATATGGAACAAAAAGTGTTAGTAAGTGTATACTTCATTACTAGGGACAACAGGCTTTGTCTTCTTGTCCAGTGAAGTTGAAACACACATATTTTTTCTTTCTATTGCAGCGAATAGCAAATTTGCAATGTTAGGTCTACAATACCTCACATCCACAAAGAAAAAAGGATTTAATTTTGTTTCTGTGTGATCATTTGGCCTACATGAATGGGAAATATTTATATAGATTAGTGGTGCCTCCATAGGCTAGAAGTTAGCATTGTCGGTTGCTGATGTGAAGGTTGAAAGTTTGATTTCCGGTGCCTGTCTTACATTTTTCTACCTTAGGAAAAGTTGAAAGTGTTCACTCAGCCTCATAAATACAAATGCTATGGTACTCAAGAAAGTAAGTGATGAAATTGTTTTGCTAGTTGTTGAAAATATATTAAATCGAAAGGCTAGCACCTGGCAGTAAGCCTTGTAACATTTATTGGCTTTACCGAGTGCAGTACTTTTACTGCATATTAATGGCTACCAAGAGGAAAGCTTTGAGTTTAGAATATATCCCAGAAAATAAACTGCAATATTATAGAGGAAAAATCTGTTATTCACTTAGCAAAAAATCTTTAGATAGTACTGTTGGCATATTCGTTTCATTAAGAGCTGTTTCTGTACATTAACTATGTACTGTTCACCTGTTGACTGTTACACACAAAAGTTTTAGAATAAAGGGAAGATACAACTGGGGGCAATCAAAGCAAGAGCAACACAGTACTTTATTGAATAAAAACAGTTCATTTGAGTGTGTTTTTTGATAATAATATAAACTTCTATTAGTTCTATGTCATTACATTTTTCTAAATTAGTTTTATTCATATTAATATTACATTGAAGAAAAAGTGTTTTGTGTGGATTATAGTATACAAATGGAACAATCCAGTAGATGTTCTACCAGGAGAGCATTTATAACACTAACATTATGTTGTTAAACAATGGAACTGCAGCTAGGAATATTAACAATGCAGGAAAAGATAGATTGCTACTTACTGTAAAGCAGACATGTTAAGTTGCAGACAGGCACAGACAGACACTGACTCAAAACTTTTGGCCACACCCTTCTTCAGCAAAAGAGAAACACACACCATTCATACACATAAGCGCACACACCTCACACGACCACCAACTCTGGCATTTGGGCCAGAATGTAACTGTCACGTGGAGTAGAAGTTTGAAGGGGAAGGGATAGTAGTGTATGGGTTGGGGGGACAAAGGAATGCTGTCTGGATGTGTGTGCTGGGACTAGTATGCCAACAGGTGCAGCATCAGGATGTTGTTGGGCAAGGAGGTGGGGGGGGGGGGGGGGGGAGGAAAGTAGTGGAAAAAGGAGAGGAATGGGGAAAGATGTGCAGGTCTGGCGGCAGAGGGTGGCAAACAAAGAGGATGGGAGACAAGAATGAGGAGATGATAGGACAGATGGGGTGGAAACTGTTGAGGGGAAGGTGTGAGTACAGTGTGTTACCATAGTTTGAGGCCAGGATAAATATGGGAGTAGAGAACAGTTTGTTAGGGTAGTTCCCATCTCCACGGTTCAGAAAAGCTGGTGGTGGAGAGGAGACTCCCTATGGCTTGGCTAGTGAAGCAGCCACTGAAATCAATCGTGTTTTGTTCAACTGCATGCTGTGCCACAGGGTGGTCTACTTTGCTCTTGGACACAATTGGGCAATGGTTATTCATCCTGGTGGACAGCTGGTTGGTTGTCATACTAATATACAAAGCTGTGCAATGATTGCAGCAGAACTTATCCCTACAACACATTCTCTACTCCCATAAGTATCACGGCCTCAACCTATGGTAACATATTGTCCCCACACCTTCCACCCAACAGTTCCAGCCCTGTCCTATCATCTGCTCCCCATTCTTGTCTCCAACCTCTTTGTTTGCTGCCTTCTGTCAATGCACCTGCCCATCTTTCCCCAATCCTCTCCCTTTCCAATTCTTTTTTCCCATCTCCCTGCCCCACAACTTCCCGATACTGTGCCTGTTGGCATTCCAGTCCTTGCTAAGTCCACCAGATAGCGTTCCTCTCTCCCCCACCCACCCACTACCATCCCTTTTCCTCCCCTTTCCCTGCCCCCTCGAGGTTGCTGTTTCCATCCCACGGGTTAGTTGCTTTCTGGCCTGAGTTGGCAGTCATGTGCATGAGGTGTGCTTGCCTGTGTGTATGGATGGTGTGTGTTTTCTTTTGCTGATGAAGGCTGTGGCTGAAAGATTTGTCTAAGTGTCTTTTAATTGAGCCTGTCTGCAACTTAACATGTCTTCTTTCTGGTAAGCATCAATCTATCTTTTCCTACATTGTTAACGTTGTATTTTGATTTACACATGTGCACAAGATAGTACAGCATTACTTTTTCCTTGAGATGCTTTAAGGGCTTCATTAATATTTTGCAATGTTTCTTTAGAAGCATCCAAGAGGAATTCTCATCATCTTTTCATATCTGTATGTGTGAAAAATGTCAGTTTGCATTGTGATTTAGAATCTAAATTAAGCAGAAGACTTTCATGTTAGTGGGTGGAAGAGCCAGTTGTCTGGTCAAAGAAAAGGATGTGGATATCACCTCTGACATGACTGCACCATGTTTTGTGCATCCAAAATACATACATTAATGAAATATCTCTGAGTTATTATGTGATTCTTCCTTGAGGTGTGTAAAACTGTATTTGATTAGGTATCAAAATAGTTTAAAGATAATGCTGGTTGTATGGAAACTTTATAAGCAATTTAATACACACAAATTATCACATGGGTAGTTTACATACAATGTAGTAGTACATCAACTTCAGTTAAAATACATGAAACATACTCATTAGTCCTGATCATTATTGTTTTAAATATATACATACATCTCAAGTCAGTAATGAACTAGAGGAATAGCACAGCCCCCTTGGAATTCCATGCTCTGATTTAAAGAATCAGTTTGATATTTTTTTGTTTCCTTTTTTAAAGTTTATTATTGTTGGGGGTAGCTACAATACAAGATTCCTGTGACATAAGCATCATGTTCGATATGTGGATAACAATTAATTTCTAATAAATCTGGCATATTGAAGTAATGTCTAACACTAGTTTCAGTTAAAACAATGAGAACTTTAATACTGAATTTGAAGATATCAAAAACAGAGTGAAATCAGATGAGACGATTAAATTTATTTATTTAAATCTCAAATTGTATCAGTAAACATATTTTGTTCCTCACAAATTTCACTTTTTTGATGCAGATTGTCATTTTCCATGCTCCTACTTTCTTTTTTTCTTACCCTTCATCATTTTGTCTTTATTCTTTTATGTTAAATTATCTTTATTGAAGATATAGCCTTCAGCACATTCTTTAACTAGCATAAAAATATATGTTTATTCCCTCTTTGACTGAAATCAGGATAACAGTACAATTCAAGTCCACCTAAAAGAATGTTGTAGTATGCTAAAGCACTGATGTATGATTAAGTTTGTGTCATGACACGATTTACAATTTGCACAGTAGAGTCACAGTAATCTTCAGATCAAACTAAACTCAGTGCTGCAAACTGCATATAAAATAAAGCCCACAGTATTTTCTCTGTGGTTTGTTTCATCAGTTATATATTCTTATTATAAGGTACACACAGACAAAAATGGAACATATTCATAATCTTGGTGGATAACATGTATTTTTATGTTGTTGTATGGTTATGGTAAGTATTACATAGCCTAACCAAGAAAAAATTGTAACTTTATGCCCTTAAAAGTAAACAAAAGTAAGGATAAATATGAATGATAACATTAAAAGTGCACATATCTTTCTCTGCCAGCAGCTTTGTAAATGAATTAGTGGACTGAATGTCTGAGTGCTTCGCATAATTTTCTGTCTCTTATTGTGTAACTGTAATAATCAAAACCTCTACATACAGGGTAAGGCCATTAATAATATATACATTGGGTAATAAAATATGCAGACAATATAACATCATAAAATGGATATATACTACATTTTTAAATTCTTAAACCTTGTTGTAATGTCACTAAAGACAAGTACATGGTCTAGAGATATGAAGAGTTAGATTTTTTCAAATTTGACATTCTCAAGAAGCAGCTCTAGATTTATCTGCTTCTACTAATACCAACATCCTTGTACTGCGACCTTTTCAGTTGCAATGGAAATAAAAATGAGTGTGTGAACACACATTTCAAAAATAGGTAAAATCTTTTACTCTGTTTAGACATGGTAGTTGTGTATTATTTTATTCTGAAGGTTCAGCTAATAGTTACCTATACGCGGGTACAGATTACCTGATGCACACTATTAATTTGAGTTACTCAGACACACCTCTGAATGGAGTTGCATATTATATGCAAGAATATAACTACATTTGAGATTGAAACAATGCTTTAGACCATGAGGTTTCCCACACTCTTGACAGTCAGAGAGAGGATAATTACCTGTCTAACACACACTTTTGGCTCTTGTTCTTAAGTTTGAAGCAAGATAACTTTTTTTGTAAATGTGGAACATACAGTGCTTAGAAGCACAATTGTTTGTGCAATGTTTAAAAAAATGTTATTTCATACATGAAGATACCCAAAAAAATGGAAAATGTGTGTGCCTTGAACTGATGACTTCCTAACATCACCCAATTAGCAGTGAATTTGTAGTAAAAGCTGTATGTCTTCTTCTCTGTATTGATTTACTAACACAGATATCATTAATGGTAGAGCACAGCCAGATAAAACCTCATTGCAAACTTGCTCACCTCAAACCACTTATTTTATGTTAGAGCACATGAACCCTGGAAATACAGAATAAAGAAAGCAAAACTGTGAAACATTCAGAGTGGACAATATAAGTGATTTTACAGTCAGATTGATTGTGCAACTAATAAAATGTTACCGAACTCAAATGAATTCAAGCAGCCAACAACATAAAGTGGAAGAAAATATGATAGATAATCCCCCACACGTACTCACATGCTATGAGAATGATTAATAGTTGAGAGAGAGAGAGAGAGAGAGAGAGAGAGAGAGAGAGAGAAATTTACAGCAGACTGTGAATCAAGGCAAACATATCTCAAACCAAACACCTTAAATTTTAATTAATAATGATACTAGATGTTCTCACTTTATGAACAACTTGCCTTTGAAAGTTTCTCTATTTCACAAATAACGAAGTTTGTTACAGTAAACATTTGTTCCTACTATTCCCAGCACGTTACTCTTTTTATGTTATTTTATAATTACTATAATTCTCCAACTAAATTATAACATGAGGCATTTTCAAAAGAAAGAGCTGCCACCACCTGTCAAGCTCACATGGTCAAGATTTCCATTAACCTGTTTCATATTAAAAGACAAGTAAATTCAGAAACTGTTATACAATCCTTAATTACCACTAATAACTACTTATACCACTAGAGCTACTGCTACTACTAGGCCAATGACAATACAGTTAGTTCCCTAAATGAAGTAAAAAATAATTTTTGGTTAGTTGTAATATGCCTGCAGCAGTGTACTGTATAGTATGTTTTCTTTACACTGTGTATATCCACTGGAGCATTTGTTCCTGGAATAATCCATTCCCTCTCTCTTAATAGTGAAAGCAGCGATACCCTTCTATGCTACCTATGCCAATAGCTGCTGGAGAGTTCAGCTGGAAATGTTGGCTGTCCTTTGAAGGTTAGGGCACTGTTTAATGTATACACAAAAATAAGTAGAACATGTCGAAATTCATTGTAAATGTTATGCACAGATATAAATATTTTAATTTTTGTAACTGGCATGCAAGGTGGTGTGGGTGGCTCCAGGCCATTACAATTGTTTGTAACCTAACAATGTACATAAATGGAAGTTTTATTGTATATCAATCATTTTACATTGTATTTAAGAAGTAAATAAGTTGCTAGCTTGTTAATGATTTGTCACTATTGTCATTGAAGTAAATGAGGATTGTTTATACCAGTAATGAGAAAAAGATATTAAAGTTTTGTTCAGTTGAGGTAGTCTTCAGCAGTATTATGCAGCACTGACATTACAATTAAGAGTATGACACAACAGTTAAGTAATCTTCTACTAACTCAGTTTTTGGTGAATCTGATTGTTTCAAATGTAAACAGGCTTACCATACTTAAATTTTGTGTTCATGAGAAAGTAGCAGTTACTTTATCATACTTTCAGTGAGGAACTGACTATTCAAGCCATACCCACTATCTCCACTCCTTTTACAGCTATTCAGTAGACAACACACAACATTCAGACAAGTTAATATTGTCTGTGTCAACCCTAAAGTCGGAAAGAATCTACATAAGTTCTGATACCAACATGTCATAAAGTTTGCCTTTTCATTTCAATATGCCACAAATAGGTTGCCTGACTGACTGGGAGAGCAAACAGTGCTGCTGATTAACATATGTGGCATGCCAACCTTAAAAAGCCATAATGACTGTGATTGTAAGTGCAAAAATTTTGGAGAACACAATGTTATCAGCCTTTCCCAGTTGCACAAACCATTCCATCCTTATATTTGACCAATTCTTTCAGAATTTATACCAATATACACAATTTTCTTTAATATTTCATTGTTTCTAGAGGAAAAATGATCAGCTGAAAGTTCTGTTCATGCATTTTTGATATTTGGATAGGACGACAGTTTATGTTTAAATTTATCAGAAGAAGTGATGTTAAACTTATGCACTATTTTGAAAAGAAACTTCTTGTGACCCAAATTTACCACATCTACATCACTATGATACATATCAGCCACTGTCAAGAAATATACCACATAGGAGCACATTTATTTCATCAGTACATTGCGACTGAAAAGAAATTTTGAGTAATTTAATTTTACACTTCTTTCATAAAGAGTTCCATCACAGCAAGCTAGCAATTTGCTTTTAAGTAAAGCATTATTTTGTGCTTTTTCTTTTATGGTATATGAGCCAGCAGCCACGTGAGTGACATAAGGGAAAAAATATATATATATAAAAATAAAAACAGGACAGAAATTTTAATTTTTTTCAGATGTGCACTAAAATCAAGTAAATACTAATATCATACTGATTTGTTATGAGATTTGTTAATGTAATTGCCACAGATCAGAATTTCAGATCTTTGTCGCACACATTCAGAAATTTGAATTGCCCACTTAAGAGACTATTCAGAAAGAAAAGCACCAATATACATTTGGAGTGTAAACTAGAACAGTTCAAGGCCTTGAAACAGATATTCCAATGTTGTACAACAAAGACAGGACACGCTAGTCATTTCGAGGAGAGCCATTAAGGCTTTCACTGAGGCAGGTTCGAGCTGGCACAGGGCTGCGTCCAGAGCTACTTCCACTCAGAGCCATCCGCTGCATTTGACGGATCACCGTGGCTGCGTGATATGCTTGCTGAAACACAAATTTCTCCATTCAGTACATGTAAATATTATAATTTCCTCTCGTATGCAGTGCGTAAATGGAGAAACGTATTTTCAACTGAGAAACTAAAATCTCTCGAGTGGGGAAAAATAACTGGACTTCTGCTTCACATGAGAAATATTTTGGAATTAATGACTGCACATTGTGTAGCTCATGTACACCACATCAACACTGAAGGTAACATGCTTACCATGTCTCTACTGATTAGATGGACCTATAGCATCCAATAAAAAACTGGCAGGAAAAATTGGGCTGTACTTCATCTAAATTAAAATTCTGCTGCTTCCTATATTTGGAGGTATGGAATTTCTGTTGTGTTAATGTTGATTTGACTGTATAGAAATAAAAAAATTAATCTCTGCCACTGTAGTTTTATTTACTTGACAACTATTTTTGGATGGCTACCTTCCATGATCAGGTAGGTGTCTACCCAACAAGAAGAAACATAGAAAATATTTGGTGTTACATTAGATCAAATTAATACATAATAATTGTATTTTATATTAGTCATATTTAATGATAATGTAAATAGTTACAAAATTCCTTCCTGTTTGCTAGGCACCTGATGATGATGGAGGCCAGTTTTCAGAAACTGGTTGTGAAGTGAATAAATAGAAGTCCAGTGATAGAGGTTGATCAAATTTTTTTTCTTATTCAGTAGCTGCCAAGAATCATGAATAAACACATTCAATGACAGTCCAGGAGGAAACAGTTGTCCTTTCTAAAATATTGGTGGATGGGACACAAATGAACAGAAAATAATTTAAACTTTCCACTTTTTATGAAAGGCACTGGAGAAGACTACAAATTTCTAACGAGTTTGCAGGTACAGGTATGATAACTCTACTCTTTGCAAGTTGACTTACTTTTCATTTCCCAGTATTAGTACAAAGAAATAAAATTTAATGTCTTACCCGTATGTAATTACTTTTATATCTTGATAAAAATTCATTGGTTAAATTAAAACTGTTGGAAAAACTTATACTGATATCACATAAATGATTTTCTGATGTATAAAATTATTTCTGAAAAATAAAAATCGAGAACCATTTTTTCAAACAAGGAAAACTCCAGGATGGAATAATGACAAATATTTTACTAGTGTTTTTCATTTGTCTCTGTCTGCAACTCAATGCCTCATCAGTTTTTTGTTTGAAATATGAAACAGAGAAGGAAGGAAAGTGAGGATTTAATGTCCTGGTGATGATAAAATCATCCAAGATAGCTGACAGACTCTGATTGGACAAGGATGGGACAGAGTATTGCTCATGACCTTTTCAAAGTAACCATCTGAGCATTCACGTGAAGTGAGTTAGGGAAGCAACAATAAGCCTCAATCTGGGTGGAGATTTGAACCCCACTTTAATGCCAATATCTTAATCTTTGTGCCATCTTGCTCAGTTACAATACACATGTCTGAAACCATCAACTTTTTCATTAATTTCAGTACTCCTTTTCTCTCAAGTAGTGGATAACTTTCTTGTTTCCTGTTAAAATTTTTCATTTCTTGTATTTGATATTCACAATATGATACAAAATTTTATGAATTTAGTGAGTGTGGTGCATTCCGTTGCATGTGAAATTTCATAATTCTCTCTCACTATCTTTCCCTGTATTTTCTAAAGAATGTAAAGACGATCTTGAGGAAAATTGGAAAATATCATGCTCTCCTGGAAGAAATGAGCATTAGTTCCACAAGGTATGCAGGAGAAGTTCTTTGAAGTTAGGGAGGTAGGAGATGAGTTACTGGTGGAAGTAGGGCTATGAATGTGGGTCATGATTGTGCTTGAATAGCTCAGACAGTAATGCAAAGGCCCCAGATTTGAGTCTAAGTCCAGCACAAAGTTTTAATCCGCCAGGAAGTTTCACTTTTTGTGGTGTCACTTTTTGTGGTGACAGTTAAATATGCTGCTGGCAATACTCAATTATGGATTATACCTCCCTACTTGAAAACTGCAAATGAAATGAATTTTATTGTGGTGCACTAGCAATAGTGGACATCTCATATGTGGCACTGGAAGCTCCAATTGAAGAAAGAAAGATTATTGTTTACTGTCTCATTGGTGGTGAGGTCATCAGAGACAGAGCACAAGCATAGATTTTGGAAGGATGAGGAAGAAAACTGATCATGACCTTCTGAAGGAATTTTAGTGTTTGACAGTGATTCACATTACCTGCCTAGCTTGGGTATTCATAGGGTGAACATGTCAGAGATACTCAGGCTCCAGCGACAACCACGGCTTGCACCCACATGAGGCATAGCCACCTTGGAGAGCACTTGAGGTGGCACAACCCTCTGATGAGTACTGCTAAATACTGCATCCCAGCTTTGCTGCCCAGTCTATCACTAATCATTGAAGCCTTTAGTCATATGCCATTTGATAGTAGAGTCATGACCTTGCCTGATTTACTTTAGTGATTTGATGATTTGGATTGCTCTCTGGACTGATGTGTGTGCTTATGATGACTTTGCTATGCACTGGACTTGTTTTGGTTATCCGTTCATTTCATGATGTCTGTTGTCATTTACCTCTGGAACCAGCTGTTACATTCTGCCAGTCTCTATGTTACCACCAATGTGGATTATCTTAAACTGTGCTTTACCTACACAGAGTAGGATAGAAGAATGTCTACAAGGACTTTCTCGCTGAGCAGCTATTCCAGCGTGGCATGGACCCCAAGTATCTGAAGCTGCGATAGCAGCAGTTGCACCACCACCACCAACAGCAGCAACAGCAAGGAAAACAATGGGAATTCCACCAGCAACAGCAGACACCGCTTTTACAGCTTCTGCAACACCGACAGTCGTCAGATGCATTTTGCTTGCCTTCCACTCCATCTTTCACTTGTTTCATTGAGGCAGATGAGAGTTGGAAGGTCTATTTATGTTGTTTTGTTCTCCACTACAAGGCAAGTCAAATAACTGACCCTGAATATTAGTGTGCACTGATACTGTCTTCTAGGAGTAAACTGATGCAGTGGTGCAAAAATTATGCCCTCTCTTTGATGCCAGTAGTTTTTACTTTTTCTGATGTTTGTGTTTAGCTTTGTGACTATTACGGTCACCAAACTCATGTCATTGCAGCTGGTTCAAATTTAATCAATGTGTTAAGCAACATAAACAATCCTGTGCAGCATGAGCTAACTAACTTCTAAGGCTTGACATGCAAGTGTGATTTTTCCTGTAAACAATTTGACACATCATATGTTGATTCCTTAATCCATGATGTTATTACCCATCTTGCTTCTGGTTGAGAAATTAGTGAGTAGGCTTTAGAGGTGTCTGATCCCAATTTGAATGATGTGTTAAAAACTGCCAAAGCTCACAAAGTAACTGTGTCAGCGAAAGCTATGTTTTGTGATCCCTCTGGTGTCAACACCATAAGCAGTGTTAGTCATTACTCGGCGCTGCACTCAGCTGATGATTTCTAACTATCGTCATCTGATTTACCAAGCTCTTATTTGTCTGGTAGTAAGATGACATGGAATTCGGTAGTTAGCGTTAGTGATCCCCTGCCCTCATCATTGATAGACACACACACAAATGGAAGCACTTTGTTCACCATCAGTGCACCTCAAAGTGAGTGGAGGCTCATGCAAGTCAAAAGACCAAACCAAGTTAGTACCATCAAATCATGTCCAGATAGCAGCCTACAGCATCAGCACCCTTTCCGTGATGTCATATGGATGCCACAAACCAGGGCATCTGGTGAGTACCTGCCTCAACCAGTGTGGATCAACAACATTGCAGTCAGCATGCTATACATTATCTTGCTGGTGCCCAGGGCAGTAGCAGATGGGGTGCAGCATTTCATGTTGCAACTGGAAATTAAAGGAGTGACAGCAGATTTCCAGTTGGACACAGGTGTGGCTGTGTCATTGATTAATGAGGACACACATCAGCACATTGGCTCCTTGAAGTTGTAGTACCCTCATTGTAAAGTAGTGGCACACGATGGCCAGTTGATCCTGGTGTGGGGTCAGATTGTTGTCGAAGCTAAGTATAAAAATGTAGCTTGGTAATTAACCTTTCTTATAGTCAAGTCTTGGATGACAACTAAAATATTTCTAGATGCTTTAACACTTTATTTTTTCAATTTAGTACCAGTTTTATCTAGTTTCATCTGCAATCCCATTCACAGAACTTGATACACTGTGTGCGCAACTTTAGTGGCTGTTTGAACCTACCCATTAAGTTGTGCAACAGAGTTCCAGGCCCACATATCCTTAAAGCAATTGGCAGTAACTAAGCTTTGTAAAGCTTGTTCACTGCCTTTAGCCATGCATGAGCAAGTTAAAGTAGTATCAGGTAGGTTGCAAAGTGTGGGAGTTACACCATCAGTTTGTTTTGTTTTAGGGCACAAAAAACAACTGAGGTCATATGCGCCCAAGTCAAGACTATAGAATGTAAACAGATAGACAAGGGAAACGACTATATGTCATTCCCAGTGGAAAGAATAGGAGACATCTAAACAAGGCATGTGGAAAAAGGACTAGAAAAAAACCACAATACAAAAATGGAAATTCAAATCTAAAAATTAAATGGCCTTCGCCATATTGCTTCGGCCGATAAAAAGCAAAACACGGTATACAGCCCATGCATTGTTTGCTAAAACAGCTGATAAATCAGATGGCAAACCCAAGATGGAATGTAAATTAGTACAAAAAAAAGGCATTCCAGCAGGTAGTGGCGGACAGTTAAAATTTGGGCGCAATGCGTAAAAAGTGGTGGGGCAGTGCCACTGAGCAAATGACAATAGCTAAAAAGGCAGTGCTCAATATGCAGCCAAGTTAAAATAATCTCCTCCTGGTGGGAGGGCTGAGAGGAGGTCATCCAAGGCAGTGGAAGAGGCATAATATGCTGAAGCTTATTCCCATGAAGGGATGACCATTGGCGATGCCAAAGGGACACCACCTCCTGACAGAATGCAATGCAAAGATCATCGGAGGGAATAGAGGTACTCGCGGGCTGAGGTAAGAGGGGCTGAGGTAAGAGGGGCTGAGGTAAGAGGGGCTGAGGTAAGAGGGGCTGAGGTAAGAGGACTGCAGCCTCGTTTCCTGGCAGACCGACATGACCAGGGACTCACAGAAACATGACATTGGATCCACCAAGAGTGAGCAAGTGACAGTTTTTCTGTACCCGCTGCACTAAGTGATGAGCAGAGTACAGCGCACAGAGACTTTGGAGGGTGCTGAGTGAGTCTGAGCAGATAACACAATTGGAAAGTCTGTGTCATCGGATGTACTCCGCAGCGTGATACAAGGTGAAAAGTTCGGTTGTAAATACTGAGGAGTGCGCTGGAAGCTGATATCAAAAGACATGGGTGCCAAAGGCTGGAGTAGTGTCCTTAGGAAGTGAATGAAGGCCAAGGTTAACATCGGCCACTGACGAAACCAAGGTAGTGAAGGGTTCACACCCATGGGGAAAGTTGCAGACAGTGTGAAGTTAAGCCACTGTAGCAAGTGGCGAAAGCAGACTCCAGGAGGTAACAGAGAAGAGGGACAAGCCCCATACTGATGATTGAAGGAATCATCAAAGAAGGAGGCACAGGAAAGGGGGCCACAAATGGCATGCATACCTGCTGAGGAGAGTCATGGCGGTAGGACAGTGGTAGCTCAGCAGATTCAGCATACAGACTCTCAACCGAGCTGGTGTAAAAGTCACCCGTCACCAAATGGATACCACGATTATGGATAGTGTTGAGACGGAGCGAAAGGAATGGGCATGCAGATGCATAATCAAAGCACTCATAGTCAAGTTTCGAATGGACAAGGGACCGGTACAAACGGAGGAGGGTGGTGGTTCGATCAGCACCCCAAGAAGTACCATTGAGGACATGTAGGACATTGAGGGACTGTGTACAGTGAGCTGCCAGGTAAGAGACATGGGAGGACCAAGAGAGTTTCCAATCGAGCATGTGCCCCAGGAATTTCGTAGTGTCAATGAATGGAAGGGTAACAGGCCCCAAGATGTAGAGATGGTGTGAGAAACCATTTGTGCTGCCAGAAATTCATACAGATGGTTTTGTCATAGGAAAAGTGAAAGCCATTGGCGATGCTCCAGGAGTGAGGATGATCAAGACAGCACTGAAGACGCTGCTCAGTGAGGCAGGACCATGGAGAACCGCTCAGTGAGGCAGGTCCATGGAGAACTGCAATAGATGTCAAAATCATTAAAAAAAAGGAACTGGAGACGCCTGGCGGGGAGACAGCTCATGATAGGGTTAATAGCAATAGCAATAGCAAAGAGGATGATGCTCAGGACGGAACCCTAAGACACACCATTTTCCTGAATAAAGGTGTCTGACAAAGCAGAACCCACACGCACCTTGAAAACTTGGTCTTGTAAAAATACCCGAAGAAAACAGGGCAGGCGCCCACAGAAGCCCCACCTGTAAAAAGTACGGAGGATACCAGTTCTCCGGCAGGTGTCGTAGGCCTTCTCCAAATTGAAAAACATGGCCACAGTCTGGGATTTCCGCAGAAAACCATTCATGACATGGGTGGTCAAACTAACGAGATGGTCAACTGCAGAACACTGCTCTCGAAATCCACACTGTGCATTCGTGAGTAAAGGGTGGGATTCAAACCACCACAGCCGGGCATTAATCATACATTCCATCACCTTGCAAACACAGGTGGTAAGAGAGATGGGGCAGCAGTTACAAGGAAGTTTTTTGTCCTTACCGGGCTTAGGCATAGGTATGACTATGGCTTCACACCAGTGTCCAGGAAATGTGCCCTCAGCCCAGATGCAGTTGTATGTGTTAAGCAGAAAGTGCTTTCCTGCAAGAGAGAGGTGCTGCAACATCTGAATGTGGATAGCATCTGGCCCTGGGGTGGAGGACTGGGATGAACTGAGAGCATGATCTAGCTCCCTCATAGTGAAGAAGGCATAGTAGCACTCACGATTTGGAGAAGAGAAGTGTATCACGTGAGCCTCCTCCACTCGTTTCCCATTGATAAAGGCAGGGTGATAGTGGGAAGAGCTCAAAACTTCCACAAAATGGTGGCCCAAGGTGTTGGAGGTAGCAACAGGATCCACAATGACAGCAGCACCTACTGTCAGGCCAGAAATGGATATTGGTTCCAGAGAGCCATCGGAGGTTGGCCCACACAACAGACGAAGGAGTGGAACTGTTAAAAGAACTAGTGAACGATATCCAACTAGCTCTTTTGCTATCCCAAAGAACTCGAGGACACTTTGCACGCATCTGTTTATAATGAATGCTGTTTTCCAGCGTAGGGTGGTGGTTAAAAATGCGGAGAGCATGTCTCCGTGCACAAATTGCATTGCAGCACACCTCAGTCTACCAAGGGACTGGGACATGATGTGGTAAAGAGGAAGTGCAAGGAATGGAATGTTCTGCAGCAGTAAGGATAACGTTTGTGAGATAGTCTACCTGGTCATCACAACTGAGTAAATCTTGTTCTGCGAAGGTCACCAGGGAGGAGTATCAGCCTTAGTAAGCTGCCATTTGGGCATACATGTGGATGGGGTAGGAGTCAGCAGATGGAGAGCACACGGGAAATGGTCGCTCTAGTAGGCATCAGAAAGAACGGACCACTCAAGATGATGGGCAAGCTGGGCAGTGCAAAAGGATAGGTCCAAATGGGAATAAGTGTGCGAGGAGTCAGAAAGGAAAGTGGGTGCACCAGTGTTGAGGCAGAAGAGGTTGAGTTGGTTAAGAATGTCAGCCAAGAGGGCACCTCTCTGGTAGGTCCTGGGAGAACCCCAAAGGGGATGATGCACATTAAAGTCACCGAGTAGCAAAAACGGTGGAGGTAGCTGCCCAATAAGCTGAAGGAAGATAAGTGGCACAAAGGGAAAAAGTCAGGTTGGGAAGAAAGAGGCAAACAGCAACAGCTTGAAGACGGGTAGTCAGGGAGATGGGTTGACTAGGAAGGTCATCCCGCCTAAGCAGCATGATGCCTCCATGAGATAGGATGCCAACCTCAGGTGGAAGGCCAAAACGAATCAGTTCAGCTCCCATTCAAAACTTCCCTATAAAACAGTACAATGGTTGCAAGCGTGATCACTGGTCATAAGTAACTATGAGATCAATTATCGGCCCACCATGCAGCACTCCATACTGATGCACTTTCCCAATTGCTGTGCAGCCAAGATGCCGAGTTTGGTAGGCACAAGCTACTGTTTTCCGCGTTAGATGCAAATCGGCAATACACTCTTAATGAATTTCCAATTACAGTGTATGAAGTAGCAACAGAAACAGCCTGTGATCTGCTCCTCTGCAAGATTTCGTGTGCTGTGTGGTGGGGTTGGCTGAAGCACTTGCCTAAGGACACCAGCCTGGAATGGCACACCCATCTTTCCTTACAGTAAAGGCTTAACAGCACTGAGGGGGCCAGTTTGTTGGCTAGGGACTATGCTGAATGCCAAGTGGTAATACCTTCCATGCTCTGCCCCCATGTAATGAAGCTGCTCCACACTGCACAATGGGGAATGTGCAGAACGTAGGCAACAGAATGGCATCATGAGCATAGGCCTCAGGTTGAACCTGCCATGCCCGCACCGACAACTAGTTGGCCATAGCACAGCATTTCAACCCTTGGCTATATCCTGACCACCACTGGCAAGAGTGCATGTTAATTTCACCAATCCCTTCCGGGGAGCAATATGGTTGCCAGTTGTTGATGCCTACTCTAACTTTCCTTATGTCTCATGGCATTGAGAACCCAACTACTGCCCATTTCCATCTCACACCAATTTGGAAGCTGAACAGATGGTCAGGACATTCAAGATGCAGATGTGAAAGCTACTGATGACAGTTTCACCAAGGATGTACTCACCAGCTTTCTCACCACCTATTGGTCCATCCCTGTGAATAGATGTAGCCCAGATGAAATTGCACACGGGTGCAGGCCCTGCACCCCATTTGAAAATCCAGCTCAGTGGGACCACTGCCCACATGTGCAGTCATATTACCACGTTGACTCCCACATCTGGGCTTTTAGTTTCAACAAGAATCCTGGGTGGACCCAATCACTGGCAGTAAGGGGAGGCAGATGTTTGAGGTTGAGGCCAGGCAGGAGCAGCTGGTTTGGCACTGGAATCACCTCTGACTGCCATATGATGATGTACTGCCACCCTTTTCCCCTCCACTGCCACCTGGTGTGTCATCTGCAAGCGCTCCACAGAGAAGCCAGCCCATGAGCCTTCCTCTTACCACTACACCCTCTGCCCTCAGGTGTCAAAAGGAGGTAGACAATGACCAGCAATGGAAGCTGATGAATTTCAAACCCCTACACTGCTCCTGACTCCAACCCCCACCGCCATTGCCCACCTTCCTTACCATCAACTGAGGTTGAACATTATTGGCCAACAATGCCCATGGGGACTGAACCATTGGTTCCATCTCCACCACATCCAGTGTCCACTCCCCTGCAGGCTGGCCCAAGCTGCACCACGGACTCCATCAGTCAGCCTGGACTCCCACAAATGCCACCACCTTCCATCCCAGACAGTCACAATGGGGCCTACTGCAGGAACCTTTGGTGGGAATTCCTGCGTATCTCTCTCTTCCCGCCTCCTTCCATGGTGATGTCAGCACAGGCCAGGCCACCCGAGTGTCTACAGGGAGAACCGATCAGATATATTCGGGCTCCAGGTGACAGCACAGCTTGTGCCTGCGTGAAGTGCAGCTGCCGTGGCAACACATGAGATGGCACCACTCTCTGATAAGGGTTTACCACTAAATACTGCAGTCCGATTATTGCTGCCCACTCTCTCACCAGTCACTTAAGCCTTTAGTTACATACCATAAAGTAGTAGAGTTTCGACCTTGCCTGATTTATGCTTGTGATTTGGATAGCTCTCTGGATTCTTGTACATGTTTAAGATGACTTTGCTGTGCTCTGGACTTGTTTTGGTTATTTATTCACTTCATGATCTTCACTGTCATTTAGCCCCAGAACCACCTTTTTCGTGCCATCAGTCTATACATTACCACCAGTGAAAAATATAACAAACTGTGTTCTACCTATGCACAGCAAGACAGAAGAAGCATTCTGACATTCACGTTAGCCAGTTTAGGGAAACTGGAAAACCTAAATCCAGATGGTTCGACACAGATCTCAGGCCCTGTCCTCAGCCTCACCTCATTTGGTCACCTTTTATTAGGGGCACTAGGTTGCAAGATCTGAATTGTCAACAAACAAACAATTTCAATTGATTGGAGTGTAGTAGTGATGATGAATGATACAGACATTAGATGCTTATTAAATGGACAGCACTGGAAATTTACAAGACAGAGATAAATTGATAAAAAACTACTGGGTAAAATTAAGTGGAAAACGATGTGAGAAATCATTAAGCCCTTATTTGATGGAGAAATACATCCATGGTAGAGGCAGGCAACCATTCAGATTTGGCAAAACTTCGAAATATAGAAAGATCTTGATTATTTATTGAGTGTTCGTGCTTCAAAATTTCATCAGGCTGAAGATTAAAATCAGACTTTATACAAAGCTCATGAAAGTAAGCACATAGACCAAATACAATACAGATCTCATCTTATGTAGGCATATTTGACAGTGCCATTGTTTATTTGAATAGAACCAGTGCCAACTTACTTTAATGAGCTTTGTATTAAATTTGATTTTAATCATCAGTCTGCTGATGAAATTTTGAAATGCATAATGCTTAATGAAGAATTGTTTGATCAAGACCTTTCTGTACTTCAAAGTTGTGCAAAAATAAGTAAAGTCAGATGGTCCGGTGAAGGGATGGGTTATTATATTACAGGAACATGAAATGATGAAACTGACATAATAAGTTATTACTATTATTAAAGAAAGGAAACTGTTAGTAGTACTAGTACTACTCCATCATTGCAGCTACTGATGTGCCTTAGCCTCTCCAATTTACTGCCTTCTCTTCTGTTTTGAGAAAGGCAGCCACACATAGTTGATTCATCTTGCACTTATTTTTACCTTATTTCTGATGGATCACTCTCTCTTCTTCAATATTCTCTTAGGCATTGTGATACCTATCACACTCTTCATACATCGCAAACAATTTATTCTCTACAATTTGGTAAATTAACTACATCTTTACCTTGAAAAGAAGGTAAACTGGAGGAAATGAAGTTATATGACTATAATATCGCCTTGAGATGATGCTATAGATCATGGAAAAACAAATTTTAAAGCAATGTTTTAATTTTATTTTAAGTGAAACAGGAATAGAGGAAAGTGTGAGTAGTAATTACTTGTATGGTTGGTACATAAATAAAAAGCATTAAGGAAGATAGAGTTGAAATTCTGAACTTGAAAAAGTCATTCAACTGTGTGCCATTGTTCAGATTGTTTGTAAAATTGAAAACGTCTGTGTCACTCCATAATAACTAAAATAACAGCTCCACTTAAATTCATAAATTTAATGCACATTTTCCCACATTTGCAGTACATTTTGATGCTATGTGAACACATTAGTCATATGGTATGGTAATTAAAACTGACTTTCATAATTATACAATGTGAATAAATTGTTTATAGACACACACTTATCTCCTGCACAAAAGAGAATTATTTTTACCTCTGCAAATTACAATAAAGGGAGACAAATATTTCTTTCATTATTAGTTCATGGTACATATCAGCTCTTACAGCCGCAGATAGCATATTTTGTTTTGTGGTAGTACTCTTTCCAGTGGAAATGGTACACACCGACTGTCAACTACAACTGGGCTAGGAAAATCTCTAAAATATTCATGCATATTATTTTATTTTAATGAGCATGCAGCTTTGGCTTGACAGGCTATTATACTATGCTTCAAAAAGCTTGATATTTCATTAATGAGTCTAAGTAGATTTGGCACCAAGCTTAAAATTATTCACTGTTATTTGTAGCAAATATTTAGGAACTAAGAATTGTTCTGTTAGAATTTTCCAAAGGTAATACATTTTTTATTATTGTATTCTGATATTTGCAGGGGTTTCATTTTACTACTTGTTTTGGCTGCTATTTAGAAAATGTTTTGAAAGAAGCTTTTTGTATTTAGGACATACAGTAATTCCTTTACGTTCTACAAATCTAGACCTAAGATCCTCCATACAACAAGTTTACTATTATTGCCTGTAGCATTAGCAAGATACTGCAGAAAACAGTGAACTCCGGTATTTATTTCAACAGTGATGTCATGCAAGATAGATGAAAAATGATTATGCTATATTCTTCATAAAACATCATAAAATACCAGAAGCTGAATAGCCTTCTATAGGATCTTCCCTGTTCTCCTTCATATGATTAGTGGGATCCTTAAATCAGCTTTTAAATATCTATGTGGAAAGTAATCATATTTCCACTATTTTCTCCAGACTGTGAGGATATGCTGGAGGTCAAGTCACAGTTTGTAAGGAATCTCTACTACAGTCCTCTCTAGGTATGGCCTCACAATTCCTTTTATTTTATTGAGATGAAGGATGTGAGAGAAGAGAGATTTCAAATTTTATGTTACTGATAAACATTATGCAGAATTCCTGGTTTGATTTATTTGTCTTGATTAAAGAGACAGTATTTCCAATTGTTATTTGTACTGATACCTTAACTTCTTGTTCATATTCAGATAAGAGAATAGCAAAATAAGGCACTGTACCTTCTGTTCTGCTTAGGGATATCGAAGTAAAATTAAATTTCAGTGACTTGCATGACGTAGCAAAATGGCTCTAGTACAGAGACGCACTGATGTACAAGGAAGTATATATAGAAATGCATGTGTGTAACAGTTTAATGATCGATGGCATGAAGTACACTATGTGATCAGTAGTATCCAGACACCTGGGTGAAAATGACTTACAAGTTCGTGGCGCCCTTCATTGGTAATGCTGGAATTCAATATGTTGTTGGCCTACCTTTAGCCTTGATGACAGCTTCCACTCTCGCAGGCATACATTCAATCAGGTGCGTAAAGGTTTCTTGGGGAATGGCAGCCCATTCCTCCAAGAGTGCTGTAGTGAGGAGAGGTATCAATGTCAGTCGGTGAGGCCTGACACGAAATCGGCATTCCAAAACATCCCAAAGATGTTCTACAGGATTCAGGTCAGGACTGGACTCTGCACAGGCCAGTCCATTACAGGGATGTTATTGTCATGCAACCACTCTGCCACAGGCCGTGCATTATAAACAGGTGTTCGATCATGTTTAAAGATGCAAACCCCATCCCCGAATTGCTCTTGAACAGTGGGAAGCAAGGAGGTGCTTAAAACATCAATGTAGGTCTGTGCTGTGATACTGCCACACACAACAACAAGGGGTGCAAGCACCCTCCATGAAAAACACAACCACATCATAGCACCACCACCTCCAAATTTTACTGTGAGCACTACACACGCTGGCAGATGTTCACCGGGCATTCGCCATACTCACATCCTGCAATCGGATTGCCATATTGTGTACTGTGATTTGTCGCTCCACATAACATTTTTACGCTGTTCAATCGTCCAATGTTTACATTCCTTACACCAAGCGAGGCGTCGTTTGGTATTTACCAGCCTTATGAGCAGCCACTTGACCATGAAATCCTCGTTTTCTCACCTCCTGCCTAACTGTCATAGTACTTACAGTGGATCCTGATGCAATTTGGAATTCCTGTGTGATGGTCTGGATAGATGTATGCCTATTACACATTACGACCCTCTTCAACTGTTGGCATTACTGTCAGTCAAGAGACAGTACGCTTTTGTGCTGTTCATGTCGCTTCACGTTTCCACTTCACTATCAAATCAGAAATAGTAGACCTAGGGCTGTTTAGCAGTGTGGAAATCTCATGTACAGACATATGACACAAGCGACACCCAGTCACCTGCCCATAATCGAAGCCCTGAGCTGTGTGGAGTGCCCCATTCTGCTCTCTCACGATGTCTAAAGACTACTGAGGTCACTGATATGGAGTACCTGGCAGCAGGTGGCAGCACAATGCACCTGATATGAAAAATGTACGTTTTTGAGGGTGTCTGGATACTTTTGATCACATACTGTATGTGAAAAATCAGAAATAGTAACTAAAACAAATGTCATACAGTTGACAGTCCAAAATCCTCCATGAGAAAGCCATCAAGGAGGAGGAGACATATTTTGTCAACATGGGGACACACATGAAAGTACTTTTAATGTATATCAATATCTGTGTAAATGTAGTTTAGCAGTCTATACTGCACAAAATCCACAACTACTCATAAAAATCATCGAGAATAGACAGATGATGTACAAGCTGATTTAGCTAAACTGTCCACCTCAAATATTCCCAGGACTGCTTAAGATATCATAATTCTTTTTCATTGAGGTGAATTTTAAGAAAAATTCTCACTAAATAAAAAACAGACTTGTCACAGTTATATTAATTACAGAGATATTAATATCAACTTAACTTTCTCAAATGGAACTATTATAATTTCTGCTGCTACTATTTTAGATCTCATACAGGTGGATTCAATTGTGTTTTACTCTCCAACAGCCAATAAGTTCAACACAGCGAAGAGTCAAATTACAAATTAGGAACAGATGGGAAATGTTTAATTCAGTACTGATTATAGTTGCATGTAGTTGGACACAACAGTGACTGGAAGGCAAAGGACATGGCCAGTTAACTATGGTAACAGTTCTGCTCATTTCTGCCATAATACTGAAAACAAAGTGAATGTCATTGCTGTACACTGAGGTGAAAAAAGCCATGCGACAGCAATATGAACATATACAGGCGACGGTAGTATCACATACACAAGGTATAAAAGGGCAGTGCATTGGCAGAGCTGTTACTTGTACTCAAATGATTCATGTGGAAAGGTTTCTGATGTGATTATGGCTGCCCAACAGGAATTAACAGACTTTGAACACAGAATGGTATGTGGGGGCTAGAAACATGGGACATTCCATTTTGGATATCATTAGGGAATTCAATATCCTGAGATCCACAGTGTCAAGACTGTCCTGAGAATACCAAATTTCAGGCATGACCTCTCACCATGTACATGATGGTTGGTTGGTTTGTGGGGGTTGAAGGGACCAGACAACAAAGGCCATCTGTCCCTTTTTCCATGACCATGAAACACCCACAAGAAGAAAAACAAGCAACGGATATGACAAGGAATGACACAGAACAAGGAAGACATAGGCAAACACCAGAAAAAGAGGAATTAAAAACACACAGAGCGTTACAGTGGTTGGCCAACCATGGAAACAAAAAAAGGAAAAGCCAACCACCAAGAGACACACTAAAAAAAACCCCAATCTAAAACCGTGGGCCAAAGGCCAGACTTAACACACAAAAGAAACAAACCCACAGATTGAGATAAAAGGCCCCCTGCATGAATAAAACTCAAATCCAAGCCCACAATTGCAGTGTCATCTATTAAAAGTGCCAGGAAGCATACCAAGCACTGCAAACGTCTGCCTGAGTGCAGTTAAAAGTGGACAGTCCAACAAAATGTGGAACACTGTCAATGCTGAACCACAGCGACAGAGAGGTGGTTCCTTGCGGCACAATAAATAACCATGCATCAGCCAGGTGTGGCCAATGTGTAGCCGGCAGAGTATAACAGGGTCCTTGCGAGAGGCCCACAAGGAGGAGTGCCACACACAGGTAGTCTCCTTGACGAGCCGAAGTTTGTTTGGTGGAGGCAGGGTACCAAGGACCTTCTGCCACAAAACTGACTTGAGATCACACTCTGAAAAGCCAATCTCCAGAGCTGGTGCACCGACAGCCTGTTTGTCCAGCCTGTCAACCCATTCATTTCCCGGGATGCCGACATGACCTGGGGTCCACACAAAAACCACGGAGTCGCCGCAACGGGAAAGAGTATGGAGGGACTGCTGGACAGTCATCACCAGACAAGAGTGAGGAAAACACAGGCCGATAACTCGTAAACTGCTCAGGGAGTCACTACAGATGACGAAGGACTCACTTGGGCAGGAGCGGACATACTCAAGGGCACGAGAGATGGCTACCAGCTCCACAGTGAAAACATGGCAGCCATCCAGCAGAGAGTATTGTTCAGAGGGATCCCCGAGAGTGAAAGTATAACCAACTTGACCAGCAACCATCGAACTGTTGGTATAGACTATGGTGGATCCAGAAAATGCAGCAAGGATGGAAAGAAATCAGAAGCGGAGGGCCTCAGGAGGGACTGAGTCTTTCGAACCTTGCGCCAACTCCAGCTGAAGGCATGGAAAGGGCACACACCATGGGGAATACAGACATGGGCAAGGAAAAGATGTGGCAGAGGGAAAAGCTCAAGCCCAGAGAGAAGAGACTGGATGCTAACTGCAATCAAACACCCTGACTGGGGCCGCAGTTTGGGAAGATGGACGACTGAGTTGGGCAACAGGAGACAGTAATTTGGATGCCCGGGCAAGCTACAAACATGTGCAGCATAAGTGGCCAGTAGTTGCTGGCACCGGATCCGCAACAGAAGGACACCAGCCTCCACAAGTATGCTGTAAAGGGCTTGTGCAGAAAGCTCCAGTTGCAAGACGGATCCCACAGTGAAGCATGGGGTCAAGCAACTGCAACGTGGAAGATGATGCCGAACTGTAAGCCAGGCTCCCATGATCGAGACGGGACTGAATCAACACCTGATACAGTTGTAAAAGGGTAGACCGGTCAGGATCCCAGCTAGTGTGACTCAAACAACGAAGAGCGTTAAGATGGTGCCAGCATGTTCGTTTAAGCTGCCGAATATGAGGGAGCCAAGTCAACCGGGTATCAAAAAGCAAGCCTGAAAACTGATTCGTCTCCAGCACAGCAAGAGGTTCCCCATCAAGATATAGCCATGGCTCAGGGTGAACAGTGTGATGCCGGCAGAAATTCATGATGTAAGTCTTGGTGGTGGAAAACTGGAGCTGTACATTATGGCCCAAGCCTGTGCCTTGTGGATAGTGCCCTGCAGCTGCCGTTCAGCAACTGCAATGCCAGTGGAGCTGTACTACAGGCAAAAGTCATCAGCATACAAACAAGCTGATATGGATGTTCCCACAGCTGCAGCTAGCCCATTGATAGCAACTAAAAAGAAGCAGACTCTCAGGACAGAGCCTTGCTGGACGGAGGAACTGTGGGTGGGACCAACTTGCACATGGAAGGAATGAAGCAAAAGAAAATTTTGAATAAAAATTGAGAGTGGGCCCGTAAGACCCCACCCATGAAGTGTGGTGAGGATTTGATGTCGCCATGCCGTATCGTATGCCTTCTGCATGTCAAAAAGATGGCAACCATATGCTGGCAGCGGGCAAAGGCCATACAGATGGCAGACTCCAGGCAGACTAGATTATCGGTGGCAGAGCAGCCCTTATGGAACCCACCCTGAGACAGAGCCAGAAGGCCCTGAGACTCAAGTATCCAACTCAACCTTCGGCTCACTATGCATTTGAGCAACTTGCACAGAACTTTGGTGAGGCTAATGAGGCAGTAGCTGTCCACCTCCAGTGTGTTCTTGCCAGGTTTCAACACTGGTATGATGATGCTTTCCTGCCATTGTGATAGGAACTCACCCACAACCCAGATATGGTTGAAAAGGTCAAGGTGTCACTGGCAGTCCACCAAGAGGTGTTTGAGCATATGACAGTGGAAGCAATCCAGCCCAGGAGCTATATCAGGGCAAGCGGCTAGGGCGCTTTGGAATTCTCACTCACTGAATGAAAGGCTCCAATGTTCTGACCGCTCTTTCAGGGAGCGGAAGGCCAATGGGTAATTCATAGAAGTGGAACTCTGAGCATAATGCTCTGCTAAGAGTTCTGCAATTGTGTCTGATTCAGTAGAGACTGCTCCATTCAGGGAAAGCCCAGGTACATTGACGGGGAACTGATATCCATAGAGTTGCCTAATCTTGGTCCAAATCTGCGATGGAGAGGTACGGATGCCAATGGTGGAGACGTACCTTTGCCAGCACTCCTACTTCCATTGGCGAATAAGGAGTCGGGCTCGGGCATAGAGCCGCTTAAAGGTAAGGAGGTGTTCCAGTGATGGGTGCCACTTATGGTGGTGGAGGGCCCGCCTGCAATCTCTAATTGCCTCAGCGATCTCTGGGGACCACCAAGGTACAGTCCTCCACTGAGGGGACCCGGAAGAACAGGGCATTGCATATTCCGCTGCAGAAACGATGCCGGTGGTTATCGTGTGAACCACCACATCAATGGCATCAGGAGAAAGATGCTCAATAGTTGCAATGGAGGCGAATGAGTCCCAGTCAGCCTTATTCAAAGCCCATCTGGGGAGGCACCCAGAAGAGTGACACTGTGGTAGTGACAGAAAGGTCAGAAAGTGGTCACTACCACACAAGTCATCATGCACACTCCATTGGAAAACAGTAGAAGGCCAGGGCTGCAGACCAAAAGGTCGATGGCTGAGTGCGTGCCATGTGCCACATTGAAATGTGTTGATGCGCCGGACAAAATGAACACCTCGTCGCTTTAAGTTGGTGCGCAGCTTGTCATCAGACTGTAAAAGAAGATCCCTGTGGAAGATAATACCCTGGACCATATTTGAGCTCTTATGTGGCGTGATAGTAACAGACACATCCCTCAGCTTCTCACAAGTGAGTAATGCTCGTGACTGGGCAAAGCATGCTGTTTTTATCAAAATTGACCCAGAGCACATTTTGGACAAGCCTTCCACCTCCCCAAACTTGTCCTCTAAATGCTTTACAAAGAACTGAGGCTTCATGGACACAAAGGATTCCCCATCAGCTTGCGTACATACTAGGTACCAGGGAGAATAAGATTCGCCACCATCCTTAGCCTTGCACTCATTCCATGGTGTGGCCAGGGAGGGGAACGATTTTGGGTCGTACTTCTGTGTGTTGAATTGAGCCCTGGAATTCTTAGAGACTGCTGGTGGCTGGCCACCAGCAAGAGATGATGTACCATGCTTCATTGTATGTCATCCGCCATGATGCCACCCACTCCAACCAAGGGTCCTCCCCATGGGTGCCACTGAGCCTCAGCAAGGGCCACCTGGCAGGATGGCCATTGCCGGGAGTCCTGATGCCCCAGGGTGATGGGCATCTACTCCTTGGCATACATGGGGAGTTAATGGCGCAGGCATCAGCAGAGTGATCCCTGTGTTGTCAGGGGGTTACAACCAACAGGGTACATGGTGGCTCCACCACAACGGACTGGCTACCGTGCTGGATATGAAGTGCAAAGAAGTCCATGGACACCATCGGCACAGAAAGTGACACTGCATAGTGTATGGCAGAAACCACACCCAGGAATGTATCCTCACCCAAGAGATGCAGAATGAGTGGGACTGCAATGTGACGAGAAGAAAGGGGGGCTAAAGATCTCAATGCACTATGGACACAATGTGCCATGTAAGGTGCCCTTTCCAAATTGGCTCACTCTTCAGGAAAATTTGGAAATATGGAGGTCAAACTCAACAGGGGACCATCACATAAAGGCCAAAATGCGTGAGACTCCTTTTACTTGCCTCTTACAACAGGCAGGAATAGCGCGGGCCTATTCTACCCCCGGAACCACAGGAGAGGGGGGGGGGGGGGGGTCACCATGTACAATGCAGTGGCCAATGGCCTTCACTTAATGACTGAGGGCAGCAGCGTTTCCATAGTGTTGTCAGTGCTAACAGACAAGGAACACTGCATGAAATAACCATAGAAATCAATGTGGAATGTATGACAAACATATCCGTTAGGACAGTGCAGTGAAATTTGGCATTAATGGGCTATGGCAGCCAATGGCCGATATGAGTGCCTTTGCTAACAGCACGACATCACCTGCAGTGCCACTCCTGGGCTCGTGACCATATTGGTTGGACCATTGATGACTGGAAAACTGTGGCGTGGTCTGTTCTGATTTCAGTTGGTGATACTTGGTAGGATTAGAGCATGGCACAGACCCTGCAAAGCCAAAGTTGTCAACAAGGCACTGTGCAAGCTGGTGATGGCTTCATAATGATGTGGGCTGTGTTTACATGGGATGAACTGGGTCTTGGTTCCTAGTCTCATCTATTGCCCAGTCTCCACCTCGTTCCCGCTGTGCTCTATACTCCTGCAGCTGTGGCCAGTACTTTTCTCGAGGGTGGCCCTGCCTAGTTCCAAGCTGACAATGAGGCTACTGTCTGTCCGTGCCGCACCTCATTTTGTCCAACACCCATCTGTTACCCAGCTCCTGCAGTGCCCGATATTGCTCTGCATGTCAGCCACCGTTGGCCCTTCTCCCGAAGTTAGCATCACCTGTACATCTGTTTGTGATGAAGTTTGATTCCACACACTGCAGTTTCAGGTATTGTCTGCCACTGTTATCTTGCCCAGCCACCATGCCCCCTCCCTTCAGCCATGCCCAATGCAGCCCTGCCACTCTGTGCCTTCACCAGGAGGATGCAGCTGTGGCCAGCTTTCCTCACAAGTGTCACACAGCCCAAGACACATAATCCCTCTCCTCTTAGACCTATTCATTCTTGCTACACATGACCTTATGTGCCACCTGTTTGCAAACCCATCAGCATGAGCCTGACATTGCTCCTGTCATCCTACACCTATGCCACAAGGACACAGCCATGGCTGGCTGCCCTCTTGAGGGTGCTACACCATGTCTTCCAGCACCCAGGTCCCCTCTTCTGTTACCTCCCCCCACACCCAACACTGCACTGCACCAACAACGCCACAGCCATGGCTCCGATGCTGCTTGGTTTTTGCATCTTTGCAGCCATGACTGCCTCCTTTTCCAGGGTGGTGGTATACCTTCACTGTTGATGAGAGTACAGTCTGCAGTCCCAGTGTCATCCTCTGGCTACAGTTGAACCCGATGCCGCCCTCCCATGGTAGAGCCCGACACTGCCCACTAGTACACACCACAGCTTCTTCTGGGTAAAACACGTTGTCCTCTGTGGCATAGATTCTTTCTATACTCCTGTGCACACCACAGCAGTGGTCTCCTTGCTGCCGTGGGCCACCTTTTCGCTCCCATTTTTCCTTTGTGTTTTCATGCCTGTTGTAGCAATGATCATCATCCTTAGCCGCTCTACAGCCAGCATCTTTCAGTACCCTTGTGCACACATCCTTCACTGACAACTTTTCTGCTGCTCTGGTCTTTCCTCTGTTTTTACATTTTTCAGGGCATCTCTCCACCCACTGGGCTCCATCCCACATTAATGTGCACCACCGTGCTCAGCACACCTCGAGATCTCCTCCTGGGCTCCATATGTGTCTTATTGTACTTACAGCATCCATCTCTCCCCTACACTCTCACAGCCGGTGACCACTATCCACAGGTTCGTCAGTTCCCGCTGACTCCATATCTGTAGTCAGCACCACTCCACTCTTGGCATTGCATTTGTCTCTTCCAGTGCTTCTGGCACATCCACCTGTGTTACCCCATGACTGCCAGCACCTTCACACCTCACGTGAGGGCACCATCTGGTCACCAGGCTCGCTTCCATGGACCACAGGATGGCTCACACCTAGTTGCATTCTGTGCTGCTGTTAACTCTCCTGCATTTTCTCTTCACAGCACTGCCCCTGTTGGTCACACCCTGGACAGCAACTGCTTCACAACATCCAGTCCTGGGTTCCTGGGTTGGGGTTACAGGTAATCTGAACTCTCCATCCCAGTGTACCTCCCACGTCACCCGAGGGAAGCTCTGATGCAGGATCTGCAGCTTTCAAGAAGTTGGCTTCACCACCCCCTTGTTAATGGGCAAGTGATGGTGTACAAAGGCTGCAGGCTGTCTACATTATGCTTCCAGCACCATGTCTTCACCTTGGGGTTTGCCTGCAGGCATCTCTCCTCTGGAGACGTGATACCATTTAGAAATAGACTGTTGATATACCGACTGATACAGACACAACCATGGGGCATCAGCCACACTCTTGAGCAGTGTGTGCATCAGGAAAATGGTGGCGCTGATATTGACGAACCAAGTTCTGTCCGCATGTCATGTGGTTACAGAGATCCTTTCACCTGCTGGATATTTGAGGTGGAATGCAATCTCCAGCAGCAGTATTAAAGTGTTCACTCTATTTCAGACCAGCACCCAGCTTCACCTTGTAGCCCATCAACAGAAACTTGCCGAGACCAGCCTGAAAGCTCTCAACTACACCACACCATCTCCATGCTTCTCCACAGTAAGTTGCACATTGCTGCAAATGCCACTGGGGATAAGAATCCCCATTGGAATTATTATGCCAGTGGACTTTGTTTGTTACTCTTGAGTGATCATTAATAATCTATGAGTTGTTAGCCCAAACCAAACTTTATTGTGAACTTGTGCTGTGAATAAATGTATTCTTTAAGTTCAACATGGGAATTGTCATTCACTGAAGTGACCCACAACCAGTTTCAACAGCCATGATTTGAATGGATTTGTTAAACAGCAAACTGAGACACAAAGAATGGTGAGTAATAACTTCAACTTCATACGAACATGAGTTTATTTTAAAGATATATATACTTTTTAAAATTTCAACATCAGTAATCATAATTATAATTATAAGGAAATCACAAAAGAAAACATAATAATAAAATTTAATTTATATCATAAAGTTTTCAAAACATCCACTGTCTACTGCAATATATGTCTGCCACTCCTGCAGGAATCCAGTGTTTTAAATCCTCTCAGTTTATTGGAACTTGTGCATGGATTTCATATTTGAGTGTATGCCACAGAAAAAAAGTCCAGCAGTGTCCATCAGCTGAATATGTAGGCAAACTGATAATGCCTTATCCTACAACTAGGAAAGAGTCAGATAATTCCTTCAGGAAAGCTGTTAACATATCAGTAAGAAATTGTACATATATGTTATCTGCTGAGGTTTCTTCAATGAAGTGAGGCCCAATTGCACAATCACCTACATCCCATTACCAAATTTTCACACTCCACTGAAACTAATGTACTGTCCCAGTCAGTGCAGATTCTCGGCAGCCTCAAAATACATACTGTATTTCTAACATTCAGCTTTCCAAGATTTGCAAACATCACTTCATGAGTAAAGAGGATACTCTGAAGAAAGAATCAACTATTCTAATGTTGTCTCAGAGCTGAGTGACATAATTCCACATGTCTTCTGAAACCTGCTGTTTAATCACATGTTGAAGTGACACAGGTTACAGATGGGTGCTATTTGCATGCAAAATGCAAAACATATTCTGGAAGCACTAGTAATCTCTCTGGAACTAACATACTGATTATGAGGAACAGCTTCCAGGACACCTGCTTCATTTTCTTTGCTTGTTGCAGGCTTGCACCTTACCCTCTGCATAGCATTAACGTGCCCTTACAACAAAATCATCTTGCACATTTACTTAATTATCATTCTTGTTGGACACTATCTGCCAGGATACCTTATGACTAAAATGTTCTCTTTCTGTTCCTTCTGCACACTCTGTAAATAACTACAATATTTAATTGCCCTTGACTTGTGAAAATCAAATTAACCAGCACTCAATAAATGTGAACTATGTAGAATAACATCTACATCTACATCTACATCCATACTCCACAAGCCACCTGACGGTGTGTGGCGGAGGGTACCTTGAGTACCTCTATCGGTTCTCCCTTCTATTCCAGTCTCGTATTGTTCGTGGAAAGAAGGATTGTCGGTATCTCTCTGATTTTATCCTCATGGTCTCTTCGCGAGATATACGCAGGAGGGAGCAATATACTGCTTGACTCTTCGGTGAAGGTATGTTCTCGAAACTTTGACAAAAGCCCGTACCGAGTTACTGAGCGTCACTCCTGCAGAGTCTTCCACTGGAGTTTATCTATCATCTCCGTAACGCTTTCGCGATTACTAAATGATCCTGTAACGAAGTGCGCTGCTCTCCATTGGATCTTCTCTATATCTTCTATCAACCCTATCTGGTACGGATCCCACACTGCTGAGCAGTATTCAAGCAGTGGGCAAACAAGCGTACTGTAACCTACTTCCTTTGTTTTCGGATTGCATTTCCTTAGGATTCTTCCAATGAATCTCAGTCTGGCATCTGCTTTACCGACGATCAACATTATATGATCATTCCATTTTAAATCACTCCTAATGCGTACTCCCAGATAATTTATGGTATTAACTGCTTCCAGTTGCTGACCTGCTATTTTGTAGCTAAATGATAAAGGATCTATCTTTCTGTGTATTCGCAGCACATTACACTTGTCTACATTGAGATTCAATTGCCATTCCCTGCACCATGCGTCAATTCGCTGCAGATCCTCCTGCATTTCAGTACAATTTTCCATTGTTACAACCTCTGTGGTCCTTTTAATATGAAAACTGTGGTAGTGCAACACAATTTCCTCCTTATCCCATGTGACATATTTCCCTCTTTAGGTACGAAATTGTGAACACTCACATATAACAACAATTGGTTTGGTGTTCACAACAGAAAAAATCCTAAACCTTAAATTTTGTAATTTCTCTGAAACTACTTATGGGATTTCAGAGAATAGAAGGTGGCCGAATTTGACTACTTGAGACATATACTGCAAGCAGCAGATATTACTGTACAGTCATTTGAAAAAGCAAAGTGGTTATCAATATGGCTATGATGAGAGACTATACATTGTTTGGAGAGAATTTTGTTACAGTTCAAGTGGGTGAAATCAGAAGTACATTCTCTTTGATGGTTACAGAAGTATCTAAGGTGAACAACTTAGCTAGATCACCTTGTTTACTGGTGACATGCTGTGCCCTATTCCTAAGAATTCTCAGTATCAAAATACTATGGGAATCACCACTGAGGCCATTTTAATTATTTCTTTCAGCACCAACACTTGAAAACTTTGCTCAGGGGAGACCATTCTACTATGGTAACTTTCACCTTTCACTCCAAGGCCTTAACTTAAAACTCTCTTCTGTTTGTTTTCTTAGTTTAATTTTGGTCTTAAGTTTTTCATTATAGGAGCCATACCTAATTTTGCACATATTCCCCCTCTTCTAATTGCATGTACTGTTAGATCTTTTTTACCAAGCAAAATGTTACTGTTTTTTTTTTTTTTTTTTAGAAACTAATATCTCACTTTTTGAAATCTTCTGTTGGGCTTATGTTCTGATACTCAGCTAGGAGTAATAGTTTTAGAGGCAGTGGTATGCAGAGTAAGTTCCACTGCTGAAGTCATCATTTTATAGGCAACTACCAATCATATCTATTGTCTTGCCTATCCATATGTTGTTACTGTTTGTATTTTTACTTGGAAACATCCTCACTTAGATCAGATTTGCAGACCATTATCTCCTCTACAGTAGCTTTTATATACATCATGTGTTGCACACTGTTGTCACTTCTCTTCACATTTGATAGTAGCTTCTGTGAGTGCCCAGTGTCCTGAATGGCTTTCCAATCTGGTTTTATTTTTACAAGTCCACACACCTTTTCTTTTCTCCTCGTTTTTCTCTGATAAAGAAGGAAATAAAGTTTATGGTTTTGGAAGTTTGATGATCAACCTTACTTTATAAATGAGCAGATAGTTTTTAACTCTTGTAGACAGAGAGATGTATTTATTTTATGTCTGAGTGATAAAAAAAGTGCCTGAAACCAGAGTTATATTAACAGTCACCAAATTTGTATTCATTTTGGTTTTAGTATAAAATTCATTGGTTCAAACTAAATTTAAAAAATCTGTCTCCCACACACTAAGCAATAGACTGCACACTAAATAAGTTAGAGTAGCATTATCTAGTGTCTGAAATCGTACACCATGCTAAAACTAATAGACTAATGTATGGCTTCATGTGATAGTTCTCTAATATATGACTGACTGAACATGTAATCATATTCACATATGATTTGTATTAAGGACAACCATGTTGTTGTTGTTGTGGTCTTCAGTCCTGAGACTGGTTTGATGCAGCTCTCCATGCTACTCTATCCTGTGCAAGCTTCTTCATCTCCCAGTACCTACTGCAACCTACATCCTTCTGAATCTGCTTCGTGTATTCATCTCTTGGTCTCCCTCTACGATTTTTACCCTCCACGCTGCCCTCCAATACTAAATTGGTGATCCCTTGATGCCTCAGAACATGTCCTACCAACCGATCCCTTCTTCTGGTCAAGTTGTGCCACAAACTTCTCTTCTCCCCAATCCTATTCAATACTTCATCATTAGTTATGTGATCTACCCGTCTAATCTTCAGCATTCTTCTGTAGCACCACATTTCAAAAGCTTCTATTCTCTTCTTGTCCAAAGTATTTACCGTCCATGTTTCACTTCCATACATGGCTACACTCCATACAAATACTTTCAGAAATAACTTCCTGACACTTAAATCTATACTCGATGTTAACAAATTTCTCTTCTTCAGAAACGCTTTCCTTGCCATTGCCAGTCTACATTTTATATCCTCTCTACTTCGTCCATCATCAGTTATTTTGCTCCCCAAATAGCAAAACTCCTTTACTACTTTAAGTGTCTCATTTCCTAATCTAATACCCTCAGCATCACCCGACTTAACTCGACTACATTCCATTATCCTCGTTTTGCTTTTGTTGATGTTCATCTTATATCCTCCCTTCAAGACACCATCCATTCCGTTCAACTGCTCTTCCAAGTCCTTTGCTGTCTCTGACAGAATTACAATGTCATCGGCGAACCTCAAAGTTTTTATTTCTTCTCCATGGATTTTAATACCTACTCCAAATTTTTCTTTTGTTTCCTTTACTGCTTGCTCAATATAGAGATTGAATAACATCGGGGAGAGGCTACAACCCTGTCTCACTCCCTTCCCAACCACTGCTTCCCTTTCATGTCCCTCGACTCTTATAACTGCCATCTGGTTTCTGTACAAGTTGTAAATAGCCTTTCGCTCCCTGTATTTTACCCCTGCCACCTTTAGAATTTGAAAGAGAGTATTCCAGTCAACATTGTCAAAAGCTTTCTCTAAGTCTACAAATGCTAGAAACGTAGGTTTGCCTTTCCTTAATCTTTCTTCTAAGATAAGTCGTAAGGTCAGTATTGCCTCACGTGTTCCAGTATTTCTACGGAATCCAAACTGATCTTCCCCGAGGTCGGCTTCTACTAGTTTTTCCATTCGTCTGTAAAGAATTCGTGTTAGTACTTTGCAGCTGTGGCTTATTAAACTGATGGTTCGGTAATTTTCACATCTGTCAACACCTGCTTTCTTTGGAATTGGAATTATTATATTCTTCTTGAAGTCTGAGGGTATTTCGCCTGTTTCGTACATCTTGCTCACCAGATGGTAGAGTTTTGTCAGGACTGGCTCTCCCAAGGCCATCAGTAGTTCCAATGGAATATTGTCTACTCCGGGGGCCTTGTTTCGACTCAGGTCCTTCAGTGCTCTGTCAAACTCTTCACGCACTATCGTATCTCCCATTTCATCTTCATCTACATCCTCTTCCATTTCCATAATATTGTCCTCAAGTGCATCGCCCTTGTATAGACCCTCTATATACTCCTTCCACCTTTCTGCTTTCCCTTCTTTGCTTAGAACTGGGTTTCCATCTGAGCTCTTGATGTTCATACATGTGGTTCTCTTATCTCCAAAGGTCTCTTTAATTTTCCTGTAGGCAGTATCTATCTTACCCCTAGTGAGATAAGCCTCTACATCCTTACATTTGTCCTCTAACCATCCCTGCTTAGCCAGTTTGCACTTCCTGTCGATCTCATTTTTGAGACGTTTGTATTCCTTTTTGCCTGCTTCATTTACTGCATTTTTATATTTTCTCCTTTCATCAATTAAATTCAATATTTCTTCTGTTACCCAAGGATTTCTACTAACCCTCTTCTTTTTACCTACTTGATCGTCTGCTGCCTTCACTACTTCATCCCTCAGAGCTACCCATTCTTCTTCTACTGTATTTCTTTCCCTCATTCCTTTCAATTGTTCCCTTATGCTCTCCCTGAAACTCTGTACAACCTCTGGTTTAGTCAGTTTATCCAGGTCCCATCTCCTTAAATTCCCACCTTTTTGCAGTTTCTTCAGTTTTAATCTACAGGTCATAACCAACAGATTGTGGTCAGAGTCCACATCTGCCCCTGGAAATGTCTTACAATTTAAAACCTGGTTCCTAAATCTCTGTCTTACCATTATATAATCTATCTGATACCTTTTAGTATCTCCAGGGTTCTTCCATGTATACAACCTTCTATCATGATTCTTAAACCAAGTGTTAGCTATGATTAAGTTGTGCTCTGTGCAAAATTCTATCAGGCGGCTTCCTCTTTCATTTCTTCCACCCAATCCATATTCACCTACTACGTTTCCTTCTCTCCCTTTTCCTACACTCGAATTCCAGTCACCCATGACTATTAAATTTTCGTCTCCCTTCTCTATCTGAATAATTTCTTTTATTTCATCATACATTTCTTCAATTTCTTCGTCATCTGCAGAGCTAGTTGGCATATAAACTTGTACTACTGTAGTAGGTGTGGGCTTCGTATCTATCTTGGCCACAATAATGCATTCACTATGCTGTTTGTAGTAGCTTACCCGCATTCCTATTTTCCTATTCATTATTAAACCTACTCCTGCATTACCCCTATTTGACTTTGTGTTTATAACCCTGTAGTCACCTGACCAGAAGTCTTGTTCCTCCTGCCACCGAACTTCACTAATTCCCACTATATCTAACTTTAACCTATCCATTTCCCTTTTTAAATTTTCTAACCTACCTGCCCGATTAAGGGATCTGACATTCCACGCTCCGATCCGTAGAACGCCAGTTTTCTTTCTCCTGATAACGACATCCTCTTGAGTAGTCCCCGCCCGGAGATCCGAATGGGGGACTATTTTACCTCCGGAATATTTTACCCAAGAGGACGCCATCATCATTTAATCATACAGTAAAGCTGCATGCCCTCGGGAAAAATTATGGCCGTAGTTTCCCCTTTCTTTCAGCCGTTCGCAGTACCAGCACAGCAAGGCCGTTTTGGTTATTGTTACAAGGGCAGATCAGTCAATCATCCAGACTGTTGCCCTTGCAACTACTGAAAAGGCTGCTGCCCCTCTTCAGGAACCACACGTTTGTCTGGCCTCTCAACAGATACCCCTCCGTTGTGGTTGTACCTACGGTACGGCTATCTGTATCGCTGAGGCACGCAAGCCTCCCCACCAACGGCAAGGTCCATGGTTCAACCATAGTTTATATTATTTGGGCTCAATTTGTCAAGCATACATGTTTAACTGGACCTCAATTTGACACATTTTCTTGCTTTGTAAAAACAATGGCATTGTTAATGTCTGACAACTTAGAAATATCAGTAAATGACTACATATTAAATAACAAAAGATTAAAGTTTGATCTAGATACGTTAAAAAGCTATATTGCAAATTGGTATGTGATCCTTTTTAGTAGTGCATACCTATTGTGTACTTAACATATTAATGAAGAATGAAATGTAAACAAACGAGAGGTCAGAAGGTGAGAGAAGGTGGAGGAGAGAGAGAGAGAGAGAGAGAGAGAGAGAGAGAGAGAGAGAGAGAGCAACTGGGGTACAGAGGGCACACATTGTAAAATTTATGAGGAGTGTGTCTGAGACACTGAACACTAAAGTTTCAAACTCGAAGTATGTGAAATTTTTCTGCATTATAGAATCCAACTAATTTGTACACACTTATGTCAATCACATAAATTCAGAATAGCACACTAAGGTTTCTTCTGTTTCATAAAGTAAGATCCACGAGCATTGAGCAGAAGACAATGCTTTCTGTCTCACTTTTACATCACATTAACTATGGAAACAGTTGCCTACAAACTACAAATCATATAGGAGCCCATAATGTCAAAAGAAAAGTCCTTGCAGGATCAAACATAAAACACACTAGGTTTCAAAAACAAAAACAAATGCGCACACACACACACACACACACACACACAAAGAAAATAAATGCCATGCCAGAGAAAAATATGCAAACACCACAAAATCCATGCGCTGGCATGTGATGTGTTATGGGTTTCATAAATATTTCACCCAAATGAAAAAATGCACCAACTAAATTATTCTATCCTTAAAAATTCCAGATAAATGTTATTCTCATTGGACAACTGAGGAAGGGTTTTTTTAAAGAACTAGACACACTGCTAATATTCATACTAAAGTATTTCTTTGGTTAAAATAATTGAAGAGTGACAATTAAATGTTCCATTTATGTGAAATACAGCTAATAAAATCTTTATAATGCAGGGGAAGTATGCAGTTACAGGCAATGAAGCCAAAATATGTAATGGATACATAAAAGTAGCATTCAGGTTTATGCATTCCATTAAATGCCAACACTGACAACAGAAAACAATAATATTATCCATGTCAACAGCCATAAAATTAAATTAGAAAGCTTGAAACATCCAATGAATTGGCTCATACACGGAGTACCTTCCTCTTCCCCCTCGACTTCCTCCTCAATAGTGGGACATTTGTGTGCTTCATCAACTTCCATGCTACTAGAATTATTAAGAGCTAATCTCTGCATCTTGTGGACCATTGCAATAGCGTTCATCAATTGCTGTGAAAGAAACATACAAAAACTCTCAACTAATTACACATGTACAATAGGTTTAGTGTCTTCTGTGATTGTGACCTTCTATTTTACAGTGAGCAGCTGCTGTAAGGGTACTGTTAAGCTGTACACAGAAATTACAAACTCCCTGAAATTTTTTGCACAAGTAATTAGTAAAAGAATAAAAATAAAAATACTATGGAATACATTTCTACTTTTACTATACGATAAAATGTAAACCAAAACTGTAGTTTACCTATCATAAGAAAGATTTTTGAAATTAATTATTCGTGGAACAAGAGAAAGTGTATTACTATTTTTGTATGGTTTGAAATTAATTACTCACAGACAACAGTATTGTTTGAATTATTAAGAAGTTTGTAACTAAAAGAGGAGGGTCACAATAAAATATATATATTTTTTGACCAGGTTACTATTACTTCACTAATTGTTACATCTTCTCTTGAAAACAAAGTGCTTTTGCTTTATTACAGTAAATTTTTAAGTATAGTGATTCCATAGCCACTTTTTCACAAATGCAGTAGTACTAATAAAAAAATTAAAAAAAGAGGCATACATAGAGTATAAGAATCATTCCACAACTGTATTGTATGATGACTGTTATTACTAACAGCATCTCATTACTATATCAGGCTCTTAAGTTTACAATTTCGGCAAATATACCACTTTAACACAAACACTGGCACTGGCACAATTACTATAGCTACATCCATAACATATACACATAGAATTGGATATATAGATTTGTAATAGTATAAAATGATTAATTTAAGAACAACTGTGTTTAACAGATGTCTAAATAGTTTACTGACAAGACTTATACATTGCATTAGACATACTATTTGTACTCACCTTCCATCGTGATTTAGCAAAATTCTTCTTCAGCTGCTCTGATACAGTTCCATGAATGTTCTTGTTGCTTGCAGCATTGCCAGATATCCTAAAAATTATACAGTTTTAATGAAAATTATCAACATTTGATTACAACTGATGAAACCACGATTTTTAAACTAACCAAAAGAAATACAACATATCAGACAAATGTAATTTATGGTATCAGTTGTGACTAAATGTTGCCACTCATGCTTTCAGAATTAGAAGTTCCTTCAGGAGCTGGAGTGAAAGAGAGATGACAGAATATGATGTAGAGTGGCAGCATAAGACAACATAGGCCATAGGATTCAGCATTTATTCCATAAAAAATCAACCACCATATCAAGATCTCCACATTCTCTGCCTGGCACAGCCCTTTTATGCTGCTATTTTGTACTGTACACTAATGTTCATTTTGTCTGAACGTCATTCCTCTGTCACAGAGATAAGTAAGCAACTGAAAGTATATTAACACAAGAATGATGGTACATTTGTATGCAGTCTTGTCATTTATTTAAAACCACCTAACTAGCCAGCTTCTGTCAATTGTTAAATAATAAGCCTGCACAAAAAACATTTTATATGAAAAGTACTTTGTTGTCACAACCTTGAGTAAAATATACTATGTGATCTAAAGTATTGACTCATTTTTGAGGTAATACTAATTGTAATTATTTTATTAGCAGCAGGCCATTACAGCAGTGGACAATATCACACATAGCACAATACAACTGATGATTAAAAAAACAATACACTACTTATTAACATTGCAGTATTATATTACATTTGATAAATTGCTTTATATTACAGAATGGGTCTGCAAATAACCAGTTATGCAGTGTTTGTTTGAACATATGTTCTGCTACATCTTTTACAGTTTGTAAAAGCTTGTTTAATAATTTGTATTCCAGCAGTTTGTAACTGTTAATTGATCTTTAGAGTGTGTGGTATGGAGTACAAATGAATCTATTGCTTCTTTATACAATTTAAAACATAGTGTGTATACATCTACATCTACATCTACATTGATACTCCGCAAGTAGGCAAGTGGCATAAAGTAGGAACCCTCACCAGAGATAATAACCTCAGAGACAGGGATAGTACGGTAAGCTAAGATCTCCCTAGTTTCAAAGGACTCCAAACCAGCTCTCCCTGCACTGTTACATGCAACGAAAGCAACAGTAATCCAACCATTACCAAGGCTGGAAGAAGTGGAACTTTTCATTAGAGAAAAATTAAATCTCGCGCCACAAAATAAGGTACGACGATTGCTCGTATACAAATCACTTGTAAATGTGGACGGCACCCTTGGTGCTGCTGCATCTACAGGTAAGGGGAAGAATGTTGTTAGGGGAGTAGGTAAAACTGCCCAATTTGTTCTTTTAAATGGGCCTACCTTATTTTGTGGCGCGAGATTTAATTTTTCTCTAATGAAAAGTTCCACTTCTTCCAGCCTTGGTAATGGTTGGATTACAGTTGCTTTCGTTGCATGCATGCATGAGTTTTTCTTCACAAAACAGTGTGCCTTATATGAAGAACCAATGAGTGCCAAAATTGCTTTCTTCTGCAGTATTAACATGTTTTGCACACAACTAGAGTTTCTCCATAAAACTATACCATATGATAATGTACTATGGGAAAATGAAAAATAGGATGTTCTAGCACATATTTCAGGTACATAATCCATAAATTACCTTAACAAATAAATGCTCTAGACAACTTACAACTAGTATATTTTATATGTTGACCTCGAGATAATTTATCATCTACATATACCTCCAAGAACTTAACATAACCTGGTCTGTCTGATGGAAACTTGTCTTTTACACTAAAAACTATCTACTGAGTCTTATTTTTGTTCAGTGAGAATCTATTTTCTTTATTAAAAAAAGGAAAGGAGATTAGTGTTTAAAGGCCCATCAACATTGAGGTCATTAAAGACTGAGCACAAGTTCATGTCAAAGAAGGACAAGGAGGATTGTTTATACCAAAACATATCTGAACAACTGTCTTTGCAACAAGAGTTTTAAGGCTTTTGAAATCATCGCTACTGTGAAGGGAAGTTTTATCATTTACATATAGTTCTCTACTGGATTTAATAAATGATGGCAGGTCATTAATTATTAGGAACAAGGAAGGATCCAGTACTATGGAAATAAATGCACAACTTGTTTCCCTTTTTGTATATTGGAACTACCACAGGCAGTTTAAGCTCATCAGGAAAATATCCTTAAGATGTAAACTTGTTTATAGAATATGTTGTGTCCCCACAAACAGCAACACAATCACCACCAATTCTAGGAATCTGAATAGTTTCCTGTGAAAATTGTAGAAAAAAAAAAAATGGTTCAAATGGCTCTGAGCACTATGGGACTCAACTGCTGAGGTCATTAGTCCCCTAGAACTTAGAACTAGTTAAACCTAACTAACCTAAGGACATCACAAACATCCATGCCCGAGGCAGGATTCGAACCTGCGACCGCAGCGGTCTTGCGGTTCCAGACTGCAGCGCCTTTAACCGCACGGCCACTTCGGCCGGCTGTAGAAAAAAAAAAAAAAAATAAAAAAAAAAAAAAAAAAAATGTATTGATTGCTGAAGTCACAATATTTCCCATTAGGCTCATCAGTATTAAAGCTAATGTTCAGCAGTCACTGATAATCTTTGCTAGAAATGTGTGATAATTCTGTAATGAATAAAAAGCCTGTATGCAGATTCCAGAATGAACAAGTGCCCCCTCGTCACCCCTTCCCCTTCCAGACACTTAAGTATGCAATACAGGTTGGTTGGTTTTGAGGAAGGAGACCAGACAGCGAGGTCATCGGTCTCATCGGGTTAGGGAAGGACGGGGAAGGAAGTCGGCCGTGCCCTTTGAAATGAACCATCCCGGCATTTGCCTGGAGCGATTTAGGGAAATCACGGAAAACCTAAATCAGGATGGCCGGATGCGGGATTGAACCGTCGTCTTCCCGAATGCGAGTCCACATATGCAATACATCTATTGCTTTCTGCAGTAGGTTGCAACATCAGTTGCATATATATCTACATATGGTGAGGACATCAGTTGCCCAAGTAATACACTGAAATTTTGTAAGTCATCTAAAAGTCAACTGAAGAGAGAACTTCAGATGCTAACAAACAAGTAGGTCATTTGCAGTACACAGAATGGCCTACTCCATCCCATGTATCTTGTAATGATTAACTTATTCAAGGAAAATAACAAGTTTCTACATAAGTGCATGAAATATGAGATGTAAATGTTGATATGATCTGTTCCATTGTGAACAACATATTAACTATGATGAAACACAATAAATTGAGGAAAATTATTACAATGTAAATGTGTTCTTTTAAAGTACATAATATTGGTGCACCACAAGATTCGGATCAATCATTATCCATCTGAATCCCAGTAGCGAAACACCCTTTTTTTTTAAAAAAAAAAAAGAAAGGTGAAGATCCACACATTGGCTAGTAGAATGTTCCTCATCTATATTTTAGTACCAATGTGTGTGTGTGAAGCCCCTTTCCTTTGTATGTCAGTGTCACTAAGAGATGGTTTGAATCAGAGTGGAGATGTAATCCTAAATATATGATGTGGTTTACAAATTGGAGAAGTAGCTTTGTTGCAGGTCAGAGCTTTCATGAACTCCTTTGTACAAAAGCTTTAAACATCAAGCCAATCAAGCAAGACACCCTTGCCTCACAACCAAATAGCTCAAATATCACACTATCAGTTTCATTTTTGTATGTTACATTCAAAGGGCTTTTTCAAAAGACACAAAGAAGTAAAACATGTGTTAACCTAAGTTACTTTACAAGACAAACATCTCTCTGCTGGCAACATGAAGTGATTAAGAATTTTGATGAAATATAATTGCATCATACAAAAGTTTTAAATTTACACTTACCATGGGTGTTTGAGAGCTTGCCGACATGTATATCGTTTTTCAACATCCACGCACATTAACTGCCTAATGAAATCTTTTGCTGAATCACTTATGTCATCCCAGTATGGAGAATCAAACTCAAATTCACCTGTAAAGAATAGTATTTCCTGTAAGCAATGTCATTAAAGATTCCTGTTATGTTACTGATCATCATTTTGTTATTCTGTTGGTATTAAGCTGTGGTCTTGATTAAGGAACCCACCAGTTTTCACTACAAGTGACAACAGGGAAACTGAAAATATGAATGAGAATTGCCAGTTGGCAGTTTTTAACATCTTGTATAATAATAATGGCTGTTCATATAATCACATATTTATGCAGAACCTGAATTGAAACACTAATGTCAGCCTCCAGTGTGAGAAGCAGCATATAAAGGTCAAATTCTGCCACAATATTTTCAAGAAGTTCAGATCAATCGCATCTCTGGCAGTCATATGGTGAGTGCTACAACAAACAAATGTGGCACAACTGCTCAGACCAAGACACTGAGTACTCTTCCCGTAACTAGAACAGGCAACTGAAGAACAGGGCCCAGCATCATGGGGAAACAATACAGCCATACATAAAAAAATGTTTTGGCCCTATGCCACACCATAAATTCAAATATGACAGACACCAACAAAATCTGACGGTTGACATGTCACAGAAGAAATGTACCATGCTCTTCCAGTGAAAGATTTCACATTGGCAGAGGAATTAATCAAGTGGTGCCAGAAAATCAAGGAAACGCAGAAGAAGAGAGTTGGATGAAAGAGGTATGACCAATTGCTGAATGCGGAAAGACCACCATGAGCTCATCTCTCTCATATGGCAGATGGTAAGAGACAAGAAAGAGTAATATACAGCAGCCAGAAATGCCAGCCCAAGTACACAAGAGATATCAGCCATGAATGGCATCCCCATACGTCAAAAGATAATAGAAAATGTTTAAGAAGAGGTGTATTGATCTTTGACATCAATGTACATATACATCTACAACATGTGACAAAAGTATGCGGACACCTGGCTGAAAATGACTTACAAGTTCGTGGCACCCTCCATCGGTAATGCTGGAATTCAATATGGTGTTGGTCCACCCTTGGCCTTGACAACAGCTTCCACTCTTGCAGGCATATGTTCAATCACGTGCTGGAAGGTTTCTTGGGGAATAGAAGCCCATTCTTCACGGAGTGCTGCACTGAGGAGAGGTATCGATGTTGGTCGGTGAGGCCTGGCACGAAGTCAGCGCTCCAAAACATCCCAAAGGTGTTCTATAGGATTCAGGTCAAGATTCTATCCAGGCTAGTCCATTACAGGGATGTTATTGTCATGTAACCATTCCACCACAGGCCGTGCATTATGAAGAGGTGCTCGATGGTGTTCAAAGCTGCTGTCACCATCTCTGAATTGCTCTTCAACAGTGGGAAGCAAGAAGGTGCTTAAAACATCAATGTAGGCCTGTGCTGTGATAGTGCCACGCAAAACAACTAGGGGTGCCAGCTCCCTCCATGAAAAACATGACCACACCATAACACCACAGCCTCTGAATTTTACTGTTGGCACTACACACGGTGGCAGATGATGTTTACCGGGCATTCGCCTTACCCACACCCTGTCATTGGGTGTACCATGATTTGTCACTCCACACAACGTTTTTCCACTGGTCAGTCATCCAATGTTTATGCTCCTTACACCAAGCAAGGTGTCATTTGGCATTTACCGGTGTGATGTGTGGCTTATGAGCAGCTGTTCGACCATGAAATCCAAGTTTTCTCACCTTCTGCCTAACTGTCATAGTACTTGCAGTGGATCCTGATGCAGTTTGGAATTCATGTGTGATGGTCTGGATAGATGTATGCCTATTACACATTGCGACCCTCTTCAACTGTCGGCGGTCTCTGTCAGCCAGCAGACGATGTTGGCCTGTACACTTTTGTGCTATACATGTCCCTTCGTTTTTTCACTTCACTATCACATCAGAAACAGTAGACCTAAGGGTGTTTAGGAGTGTGGAAACCTCGCATACAAGTGTATGACATAAGTAACACACAATTACCTGACCATGTTCGAAGACTGTGAGTACCTTGGAGTGCCCCATTCTGTTCTCACAGAATGTCTAATGACTACTGAAGTTGCTGTTATGGAGTACCTGGCAGTAGGTGGCAGCACAATGCACCTAATATGAAAAACATATGTTTTTGGGGGTGTCCGGATACTTTTGATCACATAGTGTATGTACATACTCCACAAGCCACTGTATGGTGTGTGGTGGAGGAAACTCCATACCACTACTAGTCATTTCCTTTCCTGTTCCACTTGCAAATAGAGCGAGTGAAAAATTACTATCTACATGCCTCCATAAGAGCCCTAATTTCTCTTTTCTTTTCTTCATGGCCCTTAATGACATGTACAATGGTGGCCGAAGGATCACTCTGCAGTCAGCTTCAAATAACATTTCTCTGCATTTTCTCAATAGTGTTTCCTCAAAAAGAGTGTTGCTTTCTTTCTAGGGATTCCCATTTGAGCTGCTGAAGCATCTCTGTATCACTTGTGTGTTTGAATCATCACTGATGGCCAACCTACCTGGGCGCTAGTCAAATCAGGAACTTTGTAATATTGGATGCTTAACATTGTCAGATAAAGAAGATTATGTTTTGTGATACTAAAGCAATTGTGCTGAAGGTCAAAAATGGAAAATATGTCCAGCTGACAGGTGCATGTATTGCACAAATAACTCTCAGCCTTTCAAATTTGTTGCTTTAGGGGAACATAGTCATGATGTTATTCTTGGATGGAATTGCAGGCATCATAAGCAGTCATAGACTGTGGAAGATAAGAGCTAGATATTGATGAAGCTATTCCAACAAGCACACACACAACGAAGATTGCTCTGGATGGTTGTTTATCACTGGAGACCGTGTTATTTTGCAGTAGTAAATAACACTGGCTTTTGTCATCCTTTGAGATACTCAGTTAAACTGCAAAGCTTTTGTCAATTGCAAAAGGCTGTTCAGGCTCACAAAAGGAATATGCACAGCAGTGACTTTCAGAAGCATTGAAGGTAGTCACTGGGAAATCTGGATCACTGTCATGAGCAGTCAAAACTTAGCCCTAAAGGGACGTGTGTAGAGACTACTGAACTAGTCCAGGAAGGGTAGTTTGGTGTCACTGACAAAGAATCATGCTCCACAACTACAATGTAAGGGAAGAAGCTACTACTCAACTGCCAATAGGATCTAGCCTGGCCAAGGAACCATATCAGTGAGTGGTAGCCATTCTGTGTCAATTTTTCATATGCTTTCATATCGATAGTGGATAGTGGAGAAAACACAGACCAAGAGTCCCATGATAGAACACCGTATCAACACTGGGGATCATCCACCAATTAGCCAGCACTCATAGGATGCCACCAACTGAACAACAGATGATCCGGGAGGAAGTCGAGAAAATGCTGCAAGATAACATCTTTGAACCTTCAGAGCACCTTCCTGCGATCCTTGTGAAGAAGAGGAATGGCACATGGCATTTCTGCATTGACTAACAATGACTGAATAAAATCAAGAAGAAAGATGCCCATCCACTGGCATGCTCTGATTACACCCTAGGTAACTTGAAAGGTGCAAAGTATTACTCCACTAAGGACATGGAGACAGGTTACTGGCAAATTGAGATGGTAAGGCTTACTGGGTAAAGACTGCCTTCAGAACTCCTGAAGGCCTCTATGAGTTTAACATTATGCTGTTTGGACTATGTAATGGTCCATCCACCTTTGAATGCATGATGGAAACCGGCTTTGATACCTTTAATGTGTGGAGTGTTTTACTGTTTGGAATACAGTATTTTTTAAGATGTTTGAAAATATCTAAGCCATCTGATAACTGTGTTGAAGTGTCTTCAGACTGCTGGTCTCTGCCTGAATCTGTAAAAGTGCCTCTTCATTGCCCAACAGATAAAAATCTTGGGGTACCTACTGAATGGTGGTGGAACCAATCCTGATCCACAGAAAGAAAATAAGAACATTCACAAATTTTCTGACTTGGCACATCCATGACATGAGAAGTTTTCTTGGAATGTGCTCATACTATCATCAATTAATAATGGACTTCTGTACCAAGGCATGTCTATTACAAGAAGTATTGCATGAGGGGGGCGGGGGTTCAAAATTTTCCTGTAATGAGAAGTAAGAAAGATCTTTTCTGGTAAATGGAAATGAGCGTTTGGCGTCATTGGCCGGGAGGCCCCTCGCGGGGCAGGTCCGGCCGCCATAGCGCAGGTCTTATTACATTCGGCGCCACATTGGGCGACCTGCACGCCGGATGGGGATGAAATGATGATGAACACAACACAACACCCAGTCCCTGAGCGGAGAAAATCTCCGACCCAGCCGGGAATCGAACCCAGGCCCAGAGGACGGCAATCCGTCACGCTGACCACTCAGCTACTGGGGCGGACATCTTTTCTGGTGCTTAAGGAGGTGCTAACATCATCTCCAATCCTAGGATTATGTGTTGAGAATGTCAAGGCAGAACATCACATGGATGGTAATGGTTTTGAAAATGGGGGCTGTTCTAACACAAATTTAGGAAGGTGCTGAAGATGAAATGTTACCAGAGATTAACTGCTCTACAATTGAGAAAGCGTGCCTTGCAGTGTTTGGCCCATCAACAATTTCTGGCCACATTTATTTGACAAACCATACATCACTGTGACACACCACCATCCTCTCCTGGCTGACTAGCCTGAAGGGCCCATTGGTTGACTGGCAAGATGGGCACTTTGGCTTCAGGAGTGTGACATGTCTGTGGTATACAAAAGTGGACACAAACACAAGGACACCAACTGCCTTTCAAGGAATCCTTTGGTGGAACACAGTAATGTGGATGAAATCTCATCCATCGCTGCATTAAATCACACTACTGCTGAACAGATTACACAAGGAGAATTCCAATTAATAAACAGGGGGCCTGTGATAAAATGGGGCATAAATGGTCTCCAACCTCTAGGCACCTGTTATTCATCAAGACTCTAAACAGAATCAGCTTTGAGTGTCATCTCTACCAATATGTTAGACATTATGTGAGCCACTGTAGGATATGCAAATGATGGAAGCACATGCCGCAGTTACGTCCAGAGCACCTGGTACCAGTATCACCTGCAGCAGCACCATTCTACCAAATTGGTATTGACCTCCCAGGGAGATTCCCAAAGCCAACAAATGGGAATTGGTAGATAATAGTCTGCACTGACTACTTCAAACTGCTATGCTGTTACTAAAGCTGTTCTGACTGCTGTAGCTATGGAAATTGAAAAGTTACATGTAGAAGACATCATTTTGAAGTGTCGAATGCCTTGTGTGATACCAATTGTAGAAAAGTTTTCCAGTCAAACCTAGTATCAGAGTTAATTTCATGTTTAGACATCACTCACAGGATGACGCTGGCTATCACACACAGATGAATGGCCTCAAAGAACACATTAATAAGACCCTAGCAGATACACTCTTGATGTATGTTGACAATGACCAGAGAAATCAATATACAATACTACCCACTCAGACATTTGCAAAGCAAAGTACTACAGGCTTCACACCATTCTTTCTGGTCCAAGGTGATGAGCCTGAAACGACAATGGATGCACTTTCCCACTTCAACTGAGGATGACTACATGACACACCTCATCACTAGCTCCAAAGAAGCAAGACAACTAGCTCACTATATTCTAAGATGGTATCTGTTCTTTCAGACATGTCCGAAAGAACAGATACCGTCGGTGACCATGCAGCTCATTAGAATGAAATTACAATGAAATGAACACCCTCAGCTGCTTACAGGCGTTGGCATATGTCAACGGGGACAGATGAAAATGTGTGCCCCGACCAGGACTCGAACCCGCGATCTCCTGCTTACATGGAAGACACTCTATCCATCTGAGCCACTGAGGACACAGAGGATAGCGCGACTTCAGGGATTTATCTCTGGCATGCCTCCGTGGAAACCCACATTCTCAACGTATTGTTCCACACTACATTTGTAGCGTCCCCGCCTGTTATACTCATTACTCGCGGCGTGTTGCCAATTCCCGTAAGAGTTCGGGCACTGTTTGTGCATTCGCACAGAAGAAGAAGATGGTCAAGTGGCCAGTGATGGCAATGGCATGGTGATATATATATATATATATATATATATATATACACACACACACTCCTGGAAATGGAAAAAAGAACACATTGACACCGGTGTGTCAGACCCACCATACTTGCTCCGGACACTGCGAGAGGGCTGTACAAGCAATGATCACACGCACGGCACAGAGGACACACCAGGAACCGTGGTGTTGGCCGTCGAATGGCGCTAGCTGCGCAGCATTTGTGCACCGCCGCCGTCAGTGTCAGCCAGTTTGCCATGGCATACGGAGCTCCATCGCAGTCTTTAACACTGGTAGCATGCCGCGACAGTGTGGATGTGAACCGTATGTGCAGTTGACGGACTTTGAGCGAGGGCGTATAGTGGGCATGCGGGAGGCCGGGTGGACGTACCGCCGAATTGCTCAACACGTGGGGCGTGAGGTCTCCACAGTCCATCGATGTTGTCGCCAGTGGTCGGCGGAAGGTGCACGTTCCCGTCGACCTGGGACCGGACCGCAGCGACGCACGGATGCACGCCAAGACCGTAGGATCCTACGCAGTGCTGTAGGGGACCGCACCGCCACTTCCCAGCAAATTAGGGACACTGTTGCTCCTGGGGTATCGGCGAGGACCATTCGCAACCGTCTCCATGAAGCTGGGCTACGGTCCCGCACACCGTTAGGCCGTCTTCCGCTCACGCCCCAACATCGTGCAGCTCGCCTCCAGTGGTGTCGCGACAGGCGTGAATGGAGGGACGAATGGAGACGTGTCGTCTTCAGCGATGAGAGTTGCTTCTGCCTTGGTGCCAATGATGGTCGTATGCGTGTTTGGCGCCGTGCAGGTGAGCGCCACAATCAGGACTGCATACGACCGAGGCACACAGGGCCAACACCCGGCATCATGATGTGGGGAGCGATCTCCTACACTGGCTGTACACCACTGGTGATCGTCGAGGGGACACTGAATAGTGCACGGTACATCCAAACCGTCATCGAACCCATCGTTCTACCATTCCTAGACTGGCAAGGGAACTTGCTGTTCCAACAGGACAATGCACGTCCGCATGTATCCCGTGCCACCCAACGTGCTCTAGAAGGTGTAAGTCAACTACCCTGGCCAGCAGGATCTCTGGATCTGTCCCCCATTGAGCATGTTTGGGACTGGATGAAGCGTCGTCTCACGCGGTCTGCACGTCCAGCACGAACGCTGGTCCAACTGAGGCGGCAGGTGGCAATGGCATGGCAAGCCGTTCCACAGGACTACATCCAGCATCTCTACGATCGTCTCCATGGGAGAATAGCAGCCTGCATTGCTGCGAAAGGTGGATATACACTGTACTAGTGCCGACATTGTGCATGCTCTGTTGCCTGTGTCTATGTGCCTGTGGTTCTGTCAGTGTGATCATGTGATGTATCTGTCCCCAGGAATGTGTCAATAAAGTTTCCCCTTCCTGGGACAATGAATTCACGGTGCTCTTATTTCAATTTCCAGGAGTGTGTGTGTGTATATATATATATATATGCAGCAGCATGTTCATTCGACTCGAGGCAGCCGCGCGAAGCACACAGCCATGCTTTATTCGAGCAGCATGTGAACATCCAAAAATTCAATCATATTACTACACATGGCTGTGTGCTTCGTGCGGCTGCCTCGAGTCGAATGAACATGCTGCTGCCTCTCGACACAGTTATCAAGCACCATGACGTCAGAACTTCCGGCACCCACTCGCGCGCACAGAGCCAGTGCGCCTTATCAGTGTTGCGCAATCTTGATTTTCCAGCAACACGGGCCTAGTAATACTAGGGCCCGTGTTGCCCGGCAGCCTCGCTCAGCGGCTAAGTCCCTCTCAAGGTCACACGCCTTACACTGCGGCATACAGTATATGCACATAGTCAAAACACCAGACAGCCATGGATATTTTTTTAGGATTAGGATCTTTATTAGGAATGGTAATACAAAGTGATATCTCCTTGTACAAGAATATATTTAGTCAAAACACCAGACAGTTTGCACCAAACATTTATCTTCTCATCTGCATTAATCTTACGACAATAGCTTGCTGTTGTGAGAGGTACTGGCAAAGCTCTTGAAGGATTGGAAGCCTACAATGAGAGGGACATTATTTCTTATCGCACTTTTGCAATTGGAGTTATACCTAACCGTAATTATGGAACATGTGGTGTTACAACAGACAAGCCATTTTCACTTTACACAAGGAATCGTCATAAGATTAATGCAGATGAGAAGATAAATGTTTGGTGCAAACTGTCTGGTGTTTTGACTAAATATATTCTTGTACAAGCTGTGTTTTGACTAAATATATTCTTGTACAAGGAGATATCACTTTGTATTACCATTCCTAATAAAGATCCTTATCCTAAAAAAACATCTTATCAGCTACTGAAGCATCTTTCTCTTCTGTGGGTTGCAGGGGTTACGACCCCTGAGGAGGTGGGTGGGTTTTATTTCATGGCTGTGTGAATTCGCCTTATGCTGCTGTGTAAGGCATGTGACCTTGGCTGCGCATATACTGTATGCCGCAGTGTAAGGCGTGTGACCTTGAGAGGGACTTAGCCGCTGAGCGAGGCTGCCGGGCAACACGGGCCCTAGTATTACTAGGCCCGTGTTGCTGGAAAATCAAGATTGCGCAACACTGATAAGGCGCGCTGGCTCTGTGCGTGCGAGTGGGGGCCGGAAGAACAGATACCGTCGGTGTCCCGGTCGGGGCACACATTTTCATCTGTCCCCATTGACATATGTCAACGCCTGTAAGCAGCTAAGGGTGTTCATTTCATTGTAACTTGCTCACTTATGGGCCCTGAACATCCAGGAGATTGACAAGGAGCAGTACAATACCAAGAAATGACCAGTGAGATACAGCCAAAAAGGCCTGTTTTGAATTTTTATGCCTGTGCAGAAGGTATGACTATGAAAAAAATTACTAAGGTGCTACTTTGGACCGTATCATATCCTTTGTCACTCGTCAGACATGACATAGGAAGTCGAGGATTATCATCAGTCATCAAGAAGAGAAAATTGAAGAGACACCATCTATGTACTTGATATGAAACCCTACTACTACAGGTTAGAGGCACAGGCTGGCTATGGGAAAGTGAAAGAAACTGAAGGCCCAATCAACTATTGCAAAGCTTTGGTGAGAGGGGCTAACTTAAATGCTCAACACAATGACGAGGTTATAGCAACATGACCAAAATGTGAAGATCCACCAGTGCCACCATAGAGAGGACCACTGAGAAGATCTAGGTCCAGCATGCTGTAGTCAGCTTCAATAAGATTTTCTGAAACAGCAGTTTACTGTTTACTGTTTACTGTTTGTCCACAAGAGGGAGCAATGCTGTGAGATATGTCGCACAAAGTGTGGCATACTGGTTAGCGTCATGCTATTTGGTTGCCATGCTGTGGGTCACTAGTTCAAACCTGATCACCAGCAATTGTTCATTATTTAGTCTTTACTGTTTTTGGAATGATCATGAAATACCTTATATTTGTATGTTATGGAATATTCAATGTTTGTATAAACAAGTGCATTCTTTGTTCAGGAGAGCAGTTCTGTTCTGGATGTATGTTGGAGGCAGTAATAAACACACTTTTAGTACTAAGTGTTGCACTTCACTGATGACCCTGCATTTGGATTTTGACTTGATTGTGGTTTCCATGTGAACGTGTTATTAAAGCACTCCACTCACCCACATTTCTTCTAGACACCTTTTGTTCTATTCACTTTGAGAGACACAGTTAAATCTAACAGAGATTTACTCCAAGAAATAGCTGTAATAACACCTATCTCAGCAAGCAGTGTGTGAAAACACTAATGGTATCTGTTAATGGTCATCTTGTAAACACCATGAGCTGCATCTAAAACTTTTAATAGCCAAACTGGTATTAGGGTGTAGAACCCATCATCAGTGGCCTCTCACAGTACACAGGTTTTAGTGTATATTACCACTGTCAGATCTTAAATGGTAACATTTCTTTGTCTCATTGCACACAAATTTGTGCTTTCAACATTGCAGAACAGTCAGTAATCATGATCATCTAATATATAAGACACTATCAGCCTCGATTGCAGTAGTAATGAAACCAACCTTTACCTAGGTTTCAGCCCAAATAATTGAGCCTTCTTCAGAAGATATACCTGAATCTATAATTTGTCTAAGAGGGCATGGTCTAGAAATAAAACTAAAACAGCCTGAATAGGCATAGTCACATTTTCAAAATGCGGTACGTAAGTACTGCATCAACACCAAGATGTAACTTAAGCTCTGGCATGTGCCTCGTCTCCATGGACACTGTGTGGTGGGCCTCGGGAGCTCACGTGAAACTAAGTAGGACTAGATAACGCACTGCAAATCAACATGGTGGGGAACATCGCGCATGTCTGAGACCATGGTGATGAAGTGGCGTTGTTCGTTCACTCACACATTATTTTTAGTAATAAGATAAAAAATTAATCTTGATAATATTCTTCATTCAGTGCATGTCAGCAATAAGAAGTATATCTACATCAACTGATAAAAACACCTACTCGACCGACTGTGTACAGGTTAACCGAGATTATTTCATTATCGCGTTTACATACTACTGTTTGTCTGTTTTATGTCCTATGTCATCTTTCATTATAACGATGGGTGCATTATGCAGCATTTATTGTGAGGCCCACAGCACAGCGTCCATGGAGATGAGGTGCATGCCAGAGCTTAAGTTAAGTCTCGGTGTTGTCGTAGTACTTATGTACCGCATTTTTAAAATGTGACTACACCTATTCAGGCTGTTTTAGTTCTGTTTCTAGACCATGCCCTCTTAGACAAATTATAGATTCAGGTATATCTTCTGAAGAAGACTTAATAATCTGGGCTGAAACCTAAGTAAAGTTTGGTTTCATTACCCCAAGCGAGGCTGATAGTTTCTTATATAGCACACAAATTTCATATAATTTAAACATGGAACAGACAGTTCCACATTTGCATGACATGACAGCTGGATCCAAAGTGACCATCAAATGTCACTGTTTGAGATCTGACAACAGTAATGTACACAACAACCTGCATACTGTGAGAAGCCACCAATAATGGGTTCTACATCTACATCTACATCTACATCTACATACATCCTCTGCTAGCCACTGTATGGTACATGGTGCAGGTTACCTTATACTGTTACTAGTCATTTCCTTTTCTGTTCCACTCGCAATCTGAATGAATGAAAAAAACAACCATCTGTATGCTTCCGTATGACACAGAAATTATGATAAGAGAAATCAGGGTGATTTCTCTTATCTTAATTTCTTGGTCCTTACATGAAATTTACATTGCCACCAGTAGAATTGTGCTGCAGTCAGAATCAAATGTCAGTTCTATAACTTTTCTCCATAGTGTTTTGGAGAAAGAATGTCTTCCCAGCAGGGATTCCCATTTGAATTCACAAAGCATCTCCATAATACTTACTTTTTGACTGAACCTACTGGTAACAAATCTAGCAGCATGCCTCTGAATTGCTTCAATGTCTTTCTGACCTAGTGAGGATTCTCTCCTGGGCTCATGACCATATCCGTAGGACCCCAGTTGACTAGAAAACTGTGGCCTGGTCAGATGAGTCCTGATTTCATTTGGTAAGAGCTGATGATAGAGTTTGACTGTGGCACAGACCCTATAAAGCCGTGGATCCATGGCAACAAGGCACTGTGTAAGCTGCTGGTGGTTCCATAATGGTGTTGACTGTGTTTACATGAAATGGACTGGATCCTCTGGTCCCACTGAACTGATTGTTGACTGGAAATTGTTATGTTCAGGCACTTTGAGACCATTTGCAGCCTTTCATGACCTTCATCTTCCCAAATAATGTTCAAAATTTTATGGATGGCAATGCGACATGTCATCAGGCCACAACTGTTCACAATTAGTTTGAAGGACATTCTGGACAATTTGAGTGAATGGTTTGGCCAGCAAGATTGCCCTACATGAATCCCATCAAAAATTTATGGAACATAATCAAGAGGTCAGTTCATGCACAAAATCTTGCACCTGCAACACTTTTGCAATTATCGACAGCTATAGAGGCAACACGGCTCAGTATTTCTGCAGTTGAAGAGGAAATTAAAATAGCTGAAGAGGAAATTAAAACACACAAAAGTAAAAAACAAGATCTTAATGGCTCAGAGAGGGAACAAAATAGATGTAAAGTATACCCACTTACTATCCTGCGGTCAACATTTGGAGCATTAGGAACAAGCTGTTAGAGCTGGAACATTTTTGTAAAATAAAAAAATGTGATGTACTGTGTGTCTCAGAACGATGGCTTACAGAATATGAAGTAGATTTGTTCATACCTAACGAGTACATTCTGGCAGGTATAATGTGTAGAAACAAGAGAAAAAATGGAGGGGCCATAATATTTATCAGACAATGTATACAATTCTCTAAAATAGGATAGGCCAAAATATTGTAAGTGTTCATTTGTATAGATCTCCAAATGATGATGTTAACTAATTTTTTGAGAAATTTGAATAGATGATGAGAAAAATCTTAAAACTCAAAACAAATGTAGCAATATGTGGTGGTTTCAACATTGACTTGCTAGACACAGAGGAACTCAACACAAAAACATTCTTAAACCTACTCAAATTATTGAATCTATATTATACTAACAATAGCCTGACAGATGGAAATGCCTGTTTGGACAATATTATAGGTAATTTTTCAAGAGACCTATAAAGTGTAAGCATTGCAGATGAATGTTTTGCAGATCATGGTCCTCTGCTCCTAACATACCAGTAATACACAGTCAGAAAACAATTATAAGGTTGCAAATAAGAAGCCAAGTATGACATGCGTGGACTGCAACTGATTATCCAGCTACATAATAAAAAGGACACTACACCTCATTTGCAATCCACTTGGTTTTATTATGAATAAATGCTTAGAAGTTGGAGTTTTCCCTGAACAGCTCAAAATCTCCAAAGTTATACCCATATACAAAAAGGGGGAAAAACACCTCCCTGAAAACTATAGACCAGTGTCTATTGTACCAATCTTTTCCAAAATATTTGAGGCATTTTTCCACAAACTGTTAAGCAACTATTTTGAAAAGTATGACGTTCTCTGTAATAGACAGCACTGTTTTCGACAATGGAAAAATACCACCTCTGCAGTCCTTGAAATAGTTAATACGGCATTAACTGCATTTGAAAATAAACAAAGTCTCACATCAACTTTGTGATCTGTGTAAGGCGTTTGATTGAATCCCCTCTGACATCCTACTAGCAAACTAAAGTATTATGGTATAAATAATACAGAGTTAGAAATAATCAACTCTTATCTGAATAACAGGAGACAATCTGCATCAATTCAAAATAGATACTCTTCTATGAATAGTGTCACATCTGGTGTACCTCAGGACTCTGTCCTTGGTCCTTTCTTATTCATTGTTGCAATTAATGATTTGCCATCTTATTTTGGGCCTGAGTCAGTTATCTGCTATGCGGATGACACAACGTTGATCAGCACAGATTGAGAAGCTACACTGGAAGTCACAGGACACTCTCACCTTAACATTACTTTGGTTCTCGGCTAACAAACTTCTATGTAATCCAGAGAAAGCTCAGCATCTGTGGTTGTGATTGGCTAAAGAGGTAGAAGCAAAATCTGTAAAACTGCTTGGAATACACATTGATTCCAAACTTAACTGGCAACCCACATCAACCAGGTCTGTAAAAGTTATCAAGGGTGTCCTATCTCACCTGGAAACCTTCTCATCTAGTGAGTAACAAATATCTCAGAACAGCTTACTTTGGACTTTTTCAGTCTCATATATCTAATGGGCTATTACTATGGGGCCACTCATGTCATGTCAGTGATGTACTACTGATGCAGAAAAAGGTGCTACGAATAATGTGCAAGGGAACACTGCTGTCCCTTATTCATCAAAATGAAAATAATGACAGTGATAAATCTTTATATTTATGCATCAATGATATATGCCAAACAGCAATGAACAGAATTGAACACCAGAGAGAAACAAAGAGAATATTGACATTCCTAGACATGGGCTGACAAAAACAGACAACTCTCACAAAGTGAACTGTTTGGAATTATTTAACAAATTACCACATACTGCACTCAATACACCTTTCAATAATTTTAAAAGTAAACTGCACAAACAGTTAATAGACAATCCGTACTAAAGTCTTAGAGAATTCTTGGATACTTGCAACATCGAAATTGAGCTTAAAGTCTATGATTGCAATTCTGTACGAATGATTAATGTAGCATAAATAATTTGTACTTTTAATGTGAACACTAACTAACATAGTAACTTTATATGTATCTTGATGTCATTATAAAGCCTATTTCACTACATGTTCTCAATGTCAATTAAAGAATCTGACTACGCCAGGCAAAAAGGAGGGCCGACATGATATTAGGAGTTATGAATGACTTTTATCACCACAGTGTACAGCAGTTGGGTCCAGTGTGACCAATGTGTCTGTTTAAGGTTTGACAGCAGTAATTTACAAAACCAATGAACTGTGAATGCCACTGATGATGGATTCTACACCCAAACGCTGATTTGGCTATTCAACTTTTTAAAGTTTTTTTCCTGGTGTTTACAAAATGCCATTTAACAAATGTTTACAAGCTGCAGACAACCAAGTATTCAAGGTTTTTGCTAATGGCAGTACATGAATCTGAAGTGATTTGAAGGCAACTATCAATGCACAATCATAAATCCATCTGAAACCAATCCAGCTTCCTGAAGCAGTAATGGTGAGACTGGCTGGGAGTCAGTACTTTTCCAAAATAGACCTTGTGTAACCATACTTGCAGTTGCTACTAGATGCACAGATGTAACACTTATTAGTAGTGAACATACCCTTTGCTATGTATCGGTATAATCACTTACCTTTTGGCACTTACTGTGCACTGGCCATATTCAAATATTATTCTGAGCAGTTGATACAGCTTATGCCTAAAATTGCACTAATTACATACACAATATTTTTGGAACAGATGTAACATGGAAACAGTACATGCAAAACTTTCAGATGCTCTTCACCTGTTTTTTTAAATTTTTTATATGGTTATGTTGTTGGCTCAACAAGCATAGTAATGGTAGTCTCAAGTCTATGTCAGACCACCTGGAAGCAATCATCAAATTATCAGTGTCCAAAAGCCTCAAGTAACTGCTATCTTTTAAGGAAAAAGTCAACTACTGTGGCAAATTTATACCCAAGGCAGATCAAATTGCATGTCTACTAAGAATACGTCAAAGATGTGTGTGAAGTTTGAGTGGTTTGATGCATGTCAGCAGTTGCTGTCTCAAATAAAAAAAAATAAAAAAAATATAGCTTTGAATCTCCTCCCTGTCTGGCAACTTTCAACCAAGGCACATGCCTCATGCTAGGGACCAATGTGGCATAATATAGTATTGGTGCTGTGCTGCATATTTGCTGATCTCCTCTTCACAATCATCACCTTCTCATCTGGGCTCATTGTTGATATGATGCTGGACCCCTTTGGCAGAGCTGGAGCCTTTCCCAGTTGGTCACACAATCACCCATGTCACTATAATCCTATGTAGCATATAAAGGGCGAGTTCTTTACTATGACTGCATATCAACCCTGATAGCAGGTCAGAGACAAACATGCTGTTAAGCATAACTAATAAAATATTGTCTTTTGAGACACACTGTTAAACAGCAAACATAATCCTAGACATTAACTCACTGCACTTTATAGATTTCATGACCACATGGCAATACATAACTTACTGTTATTGTATTAAGCCTATCACTATTCCATACACAGTGCAATGATCTTGTGTTACTATGGATATGATTTGTATTATTACTCTGGCCTGTGTATCAATGTCTTTAGCAGACTTGGTTTGCTATTTAGTTTTTGCTTTCAAACTGGGCTTAACATCCCACAGTTTTAATGTTTGCAGTATCCTCACAGTTTAAAGCAAGTGCCTGAATGTAGTTCCTTCTTAATGTAAATCTATTGTTTTAGTGTTTTACTTACTTGGTATGAAGGTTTTTGACCTTGCATTTGCAAATGCTGTTATAGATCTAAAAGCAGAGGAACATGTAAGTAAAATACAAAAGCCACAAATACCAAAATGTATTAATAATAACATTTTTAGAACAAGACCTGAAATGCACTTACATAACTATGAATGCTCCAGCACAGTTGAAGCTGCTGAACCGTTGAAAATGCAAGAAATAGAAGTTAAGAAGCTACGTGGAGTCTTTCAAAAACTCTGGGAAACAGAATCTGTACCAGAAGATTGGAAAACAGCATAAATTCATACAACCCACAAAAACGAAATAAAACTGACCCCAACAACAATAAAGGAATCGTTGAATGCAAGTTTTCACAGCCAGTATTTTCAATATTACTGAATTTGTTTTATGGACATTAGATCACTGTCCAAGGCAGAGAATTATGTCTTGGACCACAGCCCAATGCCCATAAAATGAATATCAGCCATAATTATAGAGGAAATTCCTTCCTTCTACTGACTTACAAAATTCTCTCAAGAGCATTACAAAACAGACTGGAAAGCCAGCTGGGTTGACAGTTAGGAGAGTCCTTAGGAGGGTTTAGAAAAGGACAATCCTGTGCAGAAAAAAATTTAAATCTGGAATTTATAATGAGGTATAGAAGAACAAGAGGGAAAAAGCATTTATACAACATCTGCAGACTTGAAAAAAGCATATGATTTGACTGAAAGGCTATTAAACACCTTAAAATAGTTTAGGGGTGACATCAACTTAGATAATCATAAAAGACAGACAAACAAATAGAAAAGGCGAAATTAATTTTTTAGATGAAACCTCACAGCCTTTCAAGACCAAAATTGGTGTAAGTCAAGGAGATGGATAGTCCCCACTGCTGTTCAGTTGTGCACTAGAAAAGGTAATCAGGGAATGGAGGGAATGAACAGAAAAAGAAGGAATTTAAAAAATAAAAATTGGGAGAATAGGGGATAATCTGAGAATTGATTGATTGGCTTTTGCATATTATCTTACCACCTTAGCTGCATCTATAGAAGTTGCAACAAGACAGCTTCGAAGCAAGCCATTGTGTATCTTTTGAAAAATCAGATCATGAGCATGTGTTGAAAAGTAATGCCTCCACATTTTTTAAGTGAAAACTCAAAGTTTTTTTTAAACAAAACAAATGTCTTTATTCTTTATGTCTACATATTTGCAGCCCTCTTAAACTAGAGGGCTCCGAATAGTAGCATGTAACATGGAGTTGCTAAATGTAATAATGTCAGAGCATGAGAAACAGCTCACTGTAACAGAGTTTAGAATTCAAAGAGTTCATCCACACTTGGAGCATCCTCTCCTTCAGCATGACAATAGCAGACAACACATGAGCACTGTGACATCAGCAGCAAGCCGACATCTGGGGTTCACTGTCACCACTCATCCTCAGTATAGTCCTGACTTGACTCCAAATGATTTTCATCTGTTTCCAGAACTTAAAGAACACCCTAAAGGACCTCATTTTGATAGTGATGAAGTTGTGCAAGCAGGTGTAAGGTTCTAGCTCCATCAACAAATTCAAACATTCTACAGTGACAGTATCAACAAACTGTTTCTCATTGGGAAAAATGTGTGTGCTGCCTGGGTGACTATGTTGAGAAATAAATACGTAGACATGAAAATAATGACATAGAATTCTGATAACATTTGTCTTATTTAAAAAGCTTCAAGAGTTTCCACATAAAAAATTCAGAGGCATTACTTTTCAGCACGACCTCGTATATGAGAGCTGCAATGGAGGCTCCAAAACTACATGGAAACTGATTATAGAACAACAACAAAGCTTACAAAATTTAAATTTCTAGGTGAAATAACACAACCAAATGCTTTGGTCAAAGAAGCTAACTTATCAAGGGCAAAGAAAATGGATGTGGCTTTTCAATTAACAAAAAGACCGTGTAACAAGAGATATATTTCAATAAATGCAGAACTCTAGCACTACAACACTGTCATTATACCAGGATGCTTTTAGGCTTCAGACTGTCTTTCATTAAATACAGCCAAATAATTAGGTGAAATAGAAAAGAAGGAAAGGAAAATAATTGGGAAAAGTGTAGGACTAAAATATGACAATGGGAAACAGAAATTAAGAAGCAATAAAGAAGTTTATGAAGTTATAGAACCAGTATTTGTCACAATGAGGATAAGAAGAGTTGTACTCTATGGAAACCCCAAAAGGCTCCATGAAAAAAGAATTATCTTTTTCCACAGACACCCAAAAATTTAAATGACATGGATCAAAGAACTTAAAGCAGACCTGAGGGCAATGCAAATAATGGAGGCAGAAATTGGAGAAAAGTAAACAATTTCAAAGGCTTCTGCAAGGAAACGCAGAAAAATACATGTACAATTGGCTCTGAGCACTATGGGACTTAACATCTATGGTCATCAGTCCCGACATGTACAAAATGGACAAAACCAAGAAGAGAAAAACACAGGGAAAGAATGAAAAACTACTGAAAAGAAAAAGGAAGAAAAGAAAGAAAGAAGAAATAAGTTATTTCATGTGGTCCTCAGTAGTCCAAACCAATATAAAACAACAACAACAACAACAATAATAATAATAATAATAATAATAATAATTATTATTATTATTATTATTATTGTTATTTAGGAATAACAGATACCATCAAATGACGTAGAGACTGAAATTAACTACATCGATGCTCAACATTCTGTGTAATTCTACAACAAGATGCAAACAATGGAATTTTTTTAAAGCATAAGTGAGGATACTTTTAGGTTTACAGCTTATGCTGGCCTGTAAAATATCCCAACTCCTCATTTTCCTGCTTACAGACTGAAGTTACTCAATTCATTTTTTCTCTTCCTACTCCAGTCCCTTCTTTTCACAATGTCCCTTCCAAGTAACCTTCCTGTCATTATTCCCTCTTCAGTCCATTGATTACTGCATTTGCATAGTGTTTCTCCACTTACTCTGTTGGTTGGTACTCATCTTTCCAGTAACTGTAGACACACCCAAGTAAAAGATTTTCATTACTACTACACTTTCACTTACAATTTGACACACAACATTTTCCTTCCTGTACATTTCTCCAATTGCATCTGTTTCTGTCCCCCTTTGCATTCAGACTTTAAATGTGAATAAAATTATGGAAAATACAAGGTTGGCCATGAATAAATCACCAATCACCTAACAGAAGACACACTGAAATTAAACGAACACACACACACACACACACACACACACACACACACACACACACACACACACACACACACACACACAAAATGTGATTCATCCATATAAACACAGTAAGAACATTTGACTTGTACCGCAATACAAAGTGAAGTAACTTTTATAATCTGACACACACTTATCCATCATACAGAAAAAGTAAGAATTCCCATGTGACTCTTCTCAATTCAGGAGTATTACCTTTGAGAATCTGTGCAAATAAATTTGCATCATTTTCATCATAAAATGGTGGATATCCACAGAGTAGAATGTATGAAATTACACCTATACTCCACACATCTACAGCTTTCCCATAGGGTTTCTGAGCCAGAACTTCAGGAGCTGAAACAAGAACAACAATTATTACAATCCACTTATAATATGAAAAATCATATCTTTATACAAGTTCTGCTTAGAAATCAGGTTGAACTTTTTTGTAATGTAGATGGGCTTTGTGGTGTGCACATACCAACACCTATCACCACCACTAAAACTGCCACTGTTGGTACACATAGTAGTTATAATATAGTAGCACTAAGGTGGCCTTACTAAGATGTAAACAGGTTTTACATTCTATTTTTGACACTCTCATTTATGAAGTAAAGCAGTGGAAACACCATGTAGGAATATCAATAATGTAGGGAAAGATAGATTGCTGACCTGAGCTGCTGGAAGTGGTGGTCATGTGTGCGTGAGGTGTGCTAGCTGCTATGTATGAATGGTGTGTGTTTCTCTTTTGCTTCTGAAGGCTGTGGCTGAAAGCTTTGTGTAAGTGTCTTTTATTTAAACCGCCTCCAACTTAATATGCCTTCTTTACGGTAACTGTCATTTATAACTTAGACATAAGGATACACAAATTTTCATGTTCCTGAAACTGCAATATGTACATCCAGAAACTGATTTAACAACCTGCTGTCTTTTTGATTAACAGATTAAACCTTCAATTCTCCACATAACTTCTCATTCACCTGGTAATCATCTTTCCTATCAAGAATATGTCTCAATTTAGAACAAACTGTCCCTAACTGTTTCGATTCAGTATAATTATTATAAAATTCTTAAGAAATTACTTTAGTGGATCAGTGCTTTCTCTTTCTGGCATTGTTCTTCTTTAATAGGTAATAAATTAAGAAAACTAGTTAATATGTCAAAATGTCAGCATATTCATTAGACATTAAAGAATGGCACTGTTTAACTTGAAGAAAGGTGACAGGACAGATGCCAATAATTACAAAACTGAAACTTCCTGGCAGAGTAAAACTATGTGCCAGACCACGACTCAAATTCAGGACCTTTGCCTTTTACAGGAGTGTGCTCTACCAACTGAGCTACCCAAGCATGAATCATGACCAGTCCTCACAGCTTTCCTTATGCCAGTACATCATCTCCTATCTTCCAAACTTTGTAGAAGTCCTCCTGTGAAATAGAGACATGGCTTAGCTAAAATCTGTGAGAAGGGGGAGGGGGGGTTGTTTCCAGAATTAAGCCTTAACTCTACAGCAGAGTGTGTGCTGATATGAAATTTCCTGGCAAGTTAAAGAGCATTTGCCCATGAAAGGCATATGTCTTTGAGTTCAATTCTCAGCCTGGCACATAGTTTTAATTTGCCAGAAAGTTTCATATCACTGCACTCTCTGATTCAGACTGAAGGTTTCATTCTCAATTACAAAACTGATTTTCTGTCCCATGGGACAACAAAAAGGTTACCCCAACCCAGGATACTCATTGGTTAAGACTGAGTCCAAAGCATGTCCATCTAACTCAATCAATGGCATACCAATGTTCTCAATATGACTGAAGTTGGGGGGAGGGGCTCACAAACACCCTCATATCTGCGCATTATTCATTATACTCTCCTAACAACACAATTGGGGAGTAATGTGGTGGTGCAGGTGAACAAACAGATGTACATATTATCTATCTGCACGATTTGCTACTGAGAGAAAATAACAGACATATCAAAGGCTCCATCTGACTCTTATAAACATGCCCCATGTAAGTTGGATGCATTGCCTGAAGTGGTTTTCTATTTACTTTTATCCTGCCATCAACACCTACCAACATGTGCCAGAACTAATGAGCCCCAGGGGTGATATTTTTCCATGCCCCTAGTACCAACTGGAGGTGTCCCTTTACCTATGTTAATCTCTGTGTTCTGTATTCACTGAAGTCAGAGACAAGCTGTTATTATGTTTCTATATTACTTAAAGCAAATACCAGAACTGTCCCTCTGAAATAAACATAGCCAATTTCCTTCCTTGTCCTTCCTCAACCTGAGATTTGGCTCTGTCTCTGGTAACTTTGTATTCAACAGGAAGTTAAACTCTAAACCATTTTTAATAAATATATTAATGGTGCAACTTTACATGATGATGTGTAAAAAGCACAGAACCTCCGTAATCTCTGAGATGGTGTGTCACATGCATCAGACACCTAGGGTGTGGCTGCAATCAAGTGAACTGGTTCTGCATTCTTATTGCATCATGCACTTAACTTTTGTCTATGGACAGTACAAGGTCCGATGCCATCATATCCTTGAGACACATCAAACTGTTCCTTTGCCATTATGTTGTCTCTCTCTCTCTCTCTCTCTCTCTCTCTCTCTCTCTCTCTACTCTCTCTAACATAGCAGCTACCTGTAATTCAACTATTGAAGAATTCACTCTTTCTCTTACCAAATACTGCAATAATAAAAAAGAAACTATCACTAGCTGTTGAATTCTGTGACATACAGAAAGGAAACAACTGTATAAATCATAATACACTGCCTAGTGAAAAATGTGAAGCACCCAGAAGAGAGGTTATGTGATGTTATTTCAGTGATTACAAAATCAAGTCAAATTTAGAAAGAACTTGGGAGTATGAGTATACTTATCTGTATGACATTGCACCTCCTCTGATCTGGATACAGCCACGAATTCAGTTGGGTAGGGTGTTATAGTGTCATTGTATCCTGTCCAGAGGCAAGTGGGGACTTTTGTAACTGGTTCTTGACATCCTTGATGCTGTCACTGGAATGGAGTTGATGCCCGAGCTAGTCCCACACTGTTCTATTGGGGACAGATCTAGGGATCTTGCTGGCCACAGAAGTAACTCAACATGATGCAGACAGTTCATAGAGACACATATCATGTGTGGACAACCATTGTTCTATTGAAAAATGACACCATGATACTGTTGCATGAGATTTAACATGAGGAACTAGGATGTCCTTTATGTAATGTTGTGTCATCACAGTTCCCCCAATTACTACCAGCTGTGACCTGAAGTCATAACCAATGGTGCCCAACACCATGACTCTAGGAGTAACACCACTGTGCCTCTCCATCACATGGGAAGAATGTCACCACCATATTTGATGGCAACAGTCATCTTTGGTACTGAAGAACTGTGATTCATCACTGAACACAGTGTGACACCATTCCCCAACAGTCCATGCTTCTGGGATGGCTGATACAGGTGTGAAGGGGTTACAGTGTTATTGGTGTGCAATATAGTGATCTTGCCTTGTGACGCTCAGATGTAGTTGACCAGAAACTTGACAATAAGTACACCTGTCCCCACGTTCCAATGCAGACCAACACTGGCCACCGTCACATTCAAATGCCCCACAAATCTTAACATTGCACGATTCAACCAGCTGGCAAAATTGAGACCCACAATGAAGTCAATTTCAAACTATCAGATGCTGATAATGCTGCCATGAGTACATGGCATCTTCACATCCTTCACAGTGATCATTCAAATATGACGCTGCTCATGCACCTTATACTACTACTAGGTATGGTAACACCAAACATGAATAACACTAACGCACCATAGTGGCTATTCTATCTGTCACAGAGAACTGCAACTCTAATCATATACATGGTATTTACATGTGTGCAGTTTCATAGCCATCCTACCACAACTTTTGGGTACTTAGCTTTTGTTTGCTAGATAGTATATTTTGGTAGTAAAATCAAAGTTTTATGGAATTCATGTTGTACGAAGCAACTGTTGAATATTATATTTAGCAAAGAAACTGCAGAATTTGTCTGAAGTTGAAGGTAGTGTGAGGTGGAGATGTTGGGGTGAAGATCATTGTGATATTGCGCACCATTTATTTTTGAGTCCACCACTTTTTTCTTGTACAACAGAAGCATCTATAGTTGTATATATATTAATCATTGGCGGCTGTCTATGCAGATGAAACTTGTGCTGTAGTTTACAAAGATGTGAGTAAATAATATTTTAGAAATAATTATCGACTACAGTCATGGGAACGGTTCAGTCATTAATTTAGAACAGGACAGTGTACGCATTTCTGTACAACAGTGATGACACATATGCAGTACATGGTAAAGTGTTAGTAGGACTTGTCAATATGGTTTGCCTAGCGAGGCACCAATGTGGCCGACACACAGATTGCATCTGCATGCCAGATTAACAACTGTTGATGCTGCACACAGCCTGAGTGTGGTTTTTAGTCAGTTTTACACACCTGCTGACAAGTTTCCCATGTCTGCATTACAGGAAAAATTTAAAAAAAAATGATAAAACAGGAATCTAAGTTCATTCTGCTGCCCTTTCGTAGTGGATGGGGAAAGATACTTCATACGAACATTAGCAGTTTTCCAATGTATTCCATTCACATTATGAGCAAGGGTGAAGGGTTTATCCATATGCCTCCAAAGGACTCTAATGTCTCTTGCATTATTCTCATGATCATTACATGATGTATACAATAGTAGCAGCAGAGTTGTCACACCATCTTCCTTCAACATACACTTTCTAAATTTATCCAACAGAATCTTGTGAGAACAGCATTTTCTTTCTTCCAAAGATCCCCATTCAGATTCTCTGAGCAACTTTGTTAAACATCTGTATGTGGTTTACAAATCTGTTATGGTCTTAGCAGCATGCCTCTGGATTAATTTAATGTCTAGTTTCATGCTTACTTAACAGGGACTCAAGATACTGGAGCAGTACTCCTAGAATTGCTCACACTAGCTTTTTTATGGTATTTCTCTTATAGATGCAGCACAGTTTTGTCAGCATCCTTCAGCCTTGTCTGTTGCACATTCTATTTCATATCACTTCTGGCTATTACACTATAATATCTAAATGAAGCCTGTTACTACAGTGTAAAGGAGTTAAAGAGTTCTTAGATTCAAGTATACAAAATTCTTAAATAAGAACTTCTTCTGCAAATTCCATGCAGATAATGTGCTGGCCAGTGTATGCACAAAACACACACACACACACACACACACACACACACACACACACACACACACACACACACACAAAATGAATAAATTAAAAAAAAAGGTCACACTCAACCCCGGGCCCCAGTCTATTTAAGGCTAGCCAAGCTATGTCCAACCTCAGTTCTGCATGTGTATGGCTACAGCTCTTTGTGTACATAATTGGTTCTTGCTGAATGTTACTTAAATACTGTGTTTAAGTTGTTCATGGGTCTGTGGAGTAAAGCTGTATGCAGTCTACAGGTCATGTTGCACTTGTAAGTAACTACAACAGGATACTATTAGGTTATTTCTTTTGTTATTGGCATTAGATTGTCTTTAACTACATTTAAAGGAAACTTTCATCCTTCATATCAAGTGTAAATTCTGTCCAAGTCTTTCTGCATTCCCTTACAATCATCCAACTATAATATTTTCCTGCAGACAATAGTATCATAAGTGAAGAATCTGAAAGTCATGCTGAATCTATCTGGTAAATTGTTAATGTCTAGTGAAAATATTAGTCAACCAGTATAACATACTGGGTTGTACTGATAAAAAGAATCATCAAGCTAATGGCACATCTGTCTGATTGTAACTTGGTTATTAGTTGACAACTTGGTGATCTTCATCTGTGTGTCTGTCTGCAAGATATCCTCTGGGAATAAGGCAAACTCTGTTTCACATGAATTGTTTTAATCCATGCACATTCTTTCAGTAAAGCTTTTTTCCCATACTGGAACATCATACTTTTTGAGCTTAAAATATTCTCTATGATCCATCTGGATGTTGGAACTATTGATCTGAAATTCTGTGCATTAATTCTCTTAGCTTTTTTTTTTTTTTTAAACTAGAGCAATGTGCACACCTTTATAGTCAAACAGAAATATCTGTTATGTGAGAGATCCCTTATAAAATCTGATTCTTTATCAATTCTGCTCAGACCCAGCCCCTCATTTGCTTTGAGTTGTCTTAACTGTTTTTCTATACCAGGTTACTTATTTCAGTATCTCTCAATTTAGAATGGATGCAGCATCCAAACACTGGTATGGTTATTTTCTTCTTAGTGGAGGCTATTTCTCTTTCTGTCTTGTTTCATTCAATTTTCTGTGGTTTGCCACTTGCACCAGTGGACTCATAACCAATGTTAGAGTAGTTGTTGACAGAACAATATTGTCAACTTGTGCCAAAAGTAGCTTGTGATTGTATACAATCTTTTTGGCAGTTTTTTAGACTTTTTAATTTTCATGCTACTGTATTCCTTATTCCCTGAAGTTAGCAGAGCAATGTAGAACCAGATTACCTCCATGACACACCTCACTCCCATCCTTGGATCTGCATATGCACATGTCTTAGGTCTTTTTGTTTTCTTCACTTCTCTCCCCTTGCAATACATATTTCTCATTCTTTTTTCCTTCATAATATTCTCATATATTGTAGTCTATCTGTGTAAGCTGTATTCTGGCCTCTGTTTCTACCAGGTTGCTTGTCTCTGTTTTGTAATTAGCTTACATGGAAAATGCCCTTTAAATAATGTCTTCCTTTTGGGGTGAAACCACAGCTCTAAACAATAAACACTGTTCCTAGGTTTATCAAACTATTCTCTTTTATGTTTGTTTCATTAATACTTTCTCTGAGTTATAAGTTTGTTTCAATTACTCAATGTTGTCCTTGAATTTTCTTTTTTATGCAGTCCTATATCTAAAATAGGTTTCAGGTTAAAAAGCTTCTTATGTAATAATAATTAACTGGTGCCTGTGAACATGAAGCATCAAAAGAGTTTAAGATTATAATGCTTAAGACTAAGTGATGTGGTAAACCAAAGGCTCTAAGTGCTGGGTCAGCATTCAACATTTAACAATATCAGTGCATACTTACCGACATATCCAGGTGTGCCACATGCAGTAGCCATAATTCCAGAATCCTCCATCTTTGATAGTCCAAAGTCACTTATCATGATTTTGCTGTCTTCATCTGGACTGTAGTATAGTAAATTTTCAGGCTGCAACATAACAAACTTTTTATTCTAGATATGACATAAGAGATTCTACCATAATGGAATTGTAAAGTGGATTTGAGATAATTACTTTAATATTATAGCAAACATAATACCAGTTTTTTAAAGTTATTGTAAGTTATGATGATTTGTACAATTAATGGTAGTACAGAGTCTGAAACTACATCCAGAAAATCTAAATGACTTTTTTCTGTCTTTACATCATCATCAGTTATTGTTTGCATCCTAAATAAAGGGTGGTAGAAAAGCCAATATTTAGTATGAGCCGGCCGTAGTGGCCGTGCGGTTCTAGGCGCTACAGTCTGCAGGTTCGAATCCTGCCTCGGGCATGGATGTGTGTGATGTCCTTAGGTTAGTTAGGTTTAATTAGTTATAAGTTCTAGGCGACTGATGACCTCAGTAGTTAAGTCGCATAGTGCTCAGAGCCATTTGAACCAGCCATTTAGTATGTTGTCAATATTGATATCACAGATGGAGCGTGAGCTCAAGCGGACAGTTGGGGAAGGGACTGGGCCACAGGAAGGCTCTAAAATTGCCACTATTATATTATAAAACATAGTTGGTGCACTAGAAGATGCACCCCAAGAAATGAATTTTGCAGGAGGCACAGGGAATTGGAAGTTAGGATACCTACAAGATAATCATGAGTACATCTGTTTATATTATTAAAATTCTTATAAATGTGAAACGATTTTTAGCTTTATAATCCAAAGGTAACCATCATATGATTATACTTAGCCTGAATCTAGCTAAATGATCAACAACCAATGAAATTAAAATTCTATCAAACATTTGGCATTTCTATACACACAAAGCTACCCATGTTCAGGAGTTGCTTCATGTTGACCTATCAATAAGACAAACATTTGCTCTAGAATTTCTTGCATGCATGAAAGTGGACAATAAACAGACATGAACATTCTGCGGACATATGAAGCCAGCCTCCATCTCCAAGGCCATGTCAATACACAGAACTGCAGACTACCAGCAATGGAAAATCCACTTGCAAATCTACCAGTGCCATTTCATTCTGTAAAGGTAACAGTGGTGCGGGTTGACAGCATTGTTTGTAGTAGGGCCATATTTTTTTTGAGGATATGGTTCCTGTGAGTCCTGTTTTCCATATAGTCATGGTAAATACTATGAGAATCTTTATCAAACAATGGAAAATCCAGAATGCAATAATGAAAATATTGTGAAAAGGATAGACTGCATTTCACCATATAGTGGACAACTGAGTTGCAGACTAGCACGACAAGAATACTGCTAAACAAGTAAGCTTCAGCCAAAAGGCCTTTTTCTGTATTAAAGAACACACACCCACATTCATGCAAACACACCTCTGGCATCTGAAGCCAGAGTCTGGCATATGTTGTTAATGTTATGTAGACATCACCTATCATCAGTTAAGATGGCAAATAGCACAGTAAATAACAACAGAGGGACCACTGCACAAGCATTCTGAGGATTCTTTAAATGTTTGTGTAGTTGAAGACATGGACCACAGATAGACAGTAATGAGAATAGCATTTTATACAAAATTTGAGATGAAGTGTTTAAAGCCATTTGAGCAACAAAAATGGGAAGATGGTAGGTTCTGTAGAAATAATGGTAGTTCAATAGAAATTACTAAAGCTGGAGGAAAATTTAGTCAGAAGAAATGCTGCAAAAGTGGGACAATACTTCATGACTTACCACTTTGTCTGGAATTAATAGATATTGAGGATGTTTTTGTTCTGTTTCTCAAGGCAAGTCAGTACAGACATTGAAACAAAGGTAATGACTCAGTCTACATTAATACACTGAAGAACATGCACATCAAGTCTACAGCTTCCATCATACTTCATCATGATAGTGAGAAATTCAGAACTATGGATTCCTTCTGGGAGAAGTGGAAGGAAGAGCACCAAGCTGTAGGAGTATCCTTGAATGCGCCGAGTTTATTAGACGGCGCAGTAGCCCGCCACACATCTTTTCCATTTCCAAGCACGCCGTTATCTCATGTGCACCTGCAAACCCGAACCTGAAGTCAGTAAAGCAAATGAATAGTGAATAAGTGCTCCTGTACCAAAATGGATGGGCAGTTCATTCCCTGGGATATGCACATGGCTTGAGAGCCAGAGAAAGACAACCGAGTAGTCAGCATGATGACAGTCAGTGAGAAGATCATGAACAGCAGAGACCAAAGGGTGGATAGAGTACCAGTGGTCAACAACCTGGAGACTGCTCATTGAGTTACTACACATCAAAACACAGTCAAGGGAGACCCATTTAATAAAATGGAGGGCTCTTCTAATGACTGTCAGCTCTGCTATGAAAACACAACGTGTTTCAGACAATGAATTTTGTTCCACACTGGCAGGAGATGTGAAAGCATGTCCCGCCTAATCCACAGTTTTAGAACCATTGATGTAGAAGATGGCAGTACCTGGGAATTCCTGAAGAACTGGACGTAACAGATGTCAAAAGATCATGGGACAACCGAGACTTTAGGATCTTGGAAGAGATCAGTCTTAATCCATGGCCCAAGACGTGGGGAGCACAGTCCAGGGAGGGGAGACAGATATCTTGGCAGAGGGAAGCGAGGCGCATTCCAACCGGTAATCTCCCTGAAAACACGAATCAGGACTATGACACCCATTGCCTATAAAGAAAATGGGATACATGGGATGACCAGAGAATTATTGCATGATGACTGCATATTGGAGACCAAGAACTGGTACCATCAAATCTGAAGAACGACGATCCCCACTTCAGAAGGAATACTATCTATGGAACTAGTCCCAAAGGCACCAGTGACCAGACGCCACAATAGTGGATAGCGTCTAACAGTTTCAAAGCTGACAGAGCTGCTGAGCAACCATAGTCCAGTTAGGATGAAACCAGGGCCTTGTCAATATGGATAAGAGTGGCACAATCTGCACCACATGATGTGTGGGAAAGGAAGCAGAGAACATTAAGTTTCCACAAGCAGTTTGTCTTCAAGTTATGAATATGGGGCAACCAAGTCGGCTTTTTATCAGAAAGGAGGCTCAAGAAACGGGACTGTGTTACATTGTTCAGGTGCTGGGTAGCTAAGTAGAGCTCCGGATCAAGATGAACTCAGGTACGACGGCAGAAATGGATTACCCTCGTTTTCGTAGGAGGCAACTGGTAAACATGGGAAAGAGCTCATGCAGAGGCCCACCGAATGGAACCTCGGAGCTGGTGTTCAGCAGAGGCTACCGAGTGGGAGCTGCACCAGCCGCAAAAATCGTCGACATACAATGCAGTCGTGCCCAGCGACCCAACAGATGCCATGGCCCACTGATGGCGATAAGGAAGAGAGTGACACTCAACACAGAGCCCTGTGGGACGCCGTTTTCTTGATCCTGTAGCGAGCTGAGTGAAATGCCTAGCGGGATAAGAACTGACGAATAAAAAATGATAAGGGGTCTTCAAAGCCCCATTCATGGAGGGTGAATAAAATGTTATGATACCAAATAGTGTCATGCACCTTATGCACGTCAAAAAAGGCTGCAACGAGATGTTGGCATTTAGTAAAACCTGTCGGATAGCTGTTTCCAACCTACGCAGATGGTCAGTGGTGGATTCTCCCTTCCAGAAACCACACTGATAGGGGGATAAAACGCCTCAGGATTCGAGAACCCAGCATAATTTGTGGGCAACCATCCTTTCAAGCAGCTTACAGAATACGTTGGTCAGGCTAATCGGTCGTTAACTATCGAGAGACGTTGGGTTCTTGTATGGCTTAAGGATTGGGACAACTATGCCATCTCACCACTGTGAGCGGGTAGGCGCCTTGAAGGCAAAGAAGGTTGAAGCCCCTGAGGAGATGTTGCCTATGGGCAACATTCAAGTGTTGGATCATCTGATTGTGAACTGAATTAGGGCCAAGGGTGTGTGACATGGGACGAGACACAGGGCCTGAAGTAGTTGCTTGTCAGTGAAGGGTTCATTGTAGTAGTGATGGGGAGCTCGTGCATGAGTCGTTCAAATGAACGCTTCACTCCTGTGAAGTGTGAACTAACCATTCAATTTCAATGAACTGGTACTTCAAACTCTTCACAGATAGCACACTCCACACTTTTTTCTAGTTCACTCACTCTCTTCCCTCTCCCTCACCCACGTCACTCCTCCTCCCATCACTTCACTCCTCCCTGTCCGGCCTGTCGACGAATCACGCGGTGTTAGTGGGGAACGATAGGTTTAGACGGGTGGAGGAGGTGAAGGGTGAGGAGAAGGCAGCGTCAGCTGCTACCTGCAGTGCTGACATCATTACCCGTGACTATTTGTGCAGTTAAACTTCGCGTCTACGGGTAGCCTACCGTTGGCAGCACTTGAAGACAAATGAATATTAAAGATAGAAACGTAGTGGCTATGTGTGTGAGCACACACAGCAAATATGAAAATAAAAGGTTTGTTAATAACACTGAAAGAGGGATTTTACCTGAAATCGTACCAGTGACTACAGGTGACAGTTTACGTTTTGAATCTAGTGGGTTATTATTGTCAACGAAAATAAAATCTACAGGAAAACTTCTGAATAATTACTTTACGTAGGTATATAGACTTTGTGACAGTGTTAAACATACTCATTCTATTTTGGATTAAATTTTAAAAGGAACATAAAATTGGACTGCATTTCGTTGGTAGCCCTATTTTTCAGTTCATGAATACAACAAATAATGTTTCATTTGGCAGATAAAGACTTTTTTGGGCGCTTCATGAGAAAATGTCGAGCAAGATTAAATGTAGTACCTTCTTTATATGTGACAGCCTTCTCTGTTTATCTTTCCTTTGTCCCCCTTTTTTTTCCTTTATTGTCATTTTCAAACCTGTATACAGGCAGGCCTGCAGCAGCACACTACGCCGCTCTTTCGCCGCAGAGAAACACAAAAGATAGAAATGAAGACAATTAGAGAAAAAAGATGGTGGACATATAAACGGAGCCAAACACTTTTTAAAATACAAGGTGCCGTTCACGGGCGTAAAGTCCAAGATAAAATTGTTCAGACACTTGGACACAGACAGAAACGCCCTTTGTCCCCTTCGACCATGCTGTATTTAAGATAACTCAGACGCTGTAAGAGCGTAAAACGTTGCGTGCACGTTACTCCATTGTTCCGCCATCTGTTGGTAAAATTGTGAAGTATTACGAAGCTTTATTGTACGAGCGAGGCGAAGCGAGCGTAGCAGCGGCTGAGCGGCGAACTGGGCAACTTCGCTAGGCTTCCGTACTTCACGAATGAACTACTTCATTTGAACGCTTCACGGCAAAAAGTGAAATGAATGAAGTAGTTCACGGGAATGAACGAGTTCGACCCACCTCTACATTGTAGGATTCAGCTTGAGAGAGTGAAACATAACGGGATGTCTCCAATTTGTAGCTTCTGCAGTAGATAGATAGCTGTATAGAAAGAGGTTGCCGAAGCGGTCGCGAAGTGGGTTGCAAGCTGTTCTGCAAGAAGTGGTGAATCGGTACTATGACCATCTTGCACGACAAGATCCGGAAGAGCTGTTCAACGCTGGAGGCCCATACGACCACGGAGGCTGGTCCACACCTCAGATCAAGAGGCATATATCCCCAGAAAAGAGACGTAGCGCTCCAAGCAGTTTTTTTTTTTTTTTTTTTTTTTTTTTTTTTTTGGTTGATTAGACAGTAAGAAGTCGCCTGAAAGTGGTCTGCGAAGGCTGTCGTCTGAATCGTCATTGGCGTCAGAAAATGCTCAAAAACGCACCTTTTTCCACGTAAATAGACATTGAAATTAGGAAAAGATAATTTTTTTAACTAATATACTATTGCCAAAAGTTACTAAAACAGCGCAAATCATGTTTCCACTTAACGATATAATACGAAATTTAATAGATGCGTTCTGCATCACTCCAACAATCTAATGATTTTGAGCTTCCCATTCATCCCGTGAAAGGTTGGTGTTTTCGACTGCAATCGCGCATCCATACTACTCCTTGACTCTCAATACCTTAGCTAGCTAGCGGTCTGCAGGGAAATGTGTTGCAACACGGTAACAATTTCTGATTGTAACTTTTACTCTACCTGTCTAATTTTGATACTTACCCAAACCTTATTTTATGCAGCAACTAAAAAGGAATGCAATACAATCAAATTTCAACCTTGAAAAAATATATAAATACCTTTAAATCTCTATGTACCACGCCCTGTTCATGCATGTAGTCAACAGCTTCCAAAACTTGACGTATAAGATCCGAAGCATCTTTCTCCGTGTAAGATCCCTTCTCCACTATACGATCGAATAGCTCCCCACCAGTAACGCTGAAAGAGAGAGACAGAAAATAATCTGTTTATTAGTTGCGAAAGTGCGTGAGTCGTATGAGACACTACATCAGAATGTTCAAGCATGTATCTTTCGCAAGCATTAAAACAAAGTGTTAAATGTCAGTGACAGTATGCAAGATCCCCTCGCTTCTAAACTGATACTGTTATTACTCAGCTTAGCCGCGAGTCCGTAGAGGGTGGTATATGTGACGTACAGTATAATTGGTCAGCATTTCTACCCGGAATTTGCGAGTGTGAGTCGGACCTTCCTTGATCCTCCTTGGTGAGTCGTGTCGTCGGATTTCCTCCTACCTGTGGGCGGTGTAGCTCTCGTAAATGTCGTCCCATGCAGATTCTTCATTGGCGCATTGGATGTCTCTGTCGGTGGAAGCTAATTATCTGAAATTGCTGTCGATCAACTTTGGGGTATCTACTCGAAATTAACATTCAGAATGCCGTAATACCACTTTTATTCTATTAGATCACTAATGAAACACCCATGTCACAAACCACTCGTAACCGAGAGCATGGCTACCATCGAACAAGACAGGAAGAGCTCTTAACGCCGACTGTCGACTTTGGCGCGCAGTCCGTATCTCTTACTAGTTTCGTCACAGTTCGTGGATTTCCGATCGAGTTCGTACTTACTAAGATATGCATTTGTTAATGAACGGGTGTGAATTTTAACGAGGCAAAATTATGATCAACAGTTTTAAACATCCAGAGGCTCCTCCTAGTACTCATGTTGTCATAAATGACTTTAATTATAAAATACATATAAACAAAATCGGTGACTTTGACACCAAGATGGCGGTACTTCCCGTCATGTATATTTCCCAGGCTGACGCTTGTTGCTACGGTCCAGCGCCGAGCCCCACCCCACTACGCGCGACATATGGTCGCTTCGTCACCTAGCCAGCCAGCGTGGGAAATGCTCTCCGGCTCATGGCAGGCTACGGACTACAGCACTTCCTAACTACCGTGAATACATCAATAAGAGACAATAATTTATTAAAACTGGTAAACATGTCTTCCTCATGTAAGAGGCACCTTACAAGTACTACAAAAGTGATTTATCCTATCTAACTGCTACTATACTGAAGAAATGCATCTTGTTCCATCCGCAAAATCTAAAATTATTAGCCTATCGCACAATGGTGCAAATGTAACAATTATCCTCATTGCAATTTTCCGTAAGCTCATAAACACAACGAAAACACAGTTATTTGGAAATATATATTGTGGCACACATGGCAAGTCATTGAACTTCACTGAATGGAAAGTGTCGCAACGTGAACATATTCACCAAATCTTACCAAACTGTTACTCCAGAGTTTCATTGTCCGTGGGATAATATTTTATCCCGCTGGGAGACGATACTATCATTTTGTGTTTTGAAGAACTTGGTCGGCCGCTGAAGGGAACTGCATTCACTCTTGCACTGACTTCTCTGACTGAAACCGACGTCCACGCATGTCTCTCTTCAGGTCGCCAAAGACGTTATAATCATACGCCGAAATATCAGGGCTGTACAGAGAATGTTGCAGTGTTTCCCAACCAAATCGCCTAGCCTTCATCCGATTGGTAGTGTGGAGGCGGGCGTAATCATATAACAGGATGTTTCCGTCGGACAGCATTCCTGAAAGTTTTGACTTTATGGCGCCTCGCAGTTTCTACAAAGTGTCCTCATAGCGCTATGCATCGACTGTGGTTCCACGCTCAAGGAATCCGACGAGCAAAGGGTCCTTGCAGTCGGAGGAGGTCATCATGACCCTACAAAACCTTGAGTGAATAGCTTTGGACTTCTTTGGCGGTGGAGAAGAGAGATGTTTCCACTGTTGGCTATGCCGTTTGCTGTCGGAATCCTGTCGGCTGAGCGATAACGCCCGCCTTTACACTGCCAATCGGACAAAGGCTACCCTTCAGCGATTTTCTTGGGAAACATTGCAACATCCTCCGACCAGCCCGCATCTCTCACTCTGTGATTTTCAAACGTTTGGCGACCTGAAGAAAGACATGAATGGACTTCTGCTTCAGTAGGACGAGGAAGTACAAGAGTGGAGCGATTGTGGATCCGTCAACGGACAACCGAATTCTTCGAAACAGGAATTCGTCGTCTCGTCCTCCAGTATGATGCATGTGGTGATTACTTTTGAATGGAGCCATTTCATGATTCTGTGGTGGTGGGTGTTCGGTTTTCATTTGACTACCTCTCGGACAATGATTGCAAAACGAGTGGAGAAGAGTTTGACTCAGCACGACAGTATGGGAAGAACAGTAGCCACCAGTCCTTCCAGAGAGACTACACCAAGCAAATATACACTACTGGCCATTAAAATTGCTACACCACGAAGAAATGCAGATGATAAACGGGTATTCACTGGACAAATATATTGCACTGGAACTGACATGTGATTACATTTTCACGCAATTTGGGTGCATAGATCCTGAGAAATCAGTACCCAGAACAACCACCTCTGGCCGTAATAACGGGCTTGATACGCCTGGGCATTGAGTCAAACAGAGCTTGGATGGCGTGTACAGGTACAGCTGCCCATGCAGCTTCAACACGGTGCCACAGTTCATCAAGAGTAGTGACTGGAGTATTGTGACGAGCCAGTTGCTCGGCCGCCATGGACCACACGTTTTCAATTGGTGAGCGTTCTGGAGAATGTGCTGGCCAGGGCAGCAGTCGAACATTTTCTGTATCCAGAAAGGCCCGTACAGGACCTGCAACATGCGGTCGTGCATTATCCTGCTGAAATGTAGGGATTCGCAGGGATCGAATGAAAGGTAGAGCCACGGGTCGTAACACATCTGAAATGTAACGTCCACTGTTCAAAGTGCCGTCAATGCGAACAAGAGGTGACCGAGACGTGTAACCAATGGCATCCCATACCATCGCGCCGGGTGATACGCCAGTATGGCGATGACGAATACACGCTTGCAATGTGCGTTCACCGCAATGTCGAAACACGGATGCGACCATCACGATGCAGTAAACAGAACCTGTATTCATCCGAAAAAATGACGTTTTGCCATTCGTGCACCCAGGTTCGTCGTTGAGTACACCATCACAGGCCCTCCTGTCTGTGATGCAGCGTCAAGGGTAACCGCAGCCATGGTCTCCGAGCTGATAGTCATGCTGCTGCAAACGTCGTCGAACTGTTCGTGCAGATGGTTGTTGTCTTGCAAACGTCCCCATCTGTTGACTCAGGGATCGAGACGTGGCTGCACGATCCGTTACAGTCATGCGGATAAGATGCCTGTTATCTCGACTGCTAATGATACGAGGCCGTTGGGATCCAGCCTGGCGTTCCGTATTACCCTCCTGAAACCACCGATTCCATATTCTGCTAACAGACATTGGATCTCGACCAACGCGAGCAGCAATGTCGCGATACGATAAACCGCAAGCGCGATAGGCTACAATCCGACCTTTATCAAAGTCGGAAACGTGATGGTACGCATTTTTCCTCCTTACACGAGGCATCACAACAACATTCCACCAGGCAACGCCGGTCAACTGCTGTTTGTGTATGAGAAATCGGTTGGAAACTTTTCTCATGTCAGCACGTTGTAGGTGTCGCCACCGGCGCCAACCGTGTGTGAATGCTCTGAAAAGCTAACAATTTGCATATCACAGCATCTTCTTCCTGTCGGTTAAATTTCGCATCTGTAGCACGTCATCTTCGTGGAGTAGCAATTTTAATGGCCAGTAGTGTACAATTGTTCGACCGGCTGTGACTGATTTGATTGATTGATTGTTTGATGGATGGGTGGATGGATGGATGGATGGATGGATGACACGTGGAATCCGTGAAGAAGTTACAGACAGTGCGTCACCACGAATCTGCGGGAACATATTGCAGGAAACTGGGTTGAGATCTCGACCTTTCAGTCATCGTTTCCCCTGACTCTGTACTTCAGACAACAGAGACTTGCATGGTGTAGATCAGTGTCCAATTTTTTAGCTTACCTGTGTCACAATGGAAGAAGACGAGTATTTTTGGGTCACAAATAATACACTTAATACTAACATAAGAGCTGAGGGGAAAAACAGGTCTGACCAATGAGAGAATAGTATCATAACTTTATATAATTTTGTTTTTTAACTGATCGTGTGAGAGATGTTCACTTCCTGTGCCACAGTGACAATGATTATCTAGACGCATACCTCTCGACAACTGGAATCATGGCATGGGGAGTTATTGCATATAACATTTGATGAGGAGCGGGTGAACACCTGCCTGTATGCGCCAAGAATGGTAGGCCCTCTTGTCATACCCTTCGGGACCAGGCCACCAAATGGCATACTACAGCAGAAGAATACAAACCCCACACTGCAGTTCACCCCACAATTGCCTTGAGGAATGTGTAGCTCGTTGACTGACCTGTCCGGTACCGTGATTCACCGCCCATAGAACATGTCTGGGATCGATGGAAGGCTGTAACGTTTATAATAGCCTCCAGCCAGCAGTCTTCATGAACTGACACAACATTTGTTTCTGGCATGGAAAAAAATTCCTAGTGATGACATTCGGACGCTGTTTGATTCAGTGCACAATGAATACGAGTGTGTTCTTTCCTGATAATACTCAAAAATTTTTCAACACGATGAGTATACTGAGAAACGCATCCACAGAATGTTCTGGGTGAACACGTATAGAACTGCCACTTTATGGTAGTCAAACGCCCGCCCGGTTGGCCGTGTGGTCTAACGCACGGCTTTCCGGGCGGGAAGGAGCTCCTGGTCCCCGGCACGAATCCGCCCGGCGGATTTGTGTCGAGGTTCGGTGACCCGGCCAGTCTGTGGATGGTTTTTAGGCGGTTTTCCATCTGCCTCGGCGAATGCGGGCTGGTTCCCCTTATTCTGCCTCAGTTACACTATGTCGACGATTGCTGCGCAAACAAGTTCTCCACGTACGCGTACACCACCATTACTCTACCACGCAGACATACGGGTTACACTCGTCTGGTGTGAGACGTTCCCTGGGGGCCGAACCGCACAGTAACCCTGGGTTCGGTGTGGGGCGGCGGAGGGGTGAAGTGGACCGTGGCAGTCGTCGTGGGGTTGTGGACCACTGCGGCTGCGGCGGGGACGGAGCCTCTCCATCGTTTCTAGGTCCCCGGTTAACATACAATACAATGGTAGTCAACACGAGCGTCAGAAGTGTTTACATACGGTGGATAAGCGGAGGTAGTACGTGTAAGACACACTTCCTTTGTCGTAGAAAATCTTCGCATATAACTCAAATTAAAAATTTTAAAACTCCCGATACAAAAAACCTCTGAAAAATAAAAAACAAGTATGTATTGCCCCTATAAGTTTAATATAAGTAGTAATATTTTGATCCAAGCCCCATCACGTCAGGGGGTCCCAAGTAAATTAAAAACGGGAAGTTAACAGCAGCTATCCTTTCCAGAATAGCATACTTTCATTGTTGATTGGTATAAGCCTCTTCTGTTTGGTGTCATCTCTTCCAGTCCTGCGCGTCCCGCATCCATAGCTAGTGAAGTTCTAATTACGTATTATGTAACATATGAAAACCAATCTGTCTTTAATTAGCCTAACATCGTTAAATAATAGAGTTACCTGTTTATTTCAAATCATATTTTTACATAATTACGTACGAACTTAGTTTCATGCACTAATCTATCTTAGGAGATCTCTGTCCTACAGTGGTTTAATGATAGCGTACTAACCTACGCTTCATTAAACCGACCGAGCGAGGTGGCGCAGTGGTTAGCACACTGGACTCGCATTTGGGAGGACGACGGTTCAAACCCGCGTCCGGCTACCATGGTTTAGGTTTTCCGTGATTTTCCTAAATCGCTCCAGGTAAATGCTGGGATGGCTCCTTTCAAAGGGCACGGCCGATTTCCTTCACCAATCCTTGACAATCCAAGCTTGTGTCCCGTCTCTAATGATCTCGATGTCAAATGGTTGAAATGGCTCTGAGCACTATGGGACTTAACATCTGAGGTCATCAGTCCCCTAGAACTTAGACCTACTTAAAACTAACTAACCTAAGGACATCACACACATCCATGCCCGAGGCAGGATTCGAACCTGCGACCGTAGTAGTCGCGCGGTTCCAGACTGAAGCGCCTAGAACCTCGATGTCGATGGGACGTTAAAACCAATCCCCCTCCTCCTCCATTAAACCGTGAGCGCGAGTGGCGCGGTATGCAGCTTGTGAGCAAGTGCGTCGACCCGAACGGACAGTCTCGTGGGGACATGCTTCGACGACGGTTGTGTCCATATTGAGAATTTTTCGGAGTTAATTAAGACTTAGGCTCAATATTAGATATTGCTGTTCTGATATTTACCTACGATGCCTAGGTAGCCCACATATATTAAAATTTCATATTTCATCATTTCAGATGCAAGGTAAATGTACCAAAGAGTCCGCAGTCCGAAAGAGAGCGCAGCTTGTGTTCCTGACAGTTGACTAAACCGAACAGTTCGCCACTGACGTAGTTGTGTTCAGTGTGGTATCAGAAACATCTCGTAGAAGTTGTGTGAAGAAATCCTGTGTTTCCGAAGTGAAACAGGTAAGAACTATAGACCAATATCTCTAACGTCGATCAGTTGTAGAATTTTGGAACACGTATTATGTTCGAATATAATGACTTTTCTGGAGACTAGAAATCTACTTTGTAGGAATCAGCATGGGCTTCGAAAAAGACGATCGTGTGAAACCCAGCTCGCGCTATTCGTCCACGAGACTCAGAGGGCCATAGACACGGGTCCCCAGGTAGATGCCGTGTTTCTTGACTTCCGCAAGGCGTTCGATACAGTTCCCCACAGTCGCTTAATGAACAAACTAAGAGCATATGGACTATCAGACCAATTGTGTGGTTGGATTGAAGAGTTCGTAGATAACAGGACGCAGCATGTCATTCTCAATGGAGAGAAGTCTTCCGAAGTAAGAGGGATTTCAGGTGTGCCGCAGGGAAGTGTCGTAGGACCGGTGCTATTCAGAATATACATAAATGACCTTGTGGATAACATCGGAAGTTCACTGAGGGTTTTTGCGGATGATGCTGTGGTATATCGAGAGGTTGTAACAATGGAAAATTGCACTGAAATGCAGGATGATCTGCAACGAATTGACACATGGTGCAGGGAATGGCAATTGAATCTCAATGTAGACAAGTGTAATGTGCTGCGAATACATAGAAAGAAAGATCCTTTATCGTTTAGCTACAATATAGCAGGTCAGCAACTCGAAGCAGTTAATTCCATAAATTATCTGGGAGTAGGCATAAGAAGTGATTTAAAATGGAATGATCATATAAAGTTGATGGTCGGTAAAGCAGATGCCAGAATGAGATTCATTGGAAGAATCTTAAGGAAATACAATCCGAAAACAAAGGAAGTAGGTTACAGTACACTTGTTAGCCCACTGCTTGACTATTGCTTACCAGTGTGGGATCCGTACCAGATAGGGTTGAAAGAAGAGAGAGAGAATATCCAACGGAGAGCAGCGCGCTAGGTTACAGGATCATTTAGTAATCGCGAAAGCGTTACGGAGATGATAGATAAACTCCAGTGGAAGACTCTGCAGGAGAGACGCTCAGTAGCACGGTACGGGCTTTTGTTGAAGTTTCGAGAACATACCTTCACCAAGGAGTCAAGCAATATATTGCTCCCTCCTGCGTATATCTCGCGAAGAGACCATGAGGATAAAATCAGAGAGATTAGAGCCCACACACAGGCATACCGACAATATTTCTTTCCACGAACAATACGAGACTGGAGTAGAAGGGAGAACCGATAGAGGTACTCAAGGTACCCTCCGCCACACACCGTCAGGTGGCTTGCGGAGTATGGATATAGATGTAGATTTAGAAGAATCACTTTTCAGCTTTCTTGATATAGTTCTGGTACTCTGTTGCGTAAGTTATACACAGAATACACGAGCAACAGCCTTTAATTCTTGATTACAGTTTGAAAGGCTCGCAATCTACCATACTGCCTCCACATGTTTTGCAAATGTGACGTGTGCTGCGATCTGTTGACTTCACTTGGAACCACTGTTTCTGTACGAAAGGACGCGCATATAACGTCCCTGAAGAGTGCGTGCGTTCTCTTTGGGGTTGGTTGGTTGGTTTGGGGGAGGGGACCAAACAGGGAGGTCATCGCTCCCATCCGATTAGGGAAGGGTGGGGAAGGAAGTTGGCCAACTGGAATGAGGATGACCGGACGCGAGTTCAAACAGTCGTCCTCCGAATGCGAATCCAGTGTGCTAACCACTACGCCATCTCGCTTAGTCTCTCTTCGGGGCACAACTGCAAATTTATACCTCTTGAATGCGTTGTGCAGTCCGAAGTATAGGTTTTGTTTCTAAATGACTTCAAATCAAGTACGAAAATCGGACAGGAAGCTCATCTAAACTTAAAAGTTGCTCAATGAGCCGGACAACGATTTTTAAAATAGAAAAAGCAGAAACAAAGGTTGCTGCTGCTCTTGGTACGAAGGAGTCTGATTTAAAAGGAAAAGACTGAAAGATACGATTAGAGAACATAGGTTTTTGCGTCACCAGATGACTGGATGCAGTGCACGAAGTGTGGGAAATGGTAGAACGAACGGCGCTCTTCAATTGAGGGTGATATTGCGTTCGTTTGTGACATTTGCAAAGTGCGTACATTGCGTACTCTTAAACGCAGGTGAACGAAAGACAGAGCGTTTCCCTTTTTTTTGTATTTTTGGAAAGTTCAATAAAACCATTACCTCTCTCCGGCAGTAGTTTTCTGAACACATAGATTTTGTGTTACTAAATATAAACCTAAAATGATTTCGTTTTCCTACTGATAACAACCCAGATTTTTATGCTATGCCGGCCGGAGTGGCCGAGTGGTTCTAGGCGCTACAGTCTGGAACCGCGCGACCGCTACGGTCGCAGGTTCGAATCCTGCCTCGGGCATGGATGTGTGTGATGACCTTAGGTTGGTTAGGTTTAAGTAGTTATAAGTTCTAGGGGTCTGATGACCTCAGAATTTAAGTCCCATAGTGCTCAGAGCCATTTGAACCCTTTTTTTTATTTTATTTTTTTTACGGCTATTCCATAACTGCGCACTCTTGGGTATGATATTACAACTTATATTAAAATTAATGGGGTAATACATACCATTTTTTTACTTTTTTAGAGGTTTTTGTCTTTTTTTCTGAATTTTTAATTTAACTTTTATTTCATGCTTTTTTAAAATTTATATTTTTATTGCTGGACACGGAACGATCGACACTCTCTCTACATTCATACAAATACTTTCCGGGACGAAACACGAAATTGTGGACTGTGTTTTCATATATATTATTACGGTTGCAAGATTTTGGTACTGCAAAATCGCACGTGTGGTTTCCAGTTTCAACCTGAAACTATTATTCTGACTTTTTTCTTTTCTTTGATATATTTTTGTCACTTACGCAATTTATGTATTTCTTTTTTTTTTTAATTCACACATACATTCACTGACTATATTTCAGTACATACTTTGCTAATTTAGATAACAAAAGCATTAAGCAGGTCTGATAATTTTAAATCAAGTATGAAGAAAGTGGCTGCCATTGCGCTCTCTTCCAATAGGCTGCCTGAACTATACGGGCAAAATTATTTCATTTATTACTAAACTGTAAATATCACAGAGCACCACAAAAAACTCTGCGAAAGCGTATGTTTATTTTTTACATTTGAGTCACAATCACCTTTTTCATACTTCGTACACGCTGAAACGGAGAACTTCAAAACACGAAATCGTCTTTGCTGGCCAACCGTAAAAGATAAACATATGTCCTCGCGAACTCTTATTTAGATCTTTTTGAGCTCTACAGTCTGGTACTACGTACATTGATGTAGCTCTTACGTATTACTTAGCGTATATCAAGAGAGCGCGCTTGCAAGGAACATTTTCACTTAATTTGGCTGACTAAATTTAAACGGCTGAACAGATTTTCGTTGAACATAGCTAAGAACCATTCCGATTAAACCAGCTTAAAATAAAACTGCCATTAAAACTGGATCTTTCGTTTGAGAGCAGTGATGCCACCAACAGATACACTCTAAACTACTAGTAACAGTTCTGATAATTGTCCTTCTCCATGGAGGAGCTTTAGTTAATGCATTTTATAACATATCTGTTCTACATTGTATACCTGGGTTGTGTTCTCATTGCACCTCAACTACCACTTGATATAAAACAATGTCTATACGAGAAGTATGTTTGTACCTTGTATTGTGTTTGTGTAAATCTCAGTTCAGTTGCAACTGATTTTTAATGTGAACCCCATAAACCATTAAGAATCAGATATATTGGAAAGAGAAAGTAAGAATTCAAAGAACTCTTAAAAACTCTTTAACCACATGTACAGTTATCTACTTTACACAATCTTCTTACTGCTCGCGTCTATTGATTAAACCCTTTTATTTACTTTAGGTGTCTACCCCCATAAGATATTTCCATATAACAACAGGGAAGAAAATATGCAAACGAAGCCAAAACTCTTCTTTTCAGTTAAACACAATCAGAGACGCTTCTACAGGTAAAACACGGTGAACTGTGTTTCTTGATTTTTTTTGTCTATGTGTAGACTACTACAACCTGTTATACAAAAAGAAAACAAGGAGTTTCACACACTGTTTTTCATTTAGTATATGACCATTAATGTCTACTTCTGGTGCTAGCAGGTCATGCTTGTTTGAAATAGCTTGAGATGAATCTTTTTGAGATTAAGACATAAAACCGTTGGTTGTCAATAACATCTACATCTTTTCAACTAAGACTGAGTTTGTATACTTGATTAGTATGCTTGTATCATCGACAAATTTTACGGCTTTTGAATCTCTCCTTACATTCAGTGGATCATCATTTATGCAGGTTAACAACAAGAGTGTTACCAGTACTGATACTTGTGGAACTCCACTTATATTCTTGCATTCTGAGATTAGTTTCACGCCTGTGACACAGTCAGTGAATGAGACTTTTTGCTTTCTGGTGTGATGGTAAGATTCCACTCATGAAAGAGGGATGTCACAACTCTTCAATTTACCAAGTATAATTTCGTGATACAATCCTACAAGGGAACCTCCCCATCGCACACCCCTCAGATTTAGTTATAAGTTGGCACAGTGGATAGGCCTTGAAAAACTGAACACAGATCAATCGAGAAAACAGGAAGACGTTGTGTGGAACTATGAAAAAAATAAGCAAAATATACAAACTGAGTAGTCCATGGGCAAGATAGGCAACGTGAAGGAGAGTGGGAGCTAAAGAGCGCTGTGGTCCCGTGGTTAGAGTGAGCAACTGCGGAACGAAAGGTCCTTGGTTCAAGTCTTCCCTCGAGTGAAAAGTTTACTTTCTTTATTTTCGCAAAGTTATCATCTGTCCGTTCGTTCATCGACGTCTCTGTTCACTGTAAAAAGTTTAGTGTCTGTGTTTTGCGACCGCACCGCAAAACCGCGCGATTAGTAGACGAAAGGACGTGCCTCTCCAATGGGAACCGAGAACATTTGATCCCAAGGTCATAGGTCAACCGATTCCTCCACAGGAAAACACGTGTGATATATTCTATACGACACTGGTGACGGCATGTGCGTCACATGACAGGAATATGTTGTCGACCCACCTAACTTGTACACTTGGCGAATGGGTAAAAAGATTCTTCTACCTTGCCCGATTTAGGTTTTCTTGTGGATGTAATAATCACTCCCAAAAAAGTGATGAAAACATAAGAGTTTGTCACATAAACTGCAACAAATGAATGCAACAGTTTCACAGTCGCACAGTTTTCCCTGTGCTCTGTCAAAACATATGTTTTTAACGTTTTCAAATTTTTCCGTGTGTAGACCGTCAAATCCTGCATATGTCCAAGCAAATCTGAACATGTCCTGGAATTTTGGAGAGCGAATTTGATTGTGTGTCCAACCGGCTCTCTGACCGAACACGCTGAGCTGCCGTGCCGGCTTTCACTCGAGGGAAGACTTGAACCAAGGACCTCTCGTTCCACAGCTACTCACGCTAACCACGGGACCACGGCGCTCCTTAGCTCACGCTCTCCTAGATGTTGCCTATCTTGCGCATGGACTACTCAGTTTGTATATTTTTTCATATTTCCACACAACTTCTTCCTGTTTTCTCGATTGATCTGTGTTCAGTTTTTCAAGCCCTATCCACTGTGCCAACTTATAACTAAATCTGAGGGGGGTGCGATGGGGAGGTTCCCTTGTTAGCATGACGCTGCCCCTAACCAGAACAAGGGCGCCGCCATTTTAGTCACTTTCCACAATACTAAGAGTATACGTGACGTGCGTCATGGGCGCATCAGATGAACAGACGATGAAAATCACTCTCCAGACTAAACTGCTATTCATATGGGAAAATGACATTGTTCTAGGTTCGCTCGCTGTGGACGAACACTCACTGTAGAGTCAAGTGATTCCTTCGTGTCAGGAGAATGCGTCACAAATCGAAGAGCAAACAGAGCGACCTATCATAGGTGACAATTCACGGTCTGATGAAAGATGCGTACATCAGAGCCTGCCGATGGGTCATGGCAGGTGCTTTGTGGGTTGGATGTCTTCAGGAATTTTAGGCAAGGTAACGATCTTGGTGCAGGATTGTAGTTCGTGGTCGACCTTCCACTTACTGTCGCTGGATGTTCCCTCCTTCCTGGAATTTTCTCCATAACTGTGAAAGCAACTATACGAACGATCTCTCCATGTGCTGGTTTACCCTGTACGCCCTATGTTTCCATGTTAGCTGCTACAGTTCAGTGCAAATAAAGGCGTCATGATGCAGTGTTTCCCGGTGGATCTCAGACAGCTTGTCTTGTGGGTAGAAATGGAGTATCTTTCACCAAATTCTTCAGAATCGAGAGTGTAAAGTTTGTTGAGACATCAGACTGGCTCTTCTCTCGTGCTGGGAGTCTGGCTGTAATATCGATTATAATGATGATAATGGATTCATTGTAGTGTGCAGCGCGGTTCAGAACTCTGTAAAATAATCCAAACGTTCAGGAGTTCAGAAAAGAGAGATTATCATTTATGGACCTACTTTACGAGAAGAGGGAGACTGAAATAATAAACACAATACTTTCTACTGAGCAGAAACACTGTGGGTTGAAAAAAAAAATCTGTCAGTGTAGATACACTCCTGGAAATTGAAATAAGAACACCGTGAATTCATTGTCCCAGGAAGGGGAAACTTTATTGACACATTCCTGGGGTCAGATACATCACATGATCACACTGACAGAACCACAGGCACATAGACACAGGCAACAGAGCATGCACAATGTCGGCACTAGTACAGTGTATATCCACCTTTCGCAGCAATGCAGGCTGCTATTCTCCCATGGAGACGATCGTAGAGATGCTGGATGTAGTCCTGTGGAACGGCTTGCCATGCTATTTCCACCTGGCGCCTCAGTTGGACCAGCATTCGTGCTGGACGTGCAGACCGCGTGAGACGACGCTTCATCCAGTCCCAAACATGCTCAATGGGGGACAGATCCGGAGATCTTGCTGGCCAGGGTAGTTGACTTACACCTTCTAGAGCACGTTGGGTGGCACGGGATACATGCGGACGTGCATTGTCCTGTTGGAACAGCAAGTTCCCTTGCCGGTCTAGGAATGGTAGAACGATGGGTTCGGTGACGGTTTGGATGTACCGTGCACTATTCAGTGTCCCCTAGACGATCACCAGTGGTGTACGGCCAGTGTAGGAGATCGCTCCCCATACCATGATGCCGGGTGTTGGCCCTGTGTGCCTCGGTCGTATGCAGTCCTGATTGTGGCGCTCACCTGCACGGCGCCAAACACGCATACGACCATCATTGGCACCAAGGCAGAAGCGACTCTCATCGCTGAAGACGACACGTCTCCATTCGTCCCTCCATTCACGCCTGTCGCGAAACCACTGGAGGCGCGCTGCACGATGTTGGGGCGTGAGCGGAAGACGGCCTAACGGTGTGCGGGACCGTAGCCCAGCTTCATGGAGACGGTTGCGAATGGTCCTCGCCGATACCCCAGGAGCAACAGTGTCCCTAATTTGCTGGGAAGTGGCGGTGCGGTCCCCTACGGCACTGCGTAGGATCCTACGGTCTTGGCGTGCATCCGTGCGTCGCTGCGGTCCGGTCCCAGGTCGACGGGTACGTGCACCTTCCGCCGACCACTGGCGACAACATCGATGTACTGTGGAGACCTCACGCCCCACGTGTTGAGCAATTCGGCGGTACGTCCACCCGGCCTCCCGCATGCCCACTATACGCCCTCGCTCAAAGTCCGTCAACTGCACATACGGTTCACGTCCACGCTGTCGCGGCATGCTACCAGTGTTCAAGACTGCGATGGAGCTCCGTATCCTACGGCAAACTGGCTGACACTGACGGCGGCGGTGCACAAATGCTGCGCAGCTAGCGCCATTCGACGGCCAACACCGCGGTTCCTCGTGTGTCCGCTGTGCCGTGCGTGTGATCATTGCTTGTACAGCCCTCTCGCAGTGTCCGGAGCAATTATGGTGGGTCTGACACACCGGTGTCAATGTGTTCTTTTTTCCATTTCCAGGAGTGTATTATTTGTGCTAGCTACTGAATTTAACAAGGATCCCTTACGTTTGCCAAGCGCTTCCACTGGTGTAAATATTCTGTTTCTTTACTTACAGCTCCATGATGAGGTACACCTTGTGCTTGTCTTCAAAGGTTTCCAACAGCTGGACGATGTTTGGATGCTTCAGCCTGGAACAGAGAACCATACGCTAAAACTATTTGCTACACAGAAACTTCGTAAAAGAACAGGAGAAGAGGAATACTCGGTTCACAAGGGAGTTGTGTTTACATGCTTTCGTGACGTAATCGTACTACACACATTGGGCTCGGCCCGCGCTTACATACACCCCCCCCCCCCCGCCCCCACACACACACACACACACGAAATATATATTACACATAAAAACACCATATTTCGCCATTTATAAGCCTCCCCCTTTGTAGGTTTCAAGAAGATAGGAAGTGTGTATCGACGAGAGCTTGGCGAAACTGTTAAATACTGAAACAATTTATGATCACATTACATCCAGTAGCCGCCGAAAGATACTTCCAGGCTCAGTGTAGGAGAGGTCATAAAAATTAAAATCCTAATTTAGGAGGGACGCGGGTCTAGACCATGGTACCTTTCAATTAGGGGCAGTTCTGGTCAGCAAACATGCGGTACCAGGACGGTGAACATCAGAAGTAACAGAAGAAGAAGAAGAACCTGTTAGAGTCAGACTCCTTACTTCTACTTCTTTTCTTGCATGGATTATACACGGTGCTGAAAATTTATGGAGGCAATTTGAAACAAGAGGAGACGAAATACGAGAAATTTGATTTTGACCTAAAGCCCCATTTTTCAACAACACCCTTCACCTAAATCGAGCTACAGTGAGCAGTTTTCCAAAAGAAATGGAAAACAGTGAGCAATCTACGTCGGATTTTTACATCAAAGGTAGAATGCAAAACTGGTGCCTATTTCTTTTAATCTGTGTAGTAGTTTACCGCAACAATTTAAAGTTTCACTGTAACCTTATACTCATAATGAAAAAAAATGCTTCTCTTGTTACATGCATTCATGTCCGAAGGGCCTTTACATCATTCTTCTTAACAGGTCCTGCAATATCGTATTTATCCGCCGAAACTAGGCAACGCCTTTCATTAAAATTTCCTCCCCTGTATGGGGATAACGTAACACGGTTTACGAGTACAGGCTGCGACGCAGGAGCGACAATATGTGGTTGTATGATCTGGCCGTGAGTCGTGTGCGGATAGCCAAAGCATTAAGGCCACCGCGTGCGTAAAACGGGAAATCCGGGTTCGAGTCCCAGCCCAGCAGAAATTTTCACTGTCGTCGTTCCCTTGTACAGCTGATGGTTGCTCCTATTCGCAACTGCGAATGCATTTCATGGACCTGGGAGTAGTCCTGTCAAGTGCAGCCAGTTCTCTTACGGGTGTTTGGGCTGAAGTGTATACGGAGCTTGCCACAGGCGTTGGAGCACGAATGACGCGTGGGACATTTTGCGAACTCTGTATCGATGTGGTCCCACGGATGATCATTTGATTTAAAAACTGAAGAATTTGGAGAGGACGGAGTGGAGACGAAGAGAAGTACAATGGGTTCTTCATCTGATTTTACAACCACTTGCAGAAGAAAGAGAAGAAAGAAGATTGAAAGAAGGATACTGGCCCTGTGCTTTTCAAATAAGACATCCACGGATATGAACCACCGACCTCCGGTAAGCGTCAAACGTCTTACAACTGAGTCATCTTACTCAGAGACATTTACGGGCATAAACACCACAAGGTGCAATGGCCTTCTGCAATATCACTGCTTCCTCAGTGAAGACAAATATAGTTCATATTATGTACACTACTGGCCATTAAAATTGCTACACCAAGAAGAAATGCAGATCATAAACTGGTATTCATTGGACAAATGTAGCCGGCCTCTGGTGATCAAGCGGTTCTAGGCGCTTCAGTCCGGAACCGCGCGACTGCTACGGTCGCAGGTTTGAATCCTGCCTTGGGCATTGATGTGTGTGATGTCCTTAGGTTAGTTAGGTTTAAGTAGTTCTACGTTCTAGGGGACTGATGACCCCAGATGTTAAGTCCCATAGTGCTCAGAGCCATTTGAACCATTTGGACAAATATATTAAACTAGAACTGTCATGTGAATACATTTTCACGCAATTTGGGTGCATAGATCCTGAGAAATAAGTACCCAGAACTACCACGTCTGGCCGTAATAACGGCCTTGATGCGCCTGGGTATTGAGTCAAACAGAGCTTGGATGACGTGTACAGGTACAGCTGCCCATGCACCTTCAACACGATACCACAGTTCATCAAGAGTAGTGACTGGCGTATTGTGACGAGCCAGTTGCTCGGCCACCATTGACCAGACGTTTTCAGTTGGTGAGAGGTCTGGAGAATGTGCTGGCCATGGCAGCAGTCGAACATTTTCTGTATCCAGAAAGGCCCATACAGGACCTGAAACATGCGGTCGTGCATTATCCTGCTGAAATGTAGGGTTTCGCAGGGATCGAATGAAGGTTAGAGCCACGGGTCGTAACACATCTGAAATGTAACGTCCACTGTAAAAAGTGCTCTTAATGCGAACAAGAGGTGACAGAGACGTGTAACCAGTGGCACCCCATACCATCATGCCGGGTGATACGCCAGTATGGCGATGACGAATACGCGCTTCCAATGTGCGTTCACCGCGATGTCGCCAAACACGGATGCGACCATCATGATCATGTAAACAGAACCTGGATTCATCAGAAAAAAATGACGTTTTGCCGTTCGTGCAGCCAGGTTCGTCGTTGAGTACACCATCGCAGGTGCTCCTGTCTGTGATGCAGCGTCAAGGGTAACCGCAGCCATGGTCTCTGAGCTGATAGTCCATGCTGGTGCAAACGTCGTCGAACTGTTCGTGTAGATGGTTGTTGTCTTGCAAACGTCCCCATCTGTTGGCTCAGGGATCGAGACGTGACTGCACGATCCGTTACAGCCATGCGGATAAGATGCCTGCCATCTCGACTGCTAGTGATATGAGGCCGTTGGGATGCAGCACGGCGTTCCGTATTACTTCTCCTGAACCCACTGATTCCATATTCTGCTAACAGTCATTCGATCTCGACCAACGCGTGCAGCAATGTCGCAATACGATAAACCGAAATCGCGATAGGTTACAATCCGTCCTTTATCAAAGTCGGAAACGTGATGGTACGCATTTCTCCTCCTTACACGAGGCATCACAACAACGTTTCACCAGGCAACGCCGGTCAACTGCTGTATGTGTATGAGAAATCGGTTGGAAACTTTCCTCATGTCAGCACGTTGTAGGTGTCGCCACCGGCACCAACCTTGTGTGAATGCTGGGAAAAGCTAACCATTTGCATATCACAGCATCTTCTTCCTGTCGGTTAAATTTCGCGTCTGTAGCACGTCATCTTCGTGGTGTAGCAATTTTAATGGCCTGTAGTTTAAATTGAAGGTGGAGGGGAGAGAAAGGAAAGGGAAGGAACTATTGATGCCAGCGGCATCGGGACCTTGTGGAATCAGCAGCGACGGGTGAAAATGTGCGTCGGACCGGAATTTGAACCCGGGAACTCCTGATAACTAGGTAGTTGCGTTAAGGGGATACGGAATCGGATTTTGGGTTAAAAAATCGAATTTTTTTTTTATTGGCGTATTATATTCTGCCATGTTTCCTCTTTAAAATGACGTATCATACATAGCTCTACTACAATTATAACTATTTTATTTTTATATATTTGTGAGATCGGGTATTGCGCTTTAGTTATACACGTCTCTCGTGGCTGACCATGAACTTTTTGGCAGTACCTTTAAAGTGACATGAATTCAAATATCCCAGTTTCCAGCGACTATTTATACACTAGTTGCCCGAAAATGTTTCTCTCTGGTTTCCTCAAGTTACTCTTTGACTTTGTGGCGGGACTGTTTTGTAAACAGTGTGATATAAGAAAGTAGTTGTTGTTGAGTTATTTCGTATTTAGTGCTTCATTTTTCGCAGTGAAAATGCCTAGAGCTAAAGCAAAAGTATTTAAAAAGCGTGTGAACTGGCAAAAGAAAAGAAATAATGATTCATTAGCAAAGCAAAGCAGTTCATCATCATCACTGTTGGAAAATGTGAATCCACTTATTACTGATTTGCCGAACGAACTTACACCAAATGAAAACAGTGCTTCTCATAAAAAACTAAGAGATTTGGAAGAGAAATATAATTTACTTGATAGAGGGAATGAAGTTTTTGAACTCATTGATACGAATATATTGTGTGAAGCTCTTGAAAACAGTTTGTGCTGCAAAAAATGTCATAGAAACGTTTCTCTGAAATTAGAATCCCATGTTGGCCTGGCTGCCCAGTTTAATTTAATATGCAGTGTTTGTAAATACAGCTGTAAGTTTCCAAGTTCGGTTTCAGTAACTGTAAATAATGGATACAAGAAAACTGAACTTTATAGTGTAAATATTAGGTTAGTTTATGGATTGCGAGCAATTGGTAAGGGCAAAGCAGCTGGTGATATGCTATGTGGTGTTCTAAATCTTCCAAGTGCACCTTCAAAGTTTGAAGCTTACAATTATGTACTAGGATCTGCAGTTGAAGATGTAGCACAGAAGTCAATGCAGGTTGCTGTGGAAGAAGCAGTGGAAGAAAATGACGGCAGTCGTGACCTCACAGTGGCGTTTGATGGCACGTGGCAGAAAAGGGGCCACACCTCCAACAATGGTGTTGTAACAGCAACTAGTGTTGATACTGGCAAGGTTATTGATGTTGCAATAATGTCTAAATACTGTAGGTGCACAGGCAGGCTGAAAAATGAACACAGTGATGACTGTATTGCTAATTATTATGGTAGTAGTGGTGGCATGGAGGTTGCTGGGGTGAAGAAAATTTTTCATCGCTCTTCACAGTGGTATAATGTTCGCTATGTCAAATATCTGGGAGATGGTGACTCTAAAGCATTCAAAGAAGTTTTGGAAAGCAAACCATATGGGAACAGTGTAAATATAAGCAAACTTGAATGTATAGGACATGTGCAGAAGAGAATGGGTGCCAGGCTGAGAAGGTTAAAATCAGTTATGAAAGGGAAAAAACTAGATGATGGGAAAACCTTGGATGGCAGAGGAAGATTGACTGATTCCATAATAGACCACATTCAGAACTGCTATGGCCTTGCAATCAGGCAAAATACAGGCAATCTTGAAGAAATGAGGAGAGCTATATGGGCTTTATATTTCCACACTGCATCCACGGATGAGCATCCACAACATGGTTTGTGCCCCAAAGGTGAAAACAGCTGGTGTAAATACAATAGGGGACTAACAACAGGAGAGAAATACATTCACCACCACAGTCTACCATCAGCCATCATGGCAGAAATAAAGCCCATTTTCAGAGATCTGGCTGACAGAAGTCTTCTGATGAAATGTCTTCACGGAAAAACGCAGAACCCCAACGAGTGCTTGAATAGTGTGATATGGCATCGTCTCCCAAAAACAGTGTTTGTCGGAATTAATACACTACATTTTGGTGTGTATGATGCTGTGGCAACCTTCAATCTTGGAAATATAACTAAATGCCAGGTCCTTCAAAAGTTGGGTATGTGTGTTGGTTCCCGTACGGTACGTGCTATGTTCTTTTTAGATCAGCACAGACTAAGGCATGCTGATAATATAATCAAGACATTAGTGAAAAAAGCAAGACAGGTGCAGAGGGGTGCCAAAAGAAGACTTGAAGATGATTATGAAGACTGTGAAGGGGGTATTAGCTACGGATCAGGAATGTTTTAATCTTCTTTCTCCGTTTCCCGTAAGTTTTCTTTTTACTTCATCTAGGAACATTATCTCAGGTACTGGTCAACCTAGAAGTCTGAAATTTTTATGACGTAGTGACATAGGTCCCTATTAAATACTGAAACAACGATTTTTTAATTACTTGATTTACAAAAGACTTAGGGGTGATAGTCTAGTAAAAAGCGATGGAAAAAATTTACTTAAAAATAAATGTACAATATCTCTGTAAGAAAATACTTTGACAATAAACTGTTGTTTCAGTATTGTTGTAACATATGAATGCACATACAGTAAAATTTTTACCTCTCTGTCTCCAGTAGTTTGTGAGAAAATGTTCCCTATAGTAGGCATATATTAACATTGCGGGGATAGGTGATTCCGTATCCCCTTAACCGCTACGCCACTCTGACACAGTGTTACAGCAACTGCGCGGACTATCCCGGCACATATCCCGGCCGTCCCACATTCCCACCTAGCCCCACGTATCCACATTCCTCGTCCATGTCCTCCATGCTCGCTACTTTGAGATCCCGCAGGAGGTCAAACGTAATTGTGCATCCGCTCTGAAAGTGGTGGACTCATCTCATCGAGGCGACTCAATTATACGAATAGATGGTGACTGTTCTTTTGGACATGTGTGAAACAACAGAAATCACGCATTTATATAAATATAATTCAGGTGAACGCAGTCTTCTTCAATGCTGGATTCTAAAACCACTGGTCAAAATCGCCTTCCACGTGGATTTACGGTTCTGGAGAGAGTAACAGAATCAATTTCCATACTGTAACAGTTTTCCCACTGCTTGTGTTTCTCCAGTTATGGTAGCAAAGTGACGTTTCTTCCACGTTTTTCGCTGAGCACTATTACATCCACCCGTATTGTGAAGCAAACAGAAACATAACTCACGGAAGAATCCTACTGGTCACCAGTCAGTAGTTCTGGTTCGATTCTGTAGCCTAGTTTTGTATCCTTGTTTGTACAGTGTTGTGCAGTTACCCACTGCTATGTCGGATGGCTTTCACATACTGTAACAGTTTACCTCTAACAAAGATAACATGGCGAACTTCCATTCAAGATATAAAATGTTATTCACAACTTTCAGAAGATTGCTATATGAAAACTAGAAGGCATACAGAAACGTGACACAATCAGTGCATAAACCGTGTCTCCAAGTTTGAGTTCCTAACAAGGCGCCGTGCTCTAGTTGCATAGCGCCCCTCTAAAGCCGTCGGCACACGGACCGTGCATCCGAACGTTGAGCGTTGAGCGTGCCGAGTTTCTGACGTCACAGCATGGAATAGCACGCTCGGGAGTCTTTCCGAACGTGCAGAGCAATATCTGGCATGTCAGATATTCTCAGCGTGCGTCTGAGCGTTGACCAATGACACGGCACAATGCCACCTACGTCACACGCACGCCGTCTCCCTTCAGTACAGAGTTGTGACGCGCCATATTGTCATTCATTTCAAGCCTATACGTATATGCCGTTCCCAGCACCAGCAAATTGAGAATCACTGCAAAACTCATTGTTAACTGTGTGATTCGTTCCAATAAAATAATGAGAAACATCATATTCGCGGCAAAATAATTATTGTAACTTGCGTATAATGAGAGTAGGCTATTTGAAGGCAGCGACACACTGAAGATCCACCCAAAACGCATTGTTCTTGGTACAATGTGTTATAATTAAATTTCAGTTAATAAAATATCTACGATTAAAGTTTCTAGCAACCTGTAAGGTACTATCATTAGATACAGCAGATGTGATGTTGGTATAGCGTAATGAATAGCATCATTGTATAATAATGAGGTTTTTTTTGTTGGGGCGGTGGTTCGCGTCCTGACACGACAAATTTTTTTTTTCCTAACATTCGTGTTTTTATTAGGTTCTGATACTTTATTATTAGTTTAATATAAGTATAGACTGTAATGTTTGATTTTATGTAAATAGAAGTTCACCTTTTTTTGAGGGGTGACTTTGTTCGATTGGCTTAATCTAAAGGACAGCTTACGCTACTTGTATAAAGGTATTTTTTCTCCTTTTTCTTTTACGCTTCGTAATTGACATGTTGCAAAGATTCTGCTACTGGGTACGAACAGTGATCAAGTAAGACTGACCTTGGGGTTTTACTAAAATGTGGGAATGATGAAATAATGTTTATCTTATGCGGAAAGTATTCCAATTTTGTAACGCACTGCTTGTAATGGAACTTTTATAAGCCTGTGTCCTTATTGATTGGACATGGTACTTTCCTTTTCGTGGACGATGGAAGAAATGTGCATTTTAATAGAGCTAACGTGGGAATTTTACGCGCCCGTTGAGTAAACAGTGTGATTAACGAACTAGAAACATCCCTCAACTGTCGCTTGAGTGCGTTGCGATCGCGTATACCACGTTGGGGTCCACGTACCGTATGCACAAGTCGCATCATTCCTGAGCGTTGAGCAGCACGTTGAAGTGGGTACGCCCAACGTTAACGTTCGGCAGCACGGTCCGTGTGCCGACGGCTTAAGGGACAAGCGTGTCAGAAGATGTAGACAAACGACACATTCTGTATTGTCGCACCGAATTAGTTCGCGCCTGTGTATAGGCAACCTAATAAAAGATTTCTAAAGAGAGGTGTCATTGCGCCTGCCACCTATGTCACTTTCCTGCATTACAAGTGATGCCCGTACTGGGCACCCGCATCGTAAGTTAACCCTTAGCTTCCCAGGTCATTTTCTTGTCACACACTGCCCCAGGTGCGGTCGTCTGACATACCGCTACATTTAACTACCCATAAAAATTGCATTCAGCAGTTTCAGTGAAACAATTCACACATTTAAACAAAAATCTGCACAAAATTAACATACTATTATATGGTAAAATTAATGCTATGTAAACTCCAACACGTTGCACTCTAAATTTTAATTTTTGCTTTATTTTTATAGTTTATTACACATGTAACAATAAAAACAAGTAACTCCCAAAAAACATTAAAAAATATTAGAAATTACAAAAGTACTTTTCACGTTTTTAGTTTCCTTCTCACAAGGGAACCTCCCCATCGCACCCCCCTCAGATTTAGTTATAAGTTGGCACAGTGGATAGGCCTTGAAAAACTGAACACATATCAATTGCGAAAACAGGAAGAAGTTGTGTGGAACTGTGAAAAAATAAGCAAATTATACAAACTGAGTAGTTCAACGGAAGATAGGCAACATTAAGGACGATGGGAACGTAGGAGTGCCGTGGACTCGTGGTAACGGTAACGGGAGCAGCTGCGGAACGAAAGGTCCTTGGTTCAAATCTTCCATCGAGTGAAAAGTTTAGTTTGTTATTTTCAGTTTATGTGACAAACTCTTATGTTTTCATCGCTTTTTTGGGAGTGATTATCACATCCACAAGAAAACCTAAATCAGGCAAGGTAGAAGAATCTTTTTACCCATTCGCCAAGTGTACAAGTTAGGTGGGTCGACAACATATTCCTGTCATGTGACGCACATGCCGTCACCAGTGTCGTATAGAATATATCAGATGTGTTTTCCTGTGGAGGAATCGGTTGACCTATGACCTTGCGATCAAATGTTTTCGGTTCCCATTGGAGAGGCACGTCCTTTCGTCTACTAATCGCACGGTTTTGCGATGCGGTCGCAAAACACAGACACTAAACTTATTACAGTGAACAGAGATGTCAATGAACGAACGGACAGATAATAACTATACAAAAATAAAGAAAGTAAAATTTTCAGTCGAGAGAAGACTTGAACCAAGGATCTCTCGTTCTGCAGCTCCTCACGCTACCACGGGACCACGGCGCTCCTAAGCTCATATTGTCCATTATGATGCTTATGTGGCCCATGGACTACTCAGTTTGTATATTTTGCTTATTTTTTCACAGTTCCACACAACTTCTTCCTGTTTTCTCAATTGATCTGTGTTCAGTTTATCAAGGCCTATCCACTGTGCCAACTTATAACTAAATCTGAGGGGGGTGCGATGGGGAGGTTCCCTTGTCAGAGGCTTTCTTTGCCCTCAGTGGAAATTTTTGTAGAGAAATCGAGTTAGGTCGGCTTCTTGCAACAATGACAAATGTAAGGTGTCTTTCTCTTCTTTCAGGTTACAGGTAGAGCATATTCTGCGTTCTTCAAATCGTTCTCCAACGACGTCTAGTCTTGGTTCTGCTACACTCAAAACACTATGAACTGATGCACGAAGTTCATAGGGTGCATGATAGTTGCTGACTAGCTTTTTACCTGTGGCGTCACTAACGATTCTGCAAGCTTCTTCAAGAAGTTAAAGCAGCTCACCTGAGTATCGGGGAAATTGTGAAGGACAAACGCACTCACCGCACTTACGTCCGACATATGGAAAAATAACGCCATTGGCCATCATCGAAAGAAGTTTCAAGTAAATGTATTTCCAGAAGAATCTTTAGCCAAAGATGCAGTTTGTACACTTCTATCTTCATCACTTTGATCACTTCTTTCATTCGAGGAATTCACAGGTGGCAAAATAAACTCGTCTTCACTTTCTCGCTGTTCCTATTCTGAATTATGTCCACTTTCAGTTTCGTTTTCACTATCTAATCCATCATCATTTCCTGATCTGTCCTAAAACTAAGTCAGGGTCCGTAACATGAACAGCAGACGAAGACCTCGGTACTGATACCGTAACGAAAAGCCCCAGGTGCGGTCTCAGAGGCCTCTAACACGAAAAAAGCAGTAATAGTGTAAGTCCACGTCACATTCAAGTGGCTACTGCCAAAGGAAACCACGGCAGCTTCGAGAAAGAACAACTAGACAACGCTGTAATCTCACACCCAACCTCTACGCATTAGCAATAGAGTAACAATAAACGCTGGCAGTCTGTGAGACCGTACCTGGGACGTCAAGGGTTAAGAACACGGCGAGATGCTCTGTCCATTGACGTGTGTATTTTCTGTGTGTCTTGTAGTTCCCGTCCAGTCGTCTTCTGGAACGCCAGAGGTACTTCCTGTGCTTTCACCACAGGGGTACGTGAGCTATACAGGAATTTAAATTTTTTTGTATGTTACGAGGGTGGTGTGAATAGTTCTCGGAATCACCACGAGAGGTCAGCGCTATCGCAACGAGTTGTTCACGTGACATTCATTCGACTGTTGCTTGTAAACACGTGCCACGTCAGTGCTCTTGGAAGAGAACTGTGGCGGTGTCGTGGCTCTGTAGTTCCCGCGTAGTGATTTGCGAAGATGGAAAAAAAAATCGAGATTCGAGCAGTGATTAAGTACGTCGTAAAGAAAGGTATGGAAGCAAAGGACATTCATGTCTATTTCCAGAAGACACTGCGGGCCTTTGCTCTTTCATATTCAACTGCTGCCAAGTTGACAAATGAATTTAACTTTGGTCGGGAGACCTTAGATGATGATCGGCGCAGTGGTCGATCAGGATGTGTCACTGCTTCAGAAATCATTGCAAAAGTGCACAAAAAGGTCATGGAGGATCGCCGACTGAAATTGCATGAAATTGGTGACGCTTGCCAGATGTCATCTGAAAGGGTATATCACATTTTAACTGAAGAATTAGAAATGTAAGAATTATCTGCAAGGTGGGTGCCGCTACTCTTGACGCTCGATCAAAAACGCATGAGAATGGACATTACGGAACAATGTTTAGCCCGTTTAAGGAGAAACGGACCAGATTTTTTGAGTCGGTTTGTGACCACATATGAAACTTGGGTGCACTAGTATACCCCAGAGACAAAACAACCGTCAAAGCAGTGGAAACATGCTGATTCTCCGCTACCATAGAAAACAAATACAATTCCTTCGGCGGGAAAGGTCATGGCATCAGTGTTCTGGGATGCGAAGGGGATCCTGTTTGTAGATTATCTCCCCACTGGGCAAACAATTACTGGAGAATACTATGCTAACCTCCTGGACAAATTGCAACAAAAGATACGCGAAAAAAGGTCAGGTTTAGTAAGGAAGAAAGTCATCTTCCATCAAGACAATGCGCGCCCACACACATGTGCCGTCGCCATGGCAACATTACACGAAATAAGGTATGAATCGTTGTCACACTCGCCTTATTCACCTGATATGGCTCCGTCAGGCTTCCATCTCTTCCCAAAACCGAAAATTTTTCTTGGAGGACGAAGATTCACTTCAAACAAAGAATTAATAGCCGGAGTTAACAACTATTGTGCAGGCCTGGAGGGAACTCATTTTCGAGATGGGGTTAAGGCACTGGAACATCGTTGAACCAAGTGCATTAATCTACAAGGAGACTACATTGAAAAATAAAAGTTTCAGTGATGTAAGTACTTTTTTTTCTATTCCGTTCCGAGAACTTTTAAAACCACTCTCATACTATATTGCTACTCTGGTTCGAAAGCCCATCACCTCTTCCTTGCAGCTCTGTTAAATCGCCTCCTTCGCCAATGACAGTAACGTGAGAAAATGGTTACAATAACGTGAGTCGGCAGTAGACACGTTCCATAGCCAAGAAACTTAGTCAGAAACGATTCTAGAACACGTGAAAAGACAAAAAAGGGTAGCTGCTGACAAACTCCACAGAGTCAGTATGAGCACAGTACTGCGGACACTGAAAATGCGCAACTGACACGTTGTGCAGAGGTTAAGGCACTAAATTCGCATTTGGGAGGAGCGGGGTTCAATTCCTCATACACTCATCCAGATTTAAATTTCCTCTTGTTTCCGTAAATCATTTTAGGCAAATGATGGTTTGCTTACTTCGAAAAGACAGTGGCCGATTTTTGTCACATCCTTATACAAATTGAGTTTGTGCTGCGTTGCTAACGATCTCATTGTCGAATCAACGTTAAGACAATAAGTATCTACAGCTTTTTGTGTACACGAAAAATTGGGACGGTGAAAGGAAATGGAAGGGAAAACGAGCATTTACGTAGCAGCATTTCATATAAAAGTCCAAGAAGCGGATATTTTAATTTTTTTTTAAATTTATTGGCTTTTGGGACGCGCCCACACAGCCATCTCAACCCTGTGTATGTTACGCTAAAGGTTTTTTTTTTGACAAGTCATGGTACACATTAGTTTAAGTTGTGCGCTCATACAGAGTAACGTAGGCTTAACAAAGGACAGACTCCGGCATGAAATAAATTTTACACCCACACAATACCGAAACGAATAAACAAGACGAAAATGATACACAGGGCTTTAAAATGATTGAGGAATGCATTTCATGCTACACGAGAAGAGAGTTAAATTGTTCAACATGCGGTCGTGCACTTGTTGGTCAGTGAAAGTTAGCTGTTTGCCTGTCCCGGTTTCTGCTCTTAATAGTATTAACTAAAGTCCTCCATGTAAATCAAAAAATGAACAACCATAAAAGTAGTTTTCACATGAAAAACACTTCAAGTGGTGTAGAAGCTAACCTACAGAGTATGTTCGGATAAGATATAAAAACTGAAAATATGATTCTCTTCGAAAAGTAAATACAAAATTATAAAAATAAGACACTGTCTATGTGAAGTGTTCACATATATTCCAGAATGGAGAAGGAATTTTCCGAACTGATTATTCATGGAACGAGTTTTACATTTTTAAAGTGACACAAAAATATTCTGGCTTTTGAACGAGCAAATGACGACGCTCCTACTCGCTACAGTCATACTGTACTCAGTGACCGATAGAGACGTTCTGCGTAGGGGAATGATGGGCTTGATATTTGTGAGTTCATAATGTTGACTCGTGGAGCTACTTGTGGTAAAGTGGTAAGCCACTGTTAGCTGGAAGGCAAAGAATATTGGTTCGATCGTCTACTCGGAAAGCTTTCCTTTGCTGGTGTACATTGATACCAGTCCTCCGAAAAAGCAGAAGGCTGTGTTGTGTTCAATTGTCACTATTTGGGATCAGTGGTAGGTAAGCAGTAGTAAACAGGTGACGTTGTGTTCGTGTGATAGGGAAAATCCAGTGCCGCATATAACACACACGCCTAAAATATCAAAGTGGACTACTCTACACCAGCCGGCCGAAGTGGCCGAGCGGTTCTAGGCGCTCCAGTCTGGAACCGCGCGACTGCTACGGTCGCAGGTCCGAATCCTGCCTCGGGCATGGGTGTGTGTGATGTCCTTAGGTTAGTTAGGTTTAAGTAGCAACTCTCTAAGTCGGCCGATACCTGAGGTCTCATAGGATAGTGGGAATCCTTAAGGGGTGAATGGCACGCTAAATAGTCTTATCAGATGTTCGTCCAATAGTGATAATGACTTGCTCTACGAAGGAAAATATGAATTCGATCATCTGGTTTTGTTAGGATTGCAGTATCCAGTTAAAAATATTGAAAGACTTTTAAGCCGTTAATTAGAATCAGTTTCATGCATTCCATAACCCTGATACTGTGTAGCATGGCATTTTATGTTTTTACTTTTGTTATTTTATGCGATATTTTCAGGCTTTATGAGGACTTCACGTTTATTTGCATTAGTGAATGTTATGAAACAAGTTGTATTCCTCCAGGAAATAATTCAAATGTGAAGAGCTTTGTTTCATTCATTTGAGAAAGTGGTGTTATTCTTCGAATTTAAGATATTTAACCCTCGAGCGGTTGCGCCAATTTTTTTGCTTGAGTAGGCGCGTGGCGTATTCAGTGCCCCACCTTCTGTAATAACTTATAATTTATTTAGGAATCGGTTTATCATTTATATGTTGCAGTAATACTATTATAAATTTGTTTCAAAAGATTTAATCAGCACCTAATGAAGGAATTAATGATACAAATACATAACACAGGGAAGAAAAATTACTTACATATTTTTCGATCCTTGTAATAAATACTGTCGTGAAAAGGTTTCTTTTGCAATTCAGTCCTTTACTTAGATAAAGTGAAAATTGCACACACGTTGAAAATTGTTAGAAAGGAATAAGCGAGGGCGTAGGGCACGGCGTGCCCCACTACCGTTTCCACTTACGAAACAACCCAATGCTGAGGGCTTCTGAGTAGCTGCCATATCGCAGGGCTCCGCGTTAACGTTACAGCACTACGGAATTCCTCAATGGGGTACTCAATACTCCAGTGCGCCCGCTCGAAGGTTAACTGTGAAGTTCGTTATAAGCTCGCACAGGTGCGAAATTCACATTGATAGCGGTTAGCATATGGTGCTGACTTCGTAAAGCCACTTTTTAAATTTTATCCAAACGGCAACGTAATAAAACTATTTTCACTTGAGCTCCTTAATACGCTATTTTCTTCGTGGTGACGATCTTTCACGTCACGTTAATTAAGGAAGATAGATGTGACCACTACCTTAACTACGAAACTACTGTACAAACTAAATTACGATATAAAACCATCTGAAACAACGTGAAGCACTTATGAACTGAAAGGTTGACCTCGATTCACTGTAGATGGTCGTGCCGGATGTATTATGCTCTTGCCTCTCTGTGACTTGAGAACCAGATCACTCTGACAGTTATCAGGGGGCCATAGTTCAATGTCCAATACCAAGTACGGTGCAACTTTATCTTCTTTTATATACATAGAGCTCCCAAAGATATTAATAACGTTCGCTAAGACGAACCTCTGATGGAACTCTGAACTTTTGGTATTGTCACCATGCACGTATTCGCCGAGTTATATATGAGAAAAAGGGTAAGTATACTTCATACTGGTTACGAGTGCGAAAGGTTCTCCCAAAGTAATGCTTTCTGGAATCCTAAACATGAAGGGGTTTTTTTTTTCCTTCAACAGTCGCGGCTTTCTGCAGGTCACCACTGGCGAAATAAGCGTATTTGACTATCGCGAATCTAAAAGCTGATAAGGATTTTGGCTGAAACAAAGGCCGCTTCGAAGCTGGCATGTCCATGTGAGTACTGGTGAGGCTGGTTTAGGCGGCTGGTGGTGGTGTGCTGACGTGGGCTGCCGACGTACCTGAGGCGGCGTTCAATGAGCTCACTCCAGCCGAATGTGGCACAAGGACGGCGCTCCAGCGGAAGGTGACTGGCCCCGTAATGGGTAGGTGCTCGCGTCATGGCGAGCCTATGTACTGGCAGCGCCCATTTCCTCTGCCACACGCCACCTGAGGCCATTCGCCGAATTATTTCTGTTGCTGTGCTTCTGATTAATTATTCAGAGCACTGGCAACGGACAGCTATCTTTCACACGCATCAGCTGACGACGAACGCGTCTGACAAACACCGTACGAGACTTTATGTTCAGTCTTCCATTTCATTCTACAGTGATCAGACAGAATGCTATAACCGCCTACGTACACTTTTGGCCGTTAAAAGTTGCAACACCTGGAAGTACACTACTGGCCATTAAAATTGCTACAACACGAATATGACGTTCTACAGACGCGAAATTTAACCGACAGGAAGAAGATGCTGTGATATGCAAATGATTAGCTTTTCAGAGCATTCACACACGGTTGGCGTCGGTGGCGACATCTACAACGTGCTGACATGAGGAAAGTTTCCCACCGATTTCTCATACACAAAACAGCAGTTGACCGGCGTTGCCTGGTGATACGTTGTTGTGATGCCTCGTGGAAGGAGGAGAAATACGTACCATCACGTTTCCGACTTTGATAAAGGTCGGACTGTAGCCTATCGCAATTGTGGTTTATCGTATGCGACATTGCTGCTCGCGTTGGTCGAGATCCGATGACTGTTAGCAGAATATGGAATCGGTGGGTTCAGGAGGGTAATACGGAACGCCGTGCTAGATCCCAACGGCCTCGTATCACTAGCAGTCGAGATGACAGAAATCTTATCCGCATGGCTGTAACGGATCGTGCAACCACGTCTCGATCCCTGAGTCAACAGATGGTGACGTTTGCAAGACAACAACCATCTGCACGTACAGTTGGACGGCGTTTGCACCAGCATGGACTATCAGCTCGGAGACCATGGCTGCGGTTACCCTTGACGCTGCATCACAGACAGGAGCGCCTGCGAAGGTGTACTCGACGACGAACCTTTCATCATGTCAGCACGTTGGAGGTGTCGCCACCGGCACCAACCTTGTGTGAATGCTCTGAAAAGCTAATCATTTGCATATCATAGCATCTTCTTCCTGTCGGTTAAATTTCACGTCTATAGCACGTCATCTTCGTGGTGTAGCAATTTTAATGGCCAGTAGTGTATGTCTAGGAGCAATGTAGTAACTATTACTGACTGTTGTGGTGCCCGATTCTTTTTTGTGAAATGAGTGAACGATCAGTTTTTGGTCGATTTCTGTCGCTACCTACGACTCGTCGGGGAAGGAAGGGTACAAGCCACAGTGGGACAAGAAAAACTTTCACAGGTGCTCGATGCGAAGCATAGACTACAGGAATGGTAGCTGCACTATCTGGGAAAGGTGGCGCGTGTTCCACATAAGCTGAAAAAAAAGAAAATTAGGGCAAACTTCCCGTCGACGAATAGGTCACTAGAGACGAAACACGAACAGTGAGAGGGGGGGGGGGGGGGGAGGAAATCGGCTGTAGTTTTCAAAGGAACCTTCTCGGTATTTGCCTTAAGCGATTTAGGGAAGACGACGAAAAGCCTAACTCTACTAAATCTAGATGGCCGGACTTTGATCTGAACAATCTAGATGGCCGGACTTTGATCTGAACCGCCGTCCTCCTGAATGCAAGTCCACTGTCTTACCACTGCGCCACGTCCCTCGATCATACCGCGGAAATGTGCAGAGTGCAGTTGGATACCACCTCTCTCTGCAACCTCAATGTGACAAGTTTCCGCTCTGTCAGTGAAAACCGGTGTCTGTGTCGAAATAAGTGCAATTTAATGTAGTCTCCTTTTACATCAATGGACTTTTCCCAACATATGTCTAGTGAATAGTTGCTGCCGCCGTGGCCGAGCGGTTCTAGGCGCATCAGTCCGGAACCGCGCTGCTGCTACGGTAGCAGGTTCGAATCCTGCCTCAAAATGGTTCAAATGGCTCTGAGCACTATGGGACTTAACATCTGTGGTCATCAGTCCCCTAGAACTTAGAACTACTTAAACATAACTAACTTAAGGACATCACACACATACATGCCCGAGGCAGGATTCGAACCTGCGACCGTAGCGGTCGCGCGGTTCCAGACTGTAGCGCCTAGAACCGCTCGGCCACACCGGCCGGCAATCCTGCCTTGGGCATGGATGTGTGTGATATCAGGTTAGTTAGGTTTAAGTAGTTCTAAGTTCTAGGGGACTGATGACCTCAAGATGTTAAGTACCATAGTGCTCAGAGCCATTTGAACCATTTCTAGTGAATAGTTTCCATTTCTGAAGATACAGTTCTTGAAGGCCTACAAAGAACCCATGTGCAGATATCACAACCTACTCACAGGATTTAAAACAATTTGTGTCTACAAATTTATTTTGGTGTGGTTGTAGTTGGAAGTCAGAGGACGCTATTGACTGGACGTTTTTTTTGTGCTTGAAATTCTTTATCGAAGACCTCCAGAGTAGATTGAACTGACTTTTTTTTTTATCCAGGGCTATTGTCATTTTTTGCACGGAGGTCCAAAAGGCTCGTTTGGTATTCTCAACGTTTTGTTTTATAATTAGGTATATCATCAGTAAGAATTGTCCGCAGCTCGTGGTCGTGCGGTAGTGTTCCCGCGCCCGGGTTCCCGGGTTCGATTCCCGGCGGGGTCAGGGATTTTCTCTGCCTCGTGATGACTGGGTGTTGTGTAATGTCCTTAGGTTAGTTAGGTTTAAGTGGTTCTAAGTTCTAGGGGACTGATGACCATAGATGTTAAGTCCCATAGTGCTCAGAGCCATTTGAATCAGTAAGAAGTCTGTTTTGTATCCCCGATGAAGGCGATACAGACAGGAAATGTACAGATTGTATTTAAGCACAGACTTAATGCTTCTGTGTCCAAGCTGCTCTCTGGGATAGCTCCAAACAAGTCAGCCGGGCGGAGCCAGAGGGTCACCTGTCCGATTAAATATAACTGCGCAGCGAGAGGCAGGCCGTTCGATTACTTACGTGAAGCTGTCTGTCATGCACCATATTGATCTGCTACTTTCGACCTTGCTGTTTTCTTTGGATTTACTGTGATTGCGTTCTGACTGGATTACTGTGCGCACGATAGGTTTGGCTCGTGACTTCTGATTCAATTAGGCTCGCAACTTAGCTGTGACATTGCTTGCCCCCTCTATCCGGTACCATCCGGGACCTCCTACTCATGACAGCTTTGCTAACCCAAATACGACTTCCGTTCTTCGACTTTATGGGCGCTCAACGGCGAGGGTGACTCGTTACGAACGATATACTCTGTTGTATCTAGAGAGAGATAGTAAACGTTTTTAAGCATCCCAAGAAACAACAGCCATAACCCTTGTTGCAGATGAAATGGACGGCGCATTCGCTGGTAAAGGGCACCAGTTACCATCCATCGCTCCGACGGCCGTTTCGTTTCTGGCCTGAAATAGTGAGCCCGTTTCTCATCAGCAGAAGCAAATGCGTGTACTAAACTACTGCGTGCTTTTGAAACCGAGCGTATTTGACAGACTAATTTGTTTTATAATTTCTTTCTATCAGCATTCAACATATGCGGCACGTAGCTTACACAACGCTTTCTCAAGGGGAATTCTTTGTGTAAAATTTGCCGTACTCTTTCTTATAATATGCATGTGTTTCAGCTATCTCGTGCATCTCCAACTGCCTATAGCGCGACGTTCGCCCTTGTCGTACAGTTTTGGGTCATCTTCAAAAGAAGGTCGTCAACAATGCGAGTGCTAAATGAATTTGTTATTTACTCAAAATGAAAGAACAGACTCACTATCAGCCGTCACCTACTCTGGGCGAATATCCGTAGACGATCAGCCGTTCAAAATAAGTAATTTCATGTGATTATTCAATTTCTCGAGGCGTATTTCAAGACGAAATAAATCTCGGGTGAACAGTCTGAAAAGGACACTCACACCAGGCTGTTCATCCGAGATTTATTTCGTCAAGTAATTTCATGTCGGCATGGCATTCCAGTTTACCCATTTTAACGATACACACGACACAATTATTTCGAATAGCTATATACACAACTAATCGTCAGATTAAGTTGCCACTTGAGATGTTACTGCGCAACATGGATACACATAATAACAAAATTTCTTTTATACCAACAATATCTCAATGTCAGGCCGACAGTCTGTGAATTTGCTCGTGAAGCATAACACTGCTCTCTCTCTCTCTCTCTCTCTCTCTCTCTCTCCCTCCCTCCCTCCCTCCCTCCCTCCCTCCCTCCCCCTCCCCCTACTACTGAGTCGTATGCACTACATGTTGCGGAATATTCTACTTCACAGACGGAGAAGCGTTCGAGATCTATATCGGGCGTGCTATCACCGGTTTCATAAGTTTAGTTCCGTTTACTAGGGCTTGTTGAAATGCAATGCCTCCGAATTTTTTATGTGAGAACTTTTTAAATAAAACAAGCGTTATTAACATTCCAAAAGTTTATTCTTCATCTATATAAAGCACTCCGTCTTCAGGCCACGAGTGGCCTACCGGGACCATCCGACCGCCGTGTCATCCTCCGTGGAGGTTGCGGATAGGAGGGGCGTGGGGTCAGCACACCGCTCTCCCGGTCGTTCTGATGGTATTGTTGACCGACGCCGCTACTACTCGGTCGAGTAGCTCCTCAATTGGCATCACGAGGCTGAGTGCACCCCGAAAAATGGCAACAGCGCATGGCGGCCTGGATGGTCACCCATCCAAGCGCCGACCACGCCCGGCAGCGCTTAACTTCGGTAATCGCACGGGAACCGGTGTAACCACTGCGGCAAGGTATATATAGCGCGTAACACAGCCGTTTGTAATGTAACTAAGTAGGTGCGTGATAAACAGCGTGTTGTAACTCGAAGAGTTCGTGCACACATGGCGCACCCTCTCCTACAGCATGACAATGCCGGACCGCACTAAAGCGCTGCAACATCTCCAATAGTCCGACGCGTTGTGTGCCCTGTCATTGATCATCCTCCATACAGTCTCGACTTGGGCGTTCGATCAGTTAGTTGTGAGAAGGCAGTGTTAAGCAGTAGAAGTGCGACTGTAGCGTGTCAACGTTTTGTGTCACAAATAGCCATTCCAAATCAAGTATTCAAAACATCTCCAAGTCTAGTGTGTGCAAAATTTGTCTCGCACACCTTGACTCCTGGGGGAAAAAAAAAGACGCGTGGACGCCTGCCACAGGTTGGTTTAAATGAAAAAAAATTGAGAAAAAAAGTAAAATGTTTCCTGAAATGATTTGTTTAAAAGTAAGAAATAAAAGAGATTAGACACACATTTGACGCGCCTCTGAATGATGCTCTACATCATTTACAGCAACTAGCCTCTAGCACTCTTTCATATTCCAAGATTCAAAGTTAAACAATGAACTTTAAATTATTCGTCGGCATCTCGTTTGCTGCAGAGGATGTCGAGCGTTATTCAAAGGCAGTTTAAATGTTTCTGTAATTGATTTTTTTTCAATTTTCTTTATTTTCACGTTTTGTACAGAAACCATGAAATAAAATATTTTATTTTTGACACCTCGTTTGATTCCCTAGCTGATGCTGCTCTCGAACCCTTCTAAATTCAGTACTCAAGTCCAAGGAAACCATTTAAAAAGCACTCCGTCTTCATGCCACGAGTGGCCTACCGGGACCATCCGACCGCCGTGTCATCCACAGAGGAGGATGTGGATAGGAGGGGCGTGGGGTCAGCACACCGCTCTCCCGGCCGTTCTGATGGTATTGTTGACCGAAGCCGCTACTATTCGGTCGAGTAGCTCCTCAATTGGCATCACGAGGCTGAGTGCACCCCGAAAAATGGCAACAGCGCATGGCGGCCTGGATGGTCACTCATTCAAGCGCCGACCACGCCCGGCAGCGCTTAACTTCGGTGATCTCACGGGAACCGGTAAGGAAACCATTTAGACAGTTAAATGTAACAACTATATAAGTTTTTATGCGCTTAACTGCTAGGCCCTGAAGAGATCAACTTTTTGACACTTCATTTACATTGCTAAATATTCCAATTTTGCCTGAAGTCACTAATGATGTTTTTATTAATTTCAGAGATTAATTTCAAGTAATTAAATCTTTCTTTGCACAAATTGACCTCCCGGGACTCAATTTGATTCCCCATTTGTCCATTTTCCAATCTTCCTTTGGCTGTGAAAATTTGGACAAAAATACATTGTGTAACTTCTAGGGAGCCTTGTTTTCGCTCCGCTCAAACATTAGACAAAAAACATGGGCAGTTCTTTTCTGGAAGAAAAAAAAAGCATCACGGGTGATGAGACTTTGTGTTATTGTTACCAACCTACCACAAAACGATAAAGTGCAGACTGTGTCACTAAGGGCTCACCAAGACCTATGTAGGTGCGAATGTGACGCGCGGGTTGAACAACATCCCAAAGCAGGATTTTTCGAACAGTTCCACATGATTGGACGAACATGTGCGTTGTGCTCGAATGGGGAAAACACTGTAGAGCACTCGACGCATTTTAACCATCATCTTAACTTTTCTCCTTTTTTTGTTTGTTAACCCAGCCCTATAATATTAAAGAGGGGGTAATTCTGGGTCCGCCTCTTCCACGTGGTCCCATTATTGTCCTCGGTAAAGCTATTGTAGGTAGTCTGCACTCTGACATTCTTGCTGTCTGACCAGCGCAGATCAAGCTTATTTTCTTTAGCATTTCGACAATCTTACGGCATTCCTAGAAATTCCCGTAATTCTTGATTTTCCTTTTCTCTGTTACATGTTTTCACACCGATCACAGGTCCAAAAAATTTTCCTAATTTATTCTTTGGATTATTAATAGTTTTTCTTCAACTTTCTTTCTATGTATTAAAGCTTCACGCTCATATAATATCACTGATAAGACCATTCACTTATAAAGGCGAATTTTGAAGTTAATACTAAATGATCTTTCCGTTTAGATAGCGATACAGCTGCAAAGAGTTTCTTTAGTTGACACTAGATGAGTATGTACTTCTATTTCTGTTCTGTTATCATTACTAAAAACAATCTATAGTTATTTGAAGCGGTCAACTGTCTTGAAAGTGAACTCATTTACACTACTGGCCATTCAAACTGCTACACCACGAAGACGACGTGCTACAGACGCTAAATTTAACTGACGGGAAAAAGATACTGCGATACGCAAATGATTAGCTTTTCAGAGCATTCACACAAGGTTGGCGCCGGTGACGACGCATACAACGTGCTGACATGAAGAAAGTTTCCATCTCATACACAAACAGCAGTTGACCGGCGTTGCCTGGTGAAACGTTGTTTTGATGCCTTGTGTAAGGAGGAGCAATGCGTACCATCACGTTTCAGACGTTGATAAGGGTCGGATTGTAGCCTATCGCGATTGCGGTTTATCGTATCGCGACATTGCTGCTCGCGTTGGTCGAGATCCAATGACTGTTAGCAGAATATGGAATCGATAGGTTCAGGAGGGTAATACGGAACGCCGTGCTGGATCCCAATGGCCTCGTATCATTAGCAGTCGAGATGACAGGTAGCTTATCCGCATGGCTGTAACGGATCGTGCAGCCACGTCTCGATCCATGAGTCAACAGATGGGGACGTTTGCAAGACAACAACCATCTGCACGAACAGTTCGACGACGTTTGCAGCAGCATGGACTATCAGCTCGGACACCACGGCTGCATCACAGACAGGAGCGCCTGCGATGGTGTACTCGACGACGAACCTGGGTGCACGAATGGCAAAACGTCATTTTTTCGGATGAATCCAGGTTCTGCTTACAGCATCATGATTGTCGCACCCGTGTTTGGCGACATCACGGTGAACGTACATTGGAAGTGTATTCGTCACCTGGCGTGATGGTATGGGGTGCCGTTGGTTACACGTCTTGTTCGCACTGACGGCACTTTGAACAGTGGACGTTACATTTCAGATGTGTTACGACCCGTGGCTCTACCCTTCATACGATCCCTGCGAAACCCTACATTTCAGCAGGATTATGCACGACCGCAAGTTGCAGGTCCTGTACGGGCCTTTCTGGATACAGAAAATGTTCGACTGCTGTCCTAGCCAGCACGTTCTCAAGATCTCTCACCAACTGAAAACTTCTGGTCAATGGTGGCCGAGCAGCTGGCTCATCACTTGATGAACTGTGGTATCGCGTTGAAGCTACATGGGTATCTGTACCTGTACACGCCATACAAGCTCTGTTTGATTCAATTCCCACGCGTATCAAGGCCATTATTACGGCCAGAGGTGGTTGTTCTGGGTATTGATTTCTCAGGATCTATGCACCCAAACTGCGTGAAAATGTAACCACATGTCAGTTCTAGTATAATATATCTGTCCAATGAATACCCGTTTATCATCTGCATTTCTTCTTGGTGTAGCAATTTTAATGGCCAGTAGTGTACATTCAATGGTGCATTTTCTTACTTGTGACCAGATATTGTTTTTTTTTCTTCAATAACAGATAATCCTGTTTTCTCAGCCATTTTATAGTAGTTTTGCATGTTAGGTGGGAAGGGCCTGGGAATCCAAATTTTGACTCACTCAGAATCTTATATTGGTAGACATTCTCAACAATGGCTAAGAACGATGGCCGGTGTGGCTGTGCGGTTCTAGGCGCTTCAGTCTGGAACCGCGTGACCGCTACGGTCGCAGGTTCGAATCCTGCCTCGGGCATGGATGTGTGTGATGTCCTTAGGTTAGTTAGGTTTAAGTAGTTCTCAGTTCTAGGGGACTGATGACCACAGATGTTGAGTCCCATGGTGCTCAGAGCCATTTGAATGGTTAAGAACGTTCTAACATTTCCAAAACCGTTTAGAAGGATATCAGTGCAACGCCTCCATTTTTATTACCGTCGGACCTAATGCTTTTCCTTAAAAGACGTAATTCTTCCGTGTTGATAGATACTAATGACAGCTACACCTGAAAATGTAAACATCCTTAACCTTTCAAACAAATATGGCATACCGAACTTTGTTTGTAAAGATCAAGCTATGAACGATGATGTCTTTCAGTTACTATACGCGATTCTAAGCGCTAGTAACAACGTCAGAACTGAAATCGTATCGTAACAAGGAGCGATTTGGAATGCTGTGAATTGGCCACAAACAAAAGAGATAGCCACAGAATGCCTCTGTCAACAGCTCGTAAAAAACGTGGAGTGTCTGCGCGTCAACTTCGACCAGAAGTTAGTGGTAATCGATCTTCTCCGTCTTGAATTACAAGAGTTTTTCGTTTTAATGTACCTTTACATAATGAAGACTGTAAACCCATGCGCCACAGCGCGTGCTGTCAGACTGGTAAAAATTTATGGACAATGAAAGTCGAAGGCCAGCAACCGTTCACTTTGAATACGTACTTCCGCTGCGTTACACAGTTTTAGAAAAATATTAATAGTTTAAGATTGGTAGGCAGTGTTGAAGAAGACTAGTACTAAACCCAACTCTTGCATCTATCGCGAATCTCTCGCCCAACACAAAGTCCCAAGCGACTGAGTTAAAGCGCTTGTGACTTCAGTATATAAGAATGGTAAAAGATCGGACCCGCAAAATAAAAGACCAATATTCCTAACTTCTGTTTGCTGCAGAATACTTGAACACATTTTCAGATCAAATATAATCAACCTCCTTGAGACTGAGAAGCTTATGTCCAAAAATTAGCATGGTTTTGGAAAGCATCGCCCGTGCGAAGCTCAAATTGCTCTTTTCTCACATGATGTACCCAGAACTATGGAACAAGGGCAACATGCAGATTCCATATTTCTAGATTTCCGGAAAGCATTTGATCGGTGTCCCATTGTAGGCTGTTAACGAAGGTACGAGCATATGGAATAAGTTCACATATATGTGAGTGGCTGAAGTACTTCTTAAATGATAGAACCCAGTATATTGTCCTCGACAGTTAGCGTTCATCAGATACAAGTGTATCATCAGGGGAGCTTCAAGGAAGTGTGATAAGACCGCTGTTGTTCTCTATATACACTATGTGATCAAAAGTATCCGGACACCCCTAAAAACATACGTTTTTCATATTAGGTGCATTGTGCTGCCACCTACTGCCAGGTACTCCATATCAGTGACCTCAGTAGTCATTAGACATTGTGAGAGAACAGAACGGGGCGCTCCGCGGAACTCACGGACTTCGAACGTGGTCAGGTGATTGGGGGTCTCTTGTGTCATACGTCTGTACGCGAGATTTCCACTGTTTCCGCTGTGATAGCCAAGTGGAAACGTGAAGAGACACGTACAGCAAAGAAGCGTACAGGCCGACGTCATCTGTTGACTGACAGAGACCGCTAACACTTGAAGAGGGTCGTAATGTGTAATAGGCAGACATCTCTCCAGACCGTCACACAGGGATTCCTATGACAGTTAGGTGGAAGATGAGAGCACTTAGATTTCATGGTCGAGCAGCTGCTCATAAGCCACATATCACCCTGGTAAATGCAAACGACGCTTCGCTCGGTGTAAGGAGCGTAAACATTGGACGATTGAACAGTGGAAAAACGTTGTGTGGAGTGACGAATCACGGTATACAATGTGGCGATCCGATGGCAGGGTGTAGGTATGGCGAATGCCCGGTGAACGTCATGTGCCAACGTGTGTAGTGCAAGCAGTAAAATTTGGAGGCGGTGGTGTTATGGTGTGGTCGTGTTTTCCATGGAGGGGGCATGCACCCCTTGTTGTTTTGCGTCGTGCTATCACAGCACAGGCCTACATTGATGTTTTAAGCACCTTCTTGCTTCCCAGTGTTGAAGAGCAATTTGGGGACGGCGATTGCATCTTTCAACAAAAATGGTTCAAATGGCTCTGAGCACTATGGGACTTAACTTCTGAGGTCATCAGTCCCCTAGAACTTAGAACTACTTAAACCTAACTAACCTAAGGACATCACACACATCCATGCCCGAGGCAGGATTCGAACCTGCGACCGTAGCAGTCGCGCGGTTCCGGACTGCGCGTCTAGAACCGCTAGACCACCGCGGCCGGCTCTTTCAACAATATCGAGCACTTGTTCATAATGCACGTCCTGTGGCGGAGTGGTTACACGACAATAACATTCCTCTAATGGACTGGCCTGCACAGAGTCCTGACGTGAATCCTATAGAACACCTTTGGGATGTTTTGGAACGCCGACTTCGTGCCAGGCCTCAGCGATCGACATCGATACCTCTCCTCAGTGCGGCACTCCGTGATTAATGGGCTGCCATTCCCCAAGAAACGTTCCAGCACATGATTGAACGTATGCCTGCGAGAATGGAAGCTGTCATCAAGGCTAAGGGTGGGCCAACACCATATTGAATTCCAGCATTACCGATGGAAGGCGCCACGAAATTGCAAGTCATTTTCAGCCAAGTTCAAAATGGTTCAAATGGCTCTGAGCACTATGGGACTCAACATCTTAGGTCATAAGTCCCCTAAAACTTAGAACAACTTAAACCTAACTAACCTAAGGACATCACACACACCCATGCCCGAGGCAGGATTCGAACCTGCGACCGTAGCAGCCTTGTGGCTCCGGACTGCAGCGCCAGAACCGCACGGCCACCGCGGCCGGCTTCAGCCAAGTGTCCGGATACTTTTGATCACATAGTGTACATAAATGATTTGTCTGACGGGGTGGGCAGCAATCTGCGGTTGTTTGCTGATGATACCGTGGTGTACGGTAAGGTGTCGAAGTTGAGTGACTGTAGGAAGATACAAGACGACTTAGACAAAATTTCCATTTTGTATGATGAATGGCAGCTAGCCCTAAATGAGGAAAAATGTAAATGAGTGTGAAAATCAAATTTGTAATGTTCGGATACAGTATTGCTAGTGTCCTACTTGACACAGTCTGGGCGTAACGTTGCAAAGCGATAAGATGTGGAACGAGTCTGTGAGAACTGTGGTAAGGAAGGCGAATGGTCGACTTCGGTTTATTGGGATAATTTTAGGAAAAAGTGGTTCACCTGTGAAGGTGGCCGCATATAGGACGCCGGTGCAACCCTTTCTTGAGTACTGCTTGTTTGGGATAGGTACCAGTTGGGACTGAAGGAAGACATCGAAGCAATTCAGAGGCGGGCTGCTAGATTTGTTACGATACGTTCGAACACCACTCAAGTGTTGCGAAGATTCTTCGGGAACTGAAATGGGAATCCCTGGAAGGGAGCCGACGTTCTTCTCAAGAAACACTATTGAGAAAATTTAGAAAAAAATGGTTCAAATGGCTCTGAGCACTATGGGACTACAGTCCCCTAGAACTTAGAACTACTTAAACCCAACTAACCTAAGGACATCACATACATCCATGCCCGAGGCAGGAGTCGAACCTGCAACCGTGGCGGTCGCGCGGTTCCAGATTGTAGCGCCTAGAACCGTTCGGCCACTCCGGCCGGCGGAGAAAATTTAGAGAACCGGTATTTGAAGCTGACTGGCGAACGATTCTACTGCCGTCAACATACATTGCGTGTAAGCACCACGAAGATAAGACACTAGAAATTAAGGCTCATATGGCGGCACACAGACAGTCGTTTTCCCTTTGCTTTATTTGCGAGTCGAAAAGGAAAGCCGGCCGAAGTGGCCGTGCGGTTAAAGGCACTGCAGTCTGGAACCGCAAGACCGCTACGGTCGCAGGTTCGAATCCTGCCTCGGGCATGGATGTTTGTGATGTCTTTAGGTTAGTTAGGTTTAAGTAGTTCTAAGTTCTAGGAGACTAATGACCTCAGCAGTTGAGTCCCATAGTGGTCAGAGCCATTTGAACCATTTGAAAAGGAAAGGAAATGACAAGTAGTGGTACAGGGTACCCTCCGCCACGCACCGTACGTTGGCTTGCGCAGTAGCTATGTAGATTTAGAACTTGCTGTGATAAACATTCGTGAATCGTTAGAGACGAAGCACAAACATGGGTTGAGAGAAAGAAAGGAATGAAATCAGCTGTGGCCTTTACATTTGCCTTAGGCGTTTTATAGAAACTACAGGAAATATAGTCCGTCCCTGGTAGCTGAGTGGTCAGCGGGGACGGAATGTCATACCTAACGGCCCGGGTTCGATTTCCGGCTGGCTCAAAAATGGCACTGAGCAATACGCGACTTAACGTCTGAGGTCATCAGTCGCCTAGAACTTAGAACTAAGTAAACCTACCTAACCTAGGGACATCACACACAACCATGCCCGAGGCATGATTCGAACCTGCGACCGTAGCGGTCGCTCGGCTCCAGACTGTAGCGCCTAGAACCGCACGGCCACTCCAGCCGGCGATTCCCGGCTGGGTTGGAGATTTTCTCCGCTCAGGGACTGGGTGTTGTGTTGCCCTTACCATCATCATTTCATCCCCATCGACACGCAAGTCGCCGAAGTGGCGTCAACTGGAAAGACTTGCACCAGGCGAACGGTCTATCCGACGGGAGGCCCTAGCCACACGGTATTTTCATTTGCATTTACAGGAAATATAAATGGAGATGGCACTACAGAGAAAAGAGAAATGAAGCCCGCCCGGTTGGCCGTGCAGTCTAACGCACGGCTTTCCGGGCGGGAAGGATAGCTTGGTACCCGGCACGAATCCGCCCGGTTTTTAGGCGGTTTTCCATCTGCCTCGGCGAATGCGGGCTGGTTCCCCTCATTCCGCCTCAGTTACACTATGTCGGCGATTGCTGCGCAAACAAGTTCTCCACGTACGCGTACACCATCATTACTCTATCACACAAACATAGGGGTTACACTCGTCTGGTGTGAGACGTTCGCTTGGGGGTCCACCGGGGGCCGAACCGCACAATAACCCTGGGTTCGGTGTGAGGCAGCAGAGAGGTGAAGTGGACTGCGGCAGTCGTCGTGGGGCTGTGGACCACTGCGGCTGCGGCGGGGACGGAGCCTCTCCGTTGTTTCTAGGTCCCCGGTTAACATACAGTAAAATGCAGTACAGTACAGAGAAATGAAACCTGCTCCTCCCTAATTTGAGCACAGTGAGTCAACACTTTTGGTGCTTGAATGGAGCAGCTTGCCATCAGTTTCTGCTTACCGCACCTGCGTAATTGCTGTCCGCATTACGAAAAGCTGTGCGCACCAACTTCTAACGTAGAGGAGATGCTACCCAAGCTCACTTCTGTGCTGATGTGCGAGCAGAGATGTCCACTCTGAGGACGTTGGGTAAGTAGAGCAAGAATTCTTGAGGATAAAATGTTCGCCTGACTTAACGACCTTTAATTTTTCTTTTCCTTGAAGGGGGGGGGGGGGGGGTCAGAAGCGTGGCAGTCATTACTCTGACTGTCACCAGAGCTGAGTGCCCTGTGATGTGTTTCACCATAAGAAGCATAACCTTGTCTTGCTCAGCTGATTTGAACAAACATTACTGCAAAGGTAAGTGGCCCAAGGCAGACTTGCCTGAACAAATGTTTTAGACATATTCGAACACGCCTTTAATGACACTTACTTTTTTGTTAACTCATTCTCAAAACTGAAGTTTCATGTGCACAGTTCATAATCGTCGCGTTAAAAGGTATTTGATCTGTGACTTTTTGTCAAGAAGTACCATTCCGAATTCTATTAAATGATGTGTTGCGGCCTTAATAACGTCGGAAAACGTTTCACATGAACCACCTGAGTATAAATAACAGCTCCACCAATGCACTGCCCTTTTATATCTTATGTAGGTGTTACTACCACCGTCTGTACATGGGCATGTCGCTACCCCACTGACTTTGACACCTCAATGTTTTTCTCTCCTCCTTGTTCTTCCAATCACAGAAGACGAGCAGGAAGAATTTTTGTCACTGACCCTTTCTAAAACACCGCGTCTCTCTAATTCTGCCACGACGATCATAACAAGAGTTGTCTGCATTGGAGGAAGTAATGCATTTATTAACTCATACTGAAATGTGGAAAATGTTATATCAATCTTGATAGCTAAGCTGTCCATCACGCAAAAAGCTAGAAGTCTTTCTCACTGTAACTTGTTAGGCTTTCCCGAAAGGCTTTCGAAACCGGTGGCTGTTCTATGGATTTTATCCCCTCTCCCAATTCCCGCCCCCCCCCATTTCTCTCTCTCTCTCTCTCTCTCTCTCTCTCTCTCTCTCTCTCTCTCTCTCTCTCTCTCTAACCCGACAGTTGTAAGAGGTTGTAGAAAAATACTGAAGACCTGATCGACATAGGGTTTTCCAGGTTACCTCCTCCGCGGGTGAGCGGCTCTTCCTTAGGATGCATTTCGCATAGTTATGCAGTGTGCCCCAAGAGGAATGGTCAGTATTCAGGGATATGACAGGAACGATCATACGAAGCAAAAAAGGCTAGTGAAAATGGGCTCTGAAGTGCATATCTGAAGAGCTATGGGCATTCGCTACTGTGACACACATCCCTTCTACTGAACAAGTGCTCATAACTCTTAAGAAATCATTTTCAAGTCCATGTTTACCGCAGGTTTTTGCTTCGAATGACCGTGCCTTTCATATCCCTAAATGTTAATCATTACTCATGGAACACCGTGAATTTGTGTGGGCTTCCAAATTAAACTACCCTAGTCAGGTACTCGTGCGTAAGTGACTACTGTGTCCAATCCCCGATCGTGCAGTCGACGATATAGGGTCTTTTCGTCTATCACAGAGTTTAAACTTGATGGTCAAATGCCAATCTTTATATCAAAAGCTTATCAACAAGTGTCTTGCTGCTTTACGTAACAATTTTCTAACGATGCGGCCTCTTTGTATACACGTTGCTGCCTCTGGATTCGATTCCCGGGCGGATCGGAGATTTTTCTCGCCCCGGGGACTGGTTGTTTGTGTTGTCCTCATCACCTCATCATCATTTCGGGCAGTGGCGAGCTTGGAGGTGGAAAGATTGGGAAGTTGTACGGGCGCTGATGACCACGATGTTCAGCGCCCCACAAACCAATGTCAATGTCATCATCATGATCATCGTTATCATCATCTTTGTTTACAGCTACATCGTTCGCGTACTTATATGTACATCTAATGTGACTATCATAAAACCTTCCGAGCGGTTCTAGGCGCTTCAGTCCGGAACCGCGCTGCTGCTACGGTCGCGGGTTCGAATCCTGCCTCTGGCATGGATGTGTGTGATGTCCTTAGTTTAGTTAGGTTTAAGTAGTTCTAAGTCTAAGGGACTGCTGACCTCAGATGTTAAGTCCCACAGTGCTTAGAGTCATTTAAACCATAAAACCTTGTATCATTTTTCTGATGTCTCGCAGCGCTGTTCGTACGTCCATAGTAAGCTGTGTGCAATGCGACTAGCTGTTAATGGAAATACCGGTGTTGGACGATGTCTTTTGCATGGTGTAGCGAGTAAATCCAGCCGTGAATTCGAATTTGATAAGCTAACATGTCGTTCACATTTTTCTGTTTACAGCACCTTGTCCTTCGTTATCATCTGAATGAAATGTGGTAACTAGGGCGCGTTATTCTCCGGAGTAAAATTCAGGAGCGCCGTGAAGGATGCAGGGACGTTGGAAGGGGCAGCGTACGTGAGCTGCACACACAATCTCGAGGTCGGCTGCGTTTATTGATTCGTCCAAGTGAAGAGTAATCGCCGCAGATGCGATGTTGTTCTCAGTCTCCGAGGGAGAGCCTGACACGTTAAGTAGGTGGTCGGCGCAAGTAGCATGCAATCCAGGTTACAAGTACGAGCAGAGACCGGACTCTCGAAAGTTGAGTGAGCGCTGTTGACAATTATCTGTATTTAAATAAAGCGCCGGCCGCAGTGGCCGAGCGGTTCTAGGCGCTACAGTCTGGAACCGCGCGATCGCTACGGTCGCAGGTTTGAATCCTGCCTCGGGCATGGATGTGTGTGATGTCCTTAGATTAGTTAGGTTTAAGTAGTTCTAAGTTCTAGGGGACTGATGACCTCAGAAGTTAAGTCCCATAGTGCTCAGAGCCATTTGAACCATTTTTGAAATAAAGCAGTTGTCAACCAGAAGAATGATTTGAACGCCACAAAGCATTGGAAAACGCACTATTGGAAGTTATATGCTGTACCCTTACCTTCATCGAATTTGCCAATCGGCTCGTCGAGTTTGTGAGGACACAATGGGAGTACTGTGGATTCGATCCACGACATAATTATACATTTTCCATGGATTTATTTTTCCTGGCAAAATTAGAACCGTAACACTGAGACGGATCCTTTACCTCAATCTCATTTACGTTTGTGCTGTTGTAGGTCATTCCACCACTCGCCACGTGTCTGCAAAGACAACAAGCCTCTCACAAGGAAGTGAGTCGTTTTATTGTCGATATTTATAGTGAAATAAGTGCACCTGTGTCCTTCATGTATCCTTTTAGTATTATTTAATCCTGTATGTGTAACTGAGATGGGTGAATGTGAGCTCCATAACGGTGACTGGCGTCTGATGTCTGCTACAGCAGTTTTTTCAATAGTAGTAGCTTAGGTGGAAAGGCAGAGAGGTTTAAGTTGACAATCAGGATAGGTGTCTAAGCAGGTAGTCACGGTTAAGAGGGCAAGGGGGTCTCGTGGTCATCTCTGTTCCCCCAGTACGGGTAATAGTGAAAGGAGTTACCGTTCGTCGAGGATGAGCTCTGAGACTGGATAACAACAAACGTATCTTGGGACAGTCTGTGTACAAGGTATTTGAATGTACTTAGCGTTTGATTATTCCAGCACTTTGTGTTTTAGGAAGAAATCATGATAGCTATGGTAAGAGAAATTTGGGGTGCGGATATACCGTTATCGTTGCGCTTTTGCGAGGAAGTACTTTGCCTACGAGTGAGTTGCCTATCACGTGGTGTACAGTTCAAAAAAACTTTATTTTCCGGTACAGATAGTAAGATGGAATTGCTTTCCATGTCTTAAGTAAATTAGCGCAGCACAAATGTGTAAAATGCGGGACATAATTTCATATTTCTCTTGGATTTTGGAAACTTGAAAGATGCTGGTTTTGTTCAGTTAGGGCACCACACCACCACCAGTGGTAGAAATCAAGTTCATTCTTCCATGGATCATCAATAAATGCTTGCAACTTCAGTGGTTATGTATATATGCAGATTTCCAAATCTAACTTTGCTCGCGGTAGAGACGCAGTTTCTTTGTTTACACAACCGTGTGTTCAGCTGTGTGTTATTTCACAGTGCACTGAAACTTAGTTTTTACTGATCAATGACTCAAATTCGTAGAATGGAACTAATACCTTCATGTGTGATCATTTTTTTTCATTTTTATGCTGCGAAATGCACAATTTTTCGCGGTTTAGCACATGCTCAAGGTTGAGTCAAGACTTCTCTGTGGATTATGCTCTGGGCTCCATAATGATTACCGGAGTGGAGATTTATGTTCGTTCCTGTTTCTTTGATGAAAGGATGAACGTAAAAGTGCGAGATTTCTGTCTGAAACGAGGCGTTCTTTCGTGAACCGATCCCATCCTTTTCCCAATCACTATTCAGTGTTGATATAATGCTGAATTTAATTTTCTTGAAAGTGGGGACCACGCGTATGTATTATGTTCGTGAGTGTAGTTTCATTGTGTATATTCAAAATGTATTAACCCTATTTGATAAATAAATCATTCGTGTGGAGTGTTAAAAAAAAACAAAGATTCATATATTTCAGTCCCATCATATCCTCAATGTATTCACGGAATAATAAGATCAACTCGTCATGAGTAAAGTTAGATGTGATACTCTGAGCGTTCTGTTCAATGATACAAGCGAAATTAATTTTTTTTCTAAATCTTATGGGACTTAACTGCTAAGGTCATCAGTCCCTAAGCTTACACACTATTTAACCTAAATTATCCTAAGGACAAACACACACACCCATGCCGGGACCAGCCACACAGTCCATGACTGCAGAGGCCTGACCGCTCGGGTAATCCTGCGCGGCGAAATTAAGTTATCCGTTGCATTTTTATTGTGTGTGGGGGGGGGGGGGTGCATAATGTGATTTGAATCACGATATGTGTGCCATAAAATCGAATAAGGAATAAAAATAATTAATGGAAATACATTAACAATTTGTTTTATGGTAGTCCGTCTCCGCAGGTGAGTGGATAGTGCAGCTCACAGCCGTGTGGAGGATGCGGGTTCGATTTCCGGTAATACCAGAGATTTTTCTTTCGTGGGACGACAGGCATTGGGATGCACTCAGCCTTTGATGCCAGCTGAGGCGTTACTTGACCGAGTAGCAAGGACTGCAGGTCACGATAACTGACTATAGCCGGGAAAGAGTGTTGGTGACCCATGCCACTCTATATCGTATCCAATGACGCTACTGGAAGAGGATGACACGGCGGTCCGTCGGTACCGATGGGCCCACCAGGGTATGTGGACGGACGGTTGTTTGGCTGCAAGGCAGATACGTTTCACAACGCAACACTTGCCTAAATTACTGTAATACAGATAGCCTGTATGTGCCTCCCCGTGCCGGCATTAATCGTTCAGAGTAGGAACCATTTTACACCCACTGTTACGCCTAACCTGGCACTCTACACATCCTAGCGGTACATTTATTGTTGCACATATAGCGTAATAGATTTTATGTTTTGTACGGAATCTCACGGAATAGACTCCTGGAAATGGAAAAAAGAACACATTGACACCGGTGTGTCAGACCCACCATACTTGCTCCGGCCACTGCGAGAGGGCTGTACAAGCAATGATCACACGCACGGCACAGCGGACACACCAGGAACCGCGGTGTTGGCCGTCGAATGGCGCTAGCTGCGCAGCATTTGTGCACCGCCGCCGTCAGTGTCAGCCAGTTTGCCGTGGCATACGAAGCTCCATCGCAGTCTTTAACACTGGTAGCATGCCGCGACAGCGTGGACGTGAACCGTATGTGCAGTTGACGGACTTTGAGCGAGGGCGTATAGTGGGCATGCGGGAGGCCGGGTGGACGTACCGCCGAATTGCTCAACACGTGGGGCGTGAGGTCTCCACAGTACATCGATGTTGTCGCCAGTGGTCGGCGGAAGGTGCACGTGACCGTCGACCTGGGACCGGACCGCAGCGACGCACGGATGCACGCCAAGACCGTAGGACCCTACGCAGTGCCGTAGGGGACCGCACCGCCACTTCCCAGCAAATTAGGGACACTGTTGCTCCTGGGGTATCGGCGAGGACCGTTCGCAACCGTCTCCATGAAGCTGGGCTACGGTCCCGCACACCGTTAGGCCGTCTTCCGCTCACGCCCCAACATCGTGCAGCCCGCCTCCAGTGGTGTCGCGACAGGCGTGAATGGAGGGACGAATGGAGACGTGTCGTCTTCAGCGATGAGAGTCGCTTCTGCCTTGGTGCCAATGATGGTCGTATGCGTGTTTGGCGCCGTGCAGGTGAGCGCCAGAATCAGGACTGCATACGACCGAGGCACACAGGGCCAACACCCGGCATCATGGTGTGGGGAGCGATCTCCTACACTGGCCGTACACCACTGGTTATCGTCGAGGGGACACTGAATAGTGCACGGTACATCCAAACCGTCATCGAACCCATCGTTCTACCATTCCTAGACCGGCAAGGGAACTTGCTGTTCCAACAGGACAATGCACGTCCGCATGTATCCCGTGCCACCCAACGTGCTCTAGAAGGTGTAAGTCAACTACCCTGGCCAGCAAGATCTCCGGATCTGTCCCCCATTGAGCATGTTTGGGACTGGATGAAGCGTCGTCTCACGCGGTCTGCACGTCCAGCACGAACGCTGGTCCAACTGAGGCGCCAGGTGGAAATGGCATGGCAAGCCTTTCCACAGGACTACATCCAGCATCTCTACGATCGTCTCCATGGGAGAATAGCAGCCTGCATTGCTGCGAAAGGTGGATATACACTGTACTAGTGCCGACATTGTGCATGCTCTGTTGCCTGTGTCTATGTGCCTGTGGTTCTGTCAGTGTGATCATGTGATGTATCTGACCCCAAGAATGTGTCAATAAAGTTTCCCCTTCCTGGGACAATGAATTCACGGTGTTCTTATTTCAATTTCCAGGAGTGTAGTTAAACGAACCCGGACGTAAGCTTTGACCCGCGAAATAGTGATGTGGCGCTTGACGTCATCCGTCCGCAAACACAGATAGGACAGAACGCTGATTATATTTACTTTGCTTCTGTATATTTTTTTCAACGTGACGAATTCGTACAGTTTAAAGTGCAGCCCACTATCTTGCGACACAGGGAGTTGAGCTACGCCAGGCTCGAATTCGCACTGTGGGGTTAACGACTGTCGGCCTAGAACGCCGGCCAGCTTGGCTGTGATTTCTCGCGGTTTTCTGCACTCGCTTAGGCATTGATGGGATCGTCCTAAATCTCCGACTCAGAAAATACGATACACACAGTTAAAGTACTTGTACGATAACATACGGAACGAAGTTTACAAAAAAATGGCTCTGAGCACTATGGGACTTAACATCTGAGGTCATCAGTCCCCTAGAACTTAGAACTACTTAAACCTAACTAACCTAAGGAAATCACACACATCCATGCCCGAGGTAGGATTCGAGCCTGCGACCGTAGCGGTCGCGCGGTTCCAGACTGAAGAGCCTAGAACCGCTCGGCCACATCGGCTGGTCGAAGTTTACACGATTCATTCAAATGGCGCACACTTTTCTCCCTTATGTTAACAGCAAATAAGGCAATAGGAAGGGCATACGGCTACAAAGTTGAAACAAAATAATTCTGCTGAACAACGGAAAAAGCGAACCACGTACGACGGGGTAAACACTACGAAAGAGAGATTATTTTTTTGGAGTAGGCTGACTAATCTGTCTACGTAAGATTGGGAGGGGATAGTTTGGTTTTGATTTGGTGAAACCAATGAATATGATGTCAGGATAATGACTACAACTGCTTTTTATGGTCGGGGTTTTACGAGTATCGAACTTCAACGAGTAGTTTATGTCCGGCCTTTTTATGACTTCACGGGTCAAAGTAGATGTGCAGCATCAGACGGTTCCATGTTCCCGCAGCAATGACCGTACACCTCTGGTGTTTTGGTGAGAGAGCACCAATCAGTGCAGGATATACCCAGTCCATTCTGTTGACGTTCCTACTGAGGGAAATCACACAATTCCTTTGCACGCAGTTGCCTTCTTACCAAATGCAACCCTCGATTTGTTAGTCAATTTTCCCGTCACCCGTTGAGCGTGTGTGGGTCATGGTGAACAGCGTCATATCCGCCGTATGTAACTAGCAATATTCCCCGGCCACCCGCAAAGTCAGGTGGATCACTTGCCCTAGAATGACATCTAACACCTTTGTCACATAATTGAGAAAGGGATTGCAGCAACAAGTCACTATTTATTTCATCACCTTTTAGTGTCTTTAGTATTTTCAACCATCTGCAGGTGCAAACTAAGTCTGTCACATAAAACGAATAAGAGTCCTGATGTACTCTCTCAATACTCTCCCGCTTGTGTACGCGAGGCCGTTAATGCGGTTGCGCTCGACTCTGCAGTAGCCGGTTCACGTTGTGGAGTTGATATTTCAGTTGGACACATGGTTCCGCAGTCATAATAAATTGTATGAAGGAAGGCTTCTTTTGAACTCAAATTGGACTCGCATTCGGAAGACCTCGCTTGACATCCTCGTCAAGCCGTGCCGCTTTAGGTTTTCCGTAGTATTCGCAAATTACCGGGACGTTTCCTTGGACAAATTCACGCAGAATTCTCCTCCCCCTCACGAACACCCATCTTTGTCCATCTAAGCTAGTGCTCTGTCCCTAATTAACTCATTGTCGACGGAATATTAACTTACCTACCTTTTGATAGAGGAACGCACCCAGCACGCTTAATTTCCTGCGTTATTGTTTTGTCTGGAGTGTGAGACTGTCGCCCTTTTCTTTCTGTTATCGCGGTATATTACTCTACAAGAATTTAATAACTTTCCTTTACTGGCGCTATATGACACTTTCCACGAGAACGCCATTTTCTCTCTGGAAATTCTATTCTCTATGGTAATGCAAGGTGGGAAAAGACATTCATTTCTTCCAATTAACCCGAAACAGTCTACAAAAGCGTTGGACCACAATAATGGCAATCAAGGTCATAACCTATATCATTTCAATCAAAGAAAGAAGTTCGAATAATAATATTGGCAAAAAATGTAACAAAAAACCCTCTAGCAGGAAAACGGCGAACGGAATATTTTAGCAGATGATATTCCACTGTAACAGAAGGGAGTGTTTGAGTCTTGCTACCGAAACACTAAATCATCTGACCGATATGAGAAACTGATTTCTTGTGGGCAGCCTGGATTGTGTATCCGAATACATTTTGTAGTGGGACAGAGAATACGAGTACCAAAATAAATCGAACATATATTAAACTGCCGACAGCGTTCCTTGGTGTGTCGGACAAACTGCAGAACCCAATCAGTGTCAGCATCTAGTTGATACATTGAGTGCGTACCGAAAACCAATCGACATTCTCGTTAGAAACTTTTGAATTTCCGTCAATCATTTACAAAGTTTGCTGATTTTACTACTTCACGAAATAAATACAACGGTAGCTACAGATGATATCTATCGTAGTTACAACAATCTCAACCAGAGTCACGTCTCTGCCTCAATGTAATGCAGAAAGACTTTGGCAGAGGCGGTAGAGGACTTGCAAGAGCAAATGAATGGAACGGGTGTATTGGAAAGATTTTATGCACGGTCCAGTCACATTAACGTGACCGCCGCCTATGGTGGTGGTGGTGGTTGTTGGGATGTTTATGGGGGACTAACCGCCGCCTATGTTCCACGTCAACGTGCAGATGGCAGGTCGCAGCACTGAGGAGGGTATATACACTACTGGCCATTAAAATTGCTACACCACGAAGATGTGCTACAGACGCGACGTGCTGACACGAAGAAATTTTCCAACCGATTTCTCATACACAAACAGCAGTTGACCGGCGTTGCCTGGTGAAACGTTGTTGTGATGCCTCGTGTAAGGAGGAGAAATGTGTACCATCACGTTTCCGACTCTGATAAAGGTCGGATTGTAGCCTATCGCGATTGCGGTTTATCGTATCGCGACATTGCTCCTCGCGTTGGTCGAGATCCAATGACTGTTAGCAGAATATGAAATCGGTGGGTTCAGGAGGGTAATACGGAACGCCGTGCTGGATTCCAACGGTCTCGCATCACTAGCAGTCGAGATGACTGGCATCTTATCCGCATGGCTGTAACTGATCGTGCAGCAACGTCTCGTTCCATGAGTCAACAGATGGGGACGTTTGCAAGACAACAACCATCTGCGCGAACAGTTCGACGACGTTTGCAGCAGCATGGACTATCAGCTCGGAGACCATGGCTGCGGTTACTCTTGACGCTGCATCACAGACAGGAGCGCCTGCGATGGTGTACTCAACGACGAACCTGGGTGCACGAATGGCAAAACGTCATTTTGTCGGATGAATCCAGGTTCTGTTTGCAGCATTATGATGGTCGCATCCATGTTTGGCGATGTCGCGGTTAACGCACATTGGAAGCGTGTATTCGTCATCCCCATACTGGCCTATCACCCGGCGTGATGGTATGGGATGCGATTGGTTACAGTCTCGGACACCTCTCGTTCGCATTGACGGTACTTTGAACAGTGGATGTTGCATTTCAGATGTGTTAGGACCCGTGGCTCTACCCTTCATTCGATCCCTGGGAAACCCTACATTTCAGCAGGATAATGCACGACCGCATGTTGCAGCTTCTGTACGGGCCTTTCTGGATACAGAAAATGTTCGACTGCTGCCCTGGCCAGCACATTCTCCAGATCTCTAACCAATTGAAAACGTCTGGTCAGTGGTGGCCGAGCAACTGGCTCGTCACAATACGCCAGTCAGTACTCTTGATGAACTATGGTATCGTGTTGAAGCTGCATAGGCAGCTGTACCTGTACACGTCATCCAAGCTCTGTTTGACTCAATGCCCAGGCGTTATCAAGGCCGTTATTACGGCCAGAGGTGGTTGTTCTGGGTACTGATTTCTCAGGATCTATGCACCCAAATTGCGTGAAAATGTAATCACATGTCAGTTATAGTATAATATATTTGTCCAAAGAATACCCGTTCATCATCTGCATTTCTTCTTGGTGTAGTAATTTTAATGGCCAGTAGTGTACTATAAAACAGGGCCGGTCACAATCACGCGTGCAGTGTATGCAGGCCGCGTGCGGGTCAAGATCCAGTCTGTGTGCTTTGCTCGGTCCTCCACGGAAGTTCCCGGAACAGCACATTTCATTTAGCACTTCGGTGTGGCATTTTTCGCATTTTTCGGTCGGCGCAACTCTCTTCAGTTCAGCAGAATCGTGATGTCAGCGCTGTTTACCCTTCACTATTCGTTCCTGTTATGGAGGACGTTCACAGTTCCAGTGGCTGTTTGCACAAAAAGAGGTTGTTCAGCGACCTATCGTTACAAGCCTTTAAAAATGAATGAAAATGACAGAAGAGAGGAATAAGTTCTCAATATCTATTATGCAGTGGCAAAACCGATGGGTGCTGCAGATTTGCTATAAAACGACATTACAATAACATCCTAAAAGAATTTGAACATTTAGTTGACAATTTAAAGAGCAAAAAATTACAACGATCGACAGACGAGATTCGTTGTATATACACTACTGGCCATTAAAATTGCTACATCAAGAAGAAATGCAGATGATAAACAGGTATTCATTGGACAAATATATTATACTAGAACTGACATGTGATTACATTTTCACGCAATTTGGGTGCATAGATCCTGAGAAATCAGTACCCAGAACAACCACCTCTGGCCGTAATAACGGCCTTGATACGCCTGGGTATTGAGTCAAACAGAGCTTGGATGGCGTGTACAGCTACAGCTGCCCATGCAGCTTCAACACGATACCACAGTTTACCAAGAGCAGTGACTGGCGTATTTTGACGAGCCACTTACTCGGCCACCATTGACCAGACGTTTTCAATTGGTGAGAGATCTGGAGAATGTGCTGACCAAGGCACCAGTCGAACATTTTCTGTATCCAGAAAGGCCCGTACAGGACCTGCAACTTGCGGTCGTGCATTATCCTGCTGAAATGTAGGTTTTCCCAGGGATAGAATGAAGGGTAGAGCCACGGGTCGTAACACATCTGAAATGTAACGTCCACTGTTGGAAGTGTCGTCAATGCGAACAAGAGGTGACCAAGACCTGTAACCAATGGAACCCCATACCATCACGCCGGGTGATACGCCAGTATGGCGATGACGAATACACGCTTCCAATGTGCGTTCACCGCGATGTCGCCAAACACGGATGCGACCATCATAATGCTGCAAACAGAACCTGGATTCATCCGAAAAAATGACGTTTTGCCATTCGTGCACCCAGGTTCGTCGTTGAGTACACCATCGCAGGCGCTTCTGTCTGTGATGCAGCGTCAAGGGTAACCGCAGCCATGGTCTCCGAGCTGATAGTCCATGCTGGTGCAAACGTCGTCCAACTGTACGTGCAGATGGTTGTTGTCTTGCAAACGTCACCATCTGTTGACTCAGGGATCTAGACGTGGTTGCACGATCCGTTACAGCCATGCGGATAAGATGCCCGTCATCTCGACTGCTAGTGATACCTGGCCGTTGGGATCCAGCACGGCGTTCCGTATTACCCTCCTGAACCCACCGATTCGATATTCTGCTAACAGTCATTGGATATCGACCAACGCGAGGAGCAATGTCGCGATACGATAAACCGCAATTGCGATAGGCTACAATCTGACCTTTATCAAAGTCGGAAACGTGATGGTACGCATTCCTCCTGCTTACACGAGGCATCACACCAATATTTCACCAGGCAACGCCGGTCAACTGCTGTTTGTGTATGAGAAATCGGCTGGAAAGATTCTTCATGTCAGCAGGTTGTAGGTGTCGCCACCGGTGCCAACCTTGTGTGAATGCTCTGAAAAGCTAATCATTTGCATATCACAGTATCTTCTTCCTGTCTGTTAAATTTCGCGTCTGTAGCACGTCATATTCGTGGTGTAGCAATTTTAATGGCCAGTAGTGTATGTACCGACACCTACTGTCGTGCGGTAGCGTTCTCGCTTCCCACGCCCGGGTTCCCGGGTTCGATTCCCGGCGGGGTCAGAGATTTTCTCTGCTTCGTGATGACTGGGTGTTGTGTGATGTCCTTAGGTTAGTTAGATTTAAGTAGTTCTAAGTTCTAGGGGACTGATGACCATAGATGTTAAGTCCCATAGTGCTCAGACCCATTTGAACCATTTGACACCAACTGCTCTCTGGGTCTCGTGGACGGACAGACCGAATAAGTTTTAATTTTCACACTTTCACTGTTTCAGAAAACTGTGTTGATTCCTGCAGGAGACTTTCGGTCTTGAGTAATACCATAATGTCAATAAAACATTTTCCATCATCAATAGCGCAATAAATCACTTCATGATATATGGCACCGAAGTCAGGACCATAATGCAGGGCATACGTGCACAGTCTGGTGACTACGATCTACACACCATCGTTAGGCCTCATTTCTGGTTAAATAATGACGATGAAAATTTATTCCTGACAGGGTACCTCCAGGACCAGCGCCATCGGACTGGCTTGCATTTAGTGAGTGCAGTCGAGTCCTGCAACCGTGAGGCTATCCGCGTGGCCCGCACGCGCCTGTGGTGCGCGACTGAAAGCGGAAGTAAGATTCGCGAACGTTGGCGGAAGTTGCCGAAGATTATCGATGGTGATGACAGCCATGTGAGCGGATGCACACGCGGCTGACGCAGCCGCGTGAGCCACGCGTATTTCACGCGCCTGCACTCACTTTCACACATGCTGCGAATTTACAGTGTGCACATACGCAATGGGCTTCGCTTAGCACCAGACTTGTGCGAAATTTATGCGAATGACGAATAATGAATACAGATAGAAACTGCTATTCGTTATTCGTGAATAACAAATGCTATACGAAATATATTCACAAACACAAATAAAAACGCTTTATTCGTCATCTGTAAATAAAACGAATTATGGGTAATAGATGAATTTGAAATCCAATTGCATTTGTAGCTCCAATTCTTTGTCATTCATTAAACGAATGTACTTTTCGTTTGTTTTAAATTAGTTTCCAGAATTTTTTTTTTCTTAAGTGTCTCATCAGAAACAGATTTACAGAGCTTTACCGTTACGACACTAAATAAAATACACTCCTGAATTCGTGTTTAATAATGACTTCGATGTATGACTTTCAGCCCATACTCTTCTTCAGCAAAAATTGAGAAATAATTAATTCTGCTATAGTTTTCGGCAAATAATTCGTTGTTATTCGACTTTAACATCACTTCTCAAATCTCATTCCTAAGAAAATCTTCTTTTTACGTCGTAATGTCATTCGGAACTCGTGACCCGGTTTCTATGAGATTTGGCTATTATGTGTCTGAAGTCTGTTGTAAACCTCCTTTGGTCATAGAGCAATAAAGGTGGACTACTTGTTTTAAATCGCGGGTAAGACTTTACCGCAATTATTGCAGTTTGAATAGGAAGGCGAAAAAGTCTTACAATCGTCTCTTGACACTATCAAGATACACAAATTGCAGGTGTGCTGCAATATTGTGAACTCTTTTATAAGCTCAAATCCAGTGTCTCTTCCGAAAGTTTTGAATCTCAAAGTTCTATGTAACTGCATAAACAGATATCGGATCGAAAGACTTATTTCATAATCTAATGACAAGCTCCCTCAGAGTTGACCCTGAAACACTTTAGATGCCTCTGGACGTCTAGCAGCATTCCATGAACGTTTTAAGAGATTTTGATTTAAAGATTGGTGACGTTAAACGTTAGCAACAACTGAGTTCTTGCTTGATTCACTCATTTTGTAGCACTGCAACGTGCATACCCGATAGTGTTAGCAATCTGAGAAAGGTTTTGAAATCTAGAGATTTTGTCGGCTGCATTCTCATCGTTGGCTCCTTGCGTAGAGTTCTTGCGCCATGTTAGCAGTGGGATGGGGAGACGTATTGGTAGGTGCAGAGACGGATGAAGGGGGCCGAGTCCTTAGAGAAGTAAAGCCGCAACGCACTAGACAGGCCTTCTGCGGCAGCCAATAATAATAAAAAAATACGTCACGCATTGTAGTCCTTCCACTGAGCCGCTGCTACTGCCAGCTGGCTCCGCGGTGCCGGTCGTGAGCAGGTTGTCTCGTGGGGAACTTACATGGCTGCCTCCAGTGTCCGTGCACCTGTCGAGACAGACGGACCTTCCTTCGATCCTGAGATAAATTTCATGACGATTTTCGACAGCTTGTAGGACTTCGGAGAATTTCCAGTTTTGCAGGGACGTACAATATGTCTTCAAATGTACAATCATCTCTTTCTGGCGCATTATTTTGTAAAACACAGCATGCAGTTATTACAGGAATTGTAAATTCCTCTCGAACATCCATTGGGCGATGAAAAATTCTCCGTTCTCCATTTATTTGCAAGAGTCACTTTAAAAGAAATGCACACTATTTTTGTAAAAATACAGTTTTTATTCTGCATGTGTGAAAGTTTTAGTGTGTAGATACATCCTTCTCGCTTGTTTTCAAATTTAGTTCAACCTGTTCCTGTGAGTGGCGCCGTCACAACATGTCTTCAAGATGGCTGCTACACTTGACGTTCGTCAGAAGCAACGTGCTGTCATAGAGTTCCTGTGCTCTGAAAACGAGACAGTGGGAAACATCCACAAGAGGTTGAAAAAGGTGTATGGAGATGCTGCTGTCGGTCGCAGTACAGTTATTCGGTGGGCAAACAGGTTACGTGATGAAAGCGGGCACGGGAATATTGAGGATTGTCCTCGCAGCGGCAGGCCTCGTACTGCACACACTCCAGACAATGTGCAGAGAGTTAACGAAATGGTGACTGATGACAGACGCATCACAGTGAACAAATTGTCACGCTACGTTGGGATAGGAGAAAGAAGTGTTTGCAGAATACTGAAAGTGTTGGCGTTAAAAAAGGTTTGTGCCAGGTGGGTTCCCAGGATGTTGACAGTGGCTCACAAAGAAACAAGGAAAACGGTATGCAGCGAACTTTTGGAACAGTACGAGAATGGTGGAGATGAATTTCTTTGAAGAATTGTGACAGGCGATGAAACATGGCTCCATCATTTTTCACCAGAGATGGAGAGGCAATCAGTGGAGTGGCATCATGCAAATTCACCCAAGAAAAAAAAATTCAAAACCACACCTTCTGCTGAAAAAGTTATGGCTGCGGTGTTTTTCGATTCCGAAGGACTCTTGCTTGTGGACATCATGCCAAGTGGAACCACCATAAATTCTGATGCATATGTGACGACACTGAGGAAACTTGAAGCTCGACTAAGTCGTGTTCGACCACATCGGCAAAAGCAAGATGTTTTGCTGTTGCACGACAATGCACGGCCACATGTCAGTCAAAAAAACCATGGAAGCGATCACAAAACTCGGATGGACAACACTGAAACACCCGTATTACAGTCCTGACCTGGCTCCATGTGACTATCATCTCTTTGGGAAACTGAAAGACTCTCTTCGTGGAACAAGGTTTGAATATGACGACTCCCTTGTGCACGCTGCCAAACAGTGGCTCCAACAGGTTGGTCCAGAATTTTACCGTGCGGGTATACAGGCGCTGGTTCCAAGATGGCGTAAGGCAGTTGAGAGGGATGGAAATTATGTGGAGAAATGAAAATATTGTTCCTAAAGGATGTATTTACACACTGTAAAACTTTCAGTCATGTAGAATAAAAGATGGGTTTAAAAAAAATAGTGTGAATTTCTTTTGGAGTGACCGACTAGTCCGGGGCAGACGGTTCTGAAAGTTTCTTTCAGTGTCTGTTAAACTCCTTCTTCCATAAGAACATAAGGAAGAATTCAATATTCAGATATACCAAATGCATCGCCTCCCACAATGACGCACAAGTTGCTGAAGAGCTTGGGAATACGGAGTTTAAGGCATCCAAGGGATGGGTGGTCAGTTTCAAAGGTAGACACAAGTCCTCCTTTCACAAGAACATAAGGGAGCATTAAATATTGAAATGTACCAAATGACTCCGACAATGACGCATGGCATCCGTACTCCCTCCTTTGATACGGGATTTTTCTCTGACATTTGTAAATTTTTACTAACGAGGTTTTCATGCAAAATTGATTACATAAAAACAGGCGAGTCACTACACTTTCAGTATGCTCCAACATCTATGTAAGTGAACTTATAATCCGTAGCGCATAAATCAAGTAAAATGACGGGCAAATATTTTCTATAATTATACCAAAGTACGTTCATATTGGGGAAAAAAGGAAGAACATACTCCATGTCCATCTTGATCGGCTGATCGGTCACGACTGAAAGTCAGCTGGCTGACTACATTGGCTGCTTAACATAGTGACTGCCTACTGCGTTATAGCCAAACTGCTGAGGCGAGGTGTGGCCGAGCGGTTCTAGGCGCTTCAGTCAGGAACCGCGCGACCGCTACGGTCGCAGGTTCGAATCCTGCCTCGGGCATGGATGTATGTGATGTTCTTAGGTTAGTTAGGTTTAAGTAGTTCTAAGTTCTAGGGGACTGATGACCTCAGATATTAAGTCCCATAGTGCTCAGAGCCATTTGTACCATTTTATTGTTGCTGAGGTCATCCGCCTATAAGCACTTTTGTGTTTGTTACGCTGTGAATCAGTATTACAACATTATTGACTTACGTTCTTGGTATTAGTTCCCACAGTGAGCACCAAACACAGTGTGCCCACGTAGCACTTGAAGTGGTTGCCATGGCTCTCCACATATACACTCCTGGAAATTGAAATAAGAACACCGTGAATTCATTGTCCCAGGAAGGGGAAACTTTATTGACACATTCCTGGGGTCAGATACATCACATGATCACACTGACAGAACCACAGGCACATAGACACAGGCAACAGAGCATGCACAATGTCGGCACTAGTACAGTGTATATCCACCTTTCGCAGCAATGCAGGCTGCTATTCTCCCATGGAGACGATCGTAGAGATGCTGGATGTAGTCCTGTGGAACGGCTTGCCGCGCCATTTCCACCTGGCGCCTCAGTTGGACCAGCGTTCGTGCTGGACGTGCAGACCGCGTGAGACGACGCTTCATCCAGTCCCAAACATGCTCAATGGGGGACAGATCCGGAGATCTTGCTGGCCAGGGTAGTTGACGTACATCTTCTAGAGCACGTTGGGTGGCACGGGATACATGCGGACGTGCGTTGTCCTGTTGGAACAGCAAGTTCCCTTGCCGGTCTAGGAATGGTAGAACGATGGGTTCGATGACGGTTTGGATGTACCGTGCACTATTCAGTGTCCCCTCGACGATCCCCAGTGGTGTACGGCCAGTGTAGGAGATCGCTCCCCACACCATGATGCCGGGTGTTGGCCCTGTGTGCCTCGGTCGTATGCAGTCCTGATTGTGGCGCTCACCTGCACGGCGCCAAACACGCATACGACCATCATTGGCACCAAGGCAGAAGCGACTCTCATCGCTGAAGACGACACGTCTCCATTCGTCCCTCCATTCACGCCTGTCGCGACACCACTGGAGGCGGGCTGCACGATGTTGGGGCGTGAGCGGAAGACGGCCTAACGGTGTGCGGGACCGTAGCCCAGCTTCATGGAGACGGTTGCGAATGGTCCTCGCCGATACCCCAGGAGCAACAGTGTCCCTAATTTGCTGGGAAGTGGCGGTGCGGTCCCCTACGGCACTGCGTAGGATCCTACGGTCTTGGCGTGCATCCGTGCGTCGCTGCGGTCCGGTCCCAGGTCGACGGGCACGTGCACCTTCCGCCGACCACTGGCGACAACATCGATGTACTGTGGAGACCTCACGCCCCACGTGTTGAGCAATTCGGCGGTACGTCCACCCGGCCTCCCGCATGCCCACTATACGCCATCGCTCAAAGTCCGTCAACTGCACATACGGTTCACGTCCACGCTGTCGCGGCATGCTGCCAGTGTTAAAGACTGCGATGGAGCTCCGTATGCCACGGCAAACTGGCTGACACTGACGGCGGCGGTGCACAAATGCTGCGCAGTTAGCGCCATTCGACGGCCAACACCGCGGTTCCTGGTGTGTCCGCTGTGCCGTGCGTGTGATCGTTGCTTGTACAGCCCTCTCGCAGTGTCCGGAGCAAGTATGGTGGGTCTGACACACCGGTGTCAATGTGTTCTTTTTTCCATTTCCAGGAGTGTATTCAGACGAATAAATGGCTGACAGTCGTTTCATGTACAATTGTACCAATGGCAGTGCACAGGGGGCAGCACGATTGCATCACAGAGCATATTCTCAGAGAAGAGAGCCAGTCAGCCGTGTTCACTAGGTCCCATCAGCATCTGCACGAGACCAATTTGCTTACACCCAACAGGCCTCATTAAGGTAGACCAACAACAGTCACGAAACCACGAATGAAGGAGCCTGTATTACAAGTGATCGCAATGCATGGAGCGATAGTACGAGGATTGTTAGAACAGAAAAGGCGTTTCGGCCTCCACAATGTGACGGATATTACACGAAGGGCAGTTGCACCCATACTATGTACCAAGTGTTCAAGCTCTGGTCGCACCTGACTTTCCAGGTTGGATTGCCTTCTGCCGAAGGATTCTTACACAAAGTGGGAATCATCCACATTTCCTCGTGAATGTGTTATTTACAAACAAAGCATGCTTTACCCATAACGGTACTGTGAACACTCACAACACACGTTTCAGCTTGTGAGAATCCACATGCTACCACTGAGACACCACAACAGAGGAGATTTGATTTTCCATTTAAGCTAGGGCAGATGTCATTGTGACCGATTAATAGGACCTCATTTCCCACCTAGTCAACTTACTGGTCGTGTTTACCTTCATTTCCTGTAACACAAGCTAATTGAATATTAGGATGATGTCCCTTATGGGCAAAGGATGCTTATGTGGTACATGCATGATGATGCACTGGAACAATTTAATGTGACTGAATGGCTTACTAATCTTCGAAAACAAGTGTATCGGTCGTGGCTCGCCAATACTATAGCCCCCCCCCCCCCCCCCCCCCAGATCTCCTGACTTGAACCTGTTGAATTTTATTGTATGGGGATATTTAAAAGCTTTGGTGTACTGCATCCCTGTTGATAGTGTCGATTAACTCGAGGAACACATTGTGGTTGGTTGTCAAAGCATTTGGAACTGGCCTGGGATTTGTGATCGAGTACAGGCATTGATGGGCAGACATGCTGAAAAAAAATGGTTCAAATGGCTCTGAGCACTATGGGACTCAACATCTGTGGTCATCAGTCCCCCAGAACTTAGAACTACTTAAACCTAACTAACGTAAGGACATCACACACATCCATGCCTGAGGCAGGATTCGAACCTGCGACCGTAGCGGCCACGCGGTTCCAAACTGACGCGCCTAGACCCGCACGGCCACACCAGCCGGCAGACATGCTGAAGCCTGTCTTCATATGAATGATGGCCTCCTGAAGTGCATATCTGCTGTTTGGATCCTCAGGGAAGTTGTTATAAGATGTTGATGTACTGAGTTGTAATACATCACATCCAGAAAACTACTGGTTTTCGTACCTATGTTTGTTATCATTATTTGTTTTATGATATGGTAGAAGATGAAGAAATGAATTAAAATTTGTGCCCCTGCCAGGACTTAAACCGAGATTTCATGCTTACTAGGCAAATGTGCAATAGGTAATACAGCTACACAGACTGTGTTAGTCCGCTGAGCCGGCACGGTAGCTCAGCGTGTTCGGTAAAAAAACTGAGTAAAGGAATCAATGATCAGCTTGAACGGATGTCTTGTGACGTCCGCCCAGACCAAACGCAACGAACAATACCGAAAAAAAATTGCAGCTGTGTTACCTGTTACCTCAGCGGGTTCGGTCAGAGGGGTAGCTGCCCTCTGTAATAAAAAAAACTGAGTTAATGGCTCAACAACGAACTGAAACGGGTGTCTTTCGACGTCCACACAGAGAAGATACAACGAACGAAAACGAACAAAATGAGATTAAAAAAAAAGGGCCCGGTTTCGATTCCCGGCTGGGTCGGAGATTTTCTCCGCTCAGCGACTGGGTTTTGTGTTGTCCTAATCATCAATTCATCCCCATCGACGCGCAAGTCGCAGAAGTGGCGTCACATCGAAAGACTTGCACCAGGCGAACGGTCTACCCGACGGGAGGCCCTCGTCACACGACATTATTATTATTATTACAGTGGTGTAGTGGCTAGCACAACTGCCTAATAACCTGGGTTCAAGTCCTGGCTGTGGCAAGAATTTTAATTCCTTTCTTCAGATTCTGTCGTTATTGTAGATTAAGTTGAGACTCATACGTCCCAAGGAAAATTTAAATATATTAGATTATTTACTTGTTACATTGACCTCTATTCGACCCCTTCGTTTGTACCTGTAGTAGCCAAACATGCTGCATCATTTAAGAAAAATATATAGTTTACATTCATTCATGACAGGTACAACAATAAATGGAAATTACGAGAAGATATATTTAAACCGTGAGCGCTATCATTAATGGACATGAGAGGAAGGGTGGAAGAGGAACGTGATAAAACAGAAGTAATGACGATGGAAGCAAAAAGTGACATGACTCGTTGAGAAACAACTCTAGTCAATTCACAAGATAATCTAATGTCTCTTGGCGTAATTAATACAACTGAAATATTGCTAAGGGACGTCGCAATGGTCCCGTGAATCATCATCACCATCATCATCATCATCTTCTTCTTCTTCTTCTTCTTCTTCTTCTTCTTCTTCTTCTTCTTCTTCTTCCATTTAATGGTGGGCGTCGGCTCGTTCAGAAACCAAAGGGATTTAACAAAACTATTTCTCCATCTCTTCATTGGTCGTCTTGTATGAAGGTGGTTTGAAAAGTATCCCGTCTTCCACATTGGTTAAAATTTAACGCTTTCCATGTCAGTTATTCAGGTAGCGTCCTTTCGATATGGTCACTCCATTTTGTTTTGGTAGTCTAATTTCTTTTATCAATGCTGTTTTTACGTCTAGTTTGTCTCATGTCTTCACTTTGCACTGTGTACCTTCATGTTAGTTGAAGAAGTGACCTCAGAAACTTTTATCTCAGCTGCTTCGGTTTTTTCCCCCCATCCTTTCCTTAGAATCCAGTTTTTAACTACTACACATGAGAGATGGCTTAGCCACCACGTTGTGTAGTATTAGTGTTACCTTTTTCCTTGTAATTCTGTCTAGATACCTCTTTACACAAACGTTTATAACACTATATTTTTGTACACATATGAATTAGTTTCTGTCCCGAGATATTTAAACGAATTTACGTGTTCTATTATCTTATTCTCTATCACGATTGTTGACCTTCGCACGTGTTTCCCTTCTATGCCCATCAATTTTGTTTTATTTACAGATATAACTATTCGATAATTTAGTAAAACGTTATTCAGTTCAAAAAAACTTTTTGGTAAGGCGATTTCACTGTCCGTTAGGAGAACATGGTTGTCCGCACATAAAATAGTGTTAATAAATTTGCTCCTTCGTGGGTTCATCTTTTCGGGGTTTTTTAGAATTCCCTTTTCCTAATACTCTGTTATATATATATATATACACGAGTATATATTCAAGGTGAGAGACCACACTCTAGTTTTAGTCCCTGGTTTACAGATAATAACTCTTGCTTTACACTAATTTAAGTGTTATTGCACAGTGATTTAACGGCATTCAACGAATTTAGGTTCAAAAATGGTTCAAATGGCCATGAGCACTATGGGACTTAACTTCTGAGGTTATCAGTCCCCTAGAACTTAGAACTACTTAAATCTAACTAACCATGCCCGAGGCAGGATTCGAACCTGCGACCGTAGCGGTCGCGCGGTTCCCGACTGTAGCGCCTAGAACCGCTCGGCCACTCCGGCCGGCCACGAATTTAGTGGTACATTGTAGTCAGGAAGTGCTTCCCATAATTTCATCCTTCCTTCTTTACTGGAGAATTTCTCGCAGCCGAGAAGAGCAGAAATAATGGCCTGTTGAACTCTCTTCTAGCATTTGTTTTAAAACAAATGGTGCAGCCGCATAGGAATTGCCTTTACGAAAGCGTTTTTAATCCTCTCACAAAAAAGTTTCTGTAATTGGCTAGAGTTTCCCTTTAATGATAGATGAATAGATTTTTCAGACAGCAATCGTCCACAGAGACAAACTGCGGATGCATTTCAGTCTGACATTGTTTACTGACGCTCTGCTCTTTGATACGTGGATGACGACAATCGGAAACAGATAAGATGTAATTAAAAGTAATGTAAACACGTCTTATTTGGCCGTGGGGCAAAGGTCGTCACTAGCAACGACATTCCGCGTAGGGTAGCATTTTTGCGTATACTGATTGGCGTCATGGTGCGCATGGCTGCGCGCCTTCAGTTACTTACGATACTCAGCCTGATGACGTAATCACACGTCTTGACGTGCCAAGACGGTTTCGACACTGCAGAGTTTGCCAGTTTTGTGAATAAGAGGTGGCCTGTTGTCGACACTGTTTGGAAACTGTTATCGTCGAATCAGAAAATGTATGAATTTAAAGCCGAATCGTCTGTGGAAAGCAATGCACGTTGTGGGTGTTCTAGTGACCGATGGAGGGTTCAAGAGGAACAGCCACATGTTCTTCGTGAGTGATTTTACAAGCCAGGTACTGTTTGCATCAAATGGCCGGATCATTATTAAAAAGAGAAATTAAAAATACACTATACAAACAGTCGCTTTTGGTGAATATTTCGGCTATTTTTATGTATTTCTGACACTGTCAGTCTTGGGGCGATCTGCAATGTATGGTAACTGAAGAAAACGTCAGAACCCAAGATAACTGAAAAAGCATTTTACTGGGCGACCGGTTTCGACAGAGCCATGCTGTCATCATCGGAACTTATGTTTTTGAATCCGATGATGACAGCATGGCTCTGTCGAAACCGGTCAGCCATTAAAATGCATTTTTAGTGATCTTGGCTAGTAAGTTTTCTTCAGTTACCATTTCGATTAGCTCGAAATGATCCGACTATGAGCCCAAGAGAAATAAATTAGCGTTAACATTAATAACCACTGCATGCGTGGCTACTGAATACGCATCCAAAGTCGTACCGGCGTAGAATCGGTTTCCAGTTGATAAAAGGGCATAGTTCCATGATTCTGAAAAGCACCACTCCAAAGATGGTTTAAACGTCTGTTTTGTTATACAGTATAACTGTTTTAGTGTTACCCAACATCGCGGTCTAACACCGATAAAGCTGTTGTCTTAAATCTACATCTATACATCCCGAGAAACTACGAGACTGGACAAGGAGACAGCATGCAGAATATTGGGCTAAGGTTCAAAAGCAAAAACATGACAAGTATTGATGCCGAAGCCATGTTCTAAGAGAAGCCTCTCAATACTGGGCTTGAACAGGAGAGAAATGAAACTCATGGTTGGACTACTGACAGGCCATGGGAATTTCAAAAAACACCTACATTCAATGGGGATAATAGAAGACCCCAAATGTAGGATGCGTGGTGTGGGCGAGGAAACCGCATCACATTTGATCTTCGAATCCGAGGCATTGGAGATTAAAAGACATAGAATATTCGGATCAACCAAACCAGAAGAAACTGTGTCTAGGAAAGTACTGGTAAAGGATCTCCTTGCACTGTTCAAGTGCAATGGTTGTCTGTACGAGAGATACAGGGAATGATACCGCAAAATAAACCTTGTTTCGGTGAGGAAAATGTTGTTTTTGCTTCCCTGACGAAATGAAATCAATACATCCTGAGCCATTGTACAGTGGATGGTGGTGGCTACATCATACTAGCATTATTAGTTTTCTTTCCTGCGACGAGAGCAAGGGAAAACTGCCGGTCTATATGCCTCTATTCGTGCCATAAACTGTCTCATATTATTCTCATGACTCCTACGCAAAATAGACGATGGTGGCAGCATAATTATCGCTCAGTTTACTTCGATTAAAAATTCTCCAAAGTTGTCCAACAGCGTTCCGCGAGGGCTAAGTCTTTTTCCCAGAATTAGGGGTTGGACAAAAACGCAGCACAGTACCTTTCCTAATACGGTGTAGCAAACACGTCGGAGCTCAACACAGCTTCACTCGTCTCGGAATTGATTGCAAAATGGTGGCACGATCAGGTAACTTTGATGGAAGTGGATAGCAATCCCCCATCCTTCTCTTCAAAGTACACTACTGGCCATTAAAATTGCTACACAAAGAAGAAATGCAGATGATAAACGGGTATTCATTGGACAAATATATTTTACTAGAGCTGACATGTGATTACATTTTCACGCAATTTGACCCTGAGAAATCAGTACCCAGAGCCGGCCGCGGTGGCCGTGCGGTTCTAGGCGCTGCAACATGCGGTTGTGCATTATCCTGCTGAAATGTAGAGTTTCGCAGGGATCGAATGAAGGGTAGAGCCACGGGTTAAAATGGTTCAAATGGCTCTGAGCACTATGGGACTTAACTTCTGAGGTCATCAGTCCCCTAGAACTTAGAACTACTTAAACCTAACTAACCTAAGGACATCACACACATCCATGCCCGAAGCAGGATTCGAACCTGCGACCGTAGTGCTCACGCAGTCCCAGACTGTAGCGCCTAGAACCGCACGGCCACACCGGTCGGCAGCCACGGGTCGTAACACATCTGAAATGTAACGTCCACTGTTCAAAGTGCCGTCAATGCGAACAAGAGGTGACCGAGACGTGTAACCAATGGCGCCCCATAACAGCACGCCGGGTGATACGCCAATATGGCGATGACGAATACACGCTTCCAATGTGCGTTCATCGCGATGTCGCCAAACACGGATGCGACCATCATGATGCTGTAAACAGAACCTGGATCCGAAAAAATGACGTTTTGCCATTCGTGCACCCAGGTTCGTCGTTGAGTCAGTCCCTATCGCAGGCGCTCCCGTCTGTGATGCAGCGTCAAGGGTAACCGCAGCCATGGTCTCCGAGCTGGTAGTCCATGCTGCTGCAAACGTCGTCGAACTGTTCGTGCAGTTAGTTGTTGTCTTGCAAACTTCCCCATCTGTTGACTCAGGGATCGAGACGTGGCTGCACGATCAGTTACAGCCATGCGGATAAGATGCCTGTCATCTCGACTGCTAGTGATACGAGGCTGTTGGGATCCAGCACGGCGTTCCGTATTACCCTCCTGAATCCATTGATTTCATATTGTGCTAACAGTCATTGGATCTCGACCAACGTGAGCAGCAATGTCGCGATACGATAAACCGCAATCGCGATAGGCTACAATCCGACCTCTATCAAAGTCGGAAACGTGATGGTACGCATTTCTCTTCATTATACGAGGCAACACAACAACGTTTCACCAGGCAAGGCCTGTCAACTGCTGTTTGTGTATGAGAAATCGGTTGGAAGCTTTCCTCACGTCAGCACGTTGTAGGTGTCGCTACCGGCGCCAACCTTGTGTGAATGCTCTGAAAAGCTAATCATTTGCATATCACAGCATCTTCTTCCTGTCGGTAGAATTTCGCGTCTGTAGCACATCATCTTCGTGGTGTAGGAATTTTAATGGCCAGTAGTGTAGATCACAAAGGCTCATTAATGTTCAGGTGTGTTGTGACCGTGATGGTCAGGGGGGATGCGATAATTCAACCCCGTGCTCACCAAATCTATCCTGGGTGATGTGAGCAGTGTCACCAAGAGCTCCGTTGTCTTGCAACACAGCAGCAGCGTTGGGGAACAACTGGACCTAGTCATCCAAAATGGTCAGATAGTCCTTCGAATTAATACGACCTTGCAGGGCACCCATGAAACCCATGGAATACCACGGTATGGATGCCGAAATCACCACCAAACCACCCATCCGTGTTTCACTCTTGGGACATCAACTCGGCGAGAAGTTGGCGACAGTATGAAACAAGACTCATCCGACCAAATGACTTTCTTCCATTGCTCCACAGTCCATGTTTTACTGACTCGGCACCACGCTGTCCTGTTACGGGCATTTGCCAGTTCGCCTGCAATTCCCTGCTAATGGAGCTCCCTTCGTGTTGTTTAAGTGCTGACTGGGTCGACGGATGTGACAGTTAGTTCTTCAGAGACTTTGGCAGCTATCGTCCACTATGTTTCGTCACAATATTCTTGAAGGAGCATCCATCTCGCTCACTCAACACACTCTTTCGTCCACGTTGTAAGCTAGTGAATGTTTTTTTTTCTCGCTTTTCTGTATGCTTTATAGATCTTCGACACGGTGCCTCCTGAAACATCGAACATTTCGGTTCCCTTTGTTAAGAAATCACCCCCATACGAGCACCAACAACTTGCTGATGTGCGAATTAAATTAGCTCTAACATAATGCACTCACAAGAACAAAGATCGCTGTTCTCATCACAACTGACAAAAAAAAAAAAAAAAAAAAAAAAAATGTTCAAATGGCTCTGAGCACTATGGGACTTAACATCTGAGGTCATCAGTCCCGTAGAACTCAGAACAACTTAAACTTAAGTAACCTAAGGACATCACACACATCCATGCCCGAGGCAGGATTCGAACCTGCGACCGTAGCGGTCGCGCGGTTCTAGACTGGAGCGCCTAGAACCGCTTGGCCACCGCGGCCGGCCCTAAGGACATCACACACATCCATGCCCGAGGCAGGATTCGAACCTGCGACCGTAGCGGTCGCGCGGTTCCAGACTGTAGCGCCTAGAACCGCTCGGCCACACGGCCGGCAACAACTGACACATGCAAAATATTGAGAACACTGAACGGGTGCCATTCGTGGTCACATAAATCAGCGCAAACTGCAGGCGTAGTTAGCGTCTGCATTTATGTTCAAGGTTGTATTTCCAACGGTGCTGCCCCATTTTTATCTAACCCGTGTATCTGTTAATACGCTGTTACGGTCTCACCAGCGCGACTCTGCTTCCTTCTATGTGTCTAGTCACGCCTGCTTCATAAGGCAGGAATGATACTCGTAGAATTGCCCGCAATAGCTTCTTCTAAGCAATTTCCTTTACATATGCACAGAATTTTCCCAGAACGCTTCCAAAACATTTAACTCGTCCATCCGCTTTCCATAACACAGATTTTACGCGATCGTCCTTTCATGTCACTTCTTAGTATTACTCCTAAATACTTCTACGATGTGACGTGCTTAACATGTTCGCCACTGATTCTGTAAACAGATACTATTGAGTTCCTTCCCTTTGATGCAGGCATTATCTTACATTTATACACATCTGAAGAGCGCTGTCATTCATTATACTCAGTGGAAATTTTCCCCAAGTCCAAGTCTCACAATCGTGCAATAGAGTTACTTTCCTGTATACACCACCATCATCGGCGAAGAATCTGATACTGCTGCTGATCATATCCGCTAAGTAGTTTATAAATATCTAGAACATTAGAGGTCCTACTGCGTTCTCTTGGGGAACCCCGAGGTTACATTGTTTCTATGTAACATTCGGCGTCCAGTAAAACGTAGTGGAACTGTTAGTCAAATATTTCCTGAACCAAGTACACATATGCGAAGATATTTTGCATAATCGTACCTTGATTAATGGTCAAACACTACACAGTTGGCTTCGACAAATCACTTTAGATACACTATATGACAGATACACTATTTGATCAAAAGTATACGGACACCTGGTTGAAAATGATTTACAAGTTCGTGGCGCCCTCCATCGGTAATGCCGGAATTCAATATGTTGTTGGCCCACCCTTAGCCTTGATGACAGCTTCACTTCTCAGAGGCATACGTACAATCAGGTGCTGGAATGTTTCTTGGGGAATGGCAGCCCGTTCTTCACGGAGTGCTGCACTGAGGAGAGGTATCGACGTCGCTCGGTGAGGCTTGGCACGAAGTCGGCGTTCGAAAACATCCCAAAGGTATTCTCTAGGATTCAGGTCAGGACTCTGTGCAGACCAGTCCATTACAGGGATGTTACTGTCGTGTAACCACTCCGCCACAGGCCGTGCATTATGAACACGTGCTCGATCGTGCTGAAAGATGCAATCGCCATCCCCAAATTGCTCTTCAACAGTGGGAAGCAAGAAGGTGCTTAAAACATCAATGTAGGACTGTGCTGTGACACTGCCACGCAAAACAAGGGGTGCAAGCCCCTCCATGAAAAACGGGACCACACCATAACACCACCTGCTCCGAATTTTACGGCCGGCCGGAGTGGCCGTGCGGATCTAGGCGCTACAGTCTGGAACCGAGCGACCGCTACGGTCGCAGGTTCGAATCCTGCCTCGGGCATGGATGTGTGTGATGTCCTTAGGTTAGTCAGGTTTAATTAGTTCTACGTTCTAGGCGACTGATGACCTCAGAAGTTAAGTCCCATAGTGCTCAGAGCCATTTGAACCGAATTTTACTGTTAGCACTACACACGCTGGCAGGTGACGTTCACCGTGCATTCGCCATAGCCACGCCCTGCCATTGCATCGCCTCATTGTGTACCGTAATTCCTCACAACGTTTGTCCACTGTTCATTCGTCCAAAGTTTACGCTCCTTACACCAAGTGAGGCGTCGTTTGGCATTTACTGGCGTGATGTGTGGCTTACGAGGAGCCGCTCGACAACGAAATCCAAGTTTTTCTCATTTTCTGCCTAACTGTCATAGTACTTGCAGTGGATCCTGATGCTGTTTGGAATTCCCGTGTGATGGGCTGGATAGATGCCTATTACACATTACGATCCTCTTCAAATGTCGACGGTCACTTTCATTCAACAGACAAGGTCGGGCTGTACGCTTTTGTGCTGTAAGTGTCCCTTCACTTTCCTACTTCACAATCACATCGGAAACAGTGGACCTAAGGATGTTTAGGAGTGTGGAAATCTCGCGTACTGACATATGATACACAAGTGACACCCAATCACCTGACCATGTTCGAAGTACGTGAGTTCCGCGGGGCGCATCATTCTGCTCTCTCACGATGTCTAGTGACTACTGAGGTCGCTGATATGAGTACTGGCAGTAGGTGGCAGCAAAATGCACCTAATATGAAAAACGTATGTGTGTGTGTGTGTGTGTGTGTGTGTGTGTGTGTGTGTGTGTGTGTGTGTGTGTATGTGTGTGTGTGAAATCTTATGGGACTTAACTGCTAAGGTCATCAGCCCATAAGCTTACACACTACTTAACCTAAATCATACTAAGGACAAACACACACACCCATGCCCGAGGGAGGTCTCGAACCTCCGCCGGGACCAGCCGCACAGTCCATGAGTGCAGCGCCTTAGACCGCTCGGCTAATCCGGAAAAACGTATGTTTTTGGGGGTATCCGGATACTTTTGATCACATAGTGTACCAATAATAACACTACTAGCAAGATTATACAGTCAGCAAGAAACCACAAAGATAGGGTAGAGATTAAGTTTTTAAGAGCAACTTACGTTATGTTAAAATTAAAGGTATGAAAATGTGTAGGTATTCTGAATTCACACTCGATGGGGACGAGACAAATTAGTATTTATGGAAACTGCAGTATCAAGAATGATGCATGTGACTGAAATAAGCATTATATCACAGATTAAGTACATATCAGTGACACCTGTTTAGTATTACAGATTTGTACGTAATTTAGGACTCTGAGAACACAGTGTGGTACAAAGCGCTCTGTCGCTCTACCTTCAGAAGTTGGGCCTTCTAAATTTATTGACAAGGAAACAAACAGGGCCTGAATGTGTTACTGGGGAATCATCCTCCACGTAGTTTGTTTGAGAGTCCATAGTGCTTGCTGCAGTACAGTGCGGAATAATTTTCCGGCTAACCATATCTTAGATATTTTTGATGGGCAAAACAGAGGCGAAAGGTTTGGCGAAGGAAGCGGAGGTAATTATCATCTTCCAAAGGCTTAAAAATCCGACCCCACACGGGGCGAGGTATTGTGTTGTTGAAATATGGAATGTAGAGCTGCCTACACAAAGAAAGACAACTCAAAGGTATTCTTATCACCAGTGCAGCTCTCTACAGATAGCGGTGGCCGAGAGAAGCAGATACGCTTTCGCTGCAGCGATCGAGCTGCGAGTAACGTCTGCAAACGTTTCGTTACGTTCATCCGGTCACGATGACTATCATACAGTGCTGTGGCCACACTGCGTCATCCACCTAATATCCCGTCGTCCTAAGCTGAATGACACCGATACGAAATACATAGTTCCGCTTTCGGCACCGCGAATCCAGAGGTCTCAGCAAACAATTCACATGGGAATGACCGTTGGCTGTCCGTAGTAAATAATTAATCGGCCTAGTATTTTCATATTTGTCACTGAAGCCTTCGTTACGTCAGTTCAGTACAACTGTTACATCGCTCTCTAGACCTGGACTTAGAACTCGGTTTAATGGTTCAAATGGCTCTGAGCACTATGGGACTTAACATCTGAGGTCATCAGCCCCCTAGAACTTAGAACTACTTAAACCTAACTAACCTAAGGTCATCGCGCACATCCATGCCCGAGGCAGGATTCGAACCTGCGACCGTAGCGGTTGCGCGGTTCCAGGCTGAAGCGCCTAGAACCGCTCGGCCTTACCGGCCGGCTCTGTTTAATTCTGTGTTGTCGTGTATGACCATAACAGCTTTGTTTGCCTGTACTGGTTAGGGATCGAGTTACTGCAGTCATAAGGTTCGCTCTCTATTGCGTTTTCGGCCATCGACTTTGCGTCCACTTCGGTTTCCACACATTACTTGGTTCGCGGAATTCTTCTTAAGCGTTACAACTTCCACAAACTTTGATGAGGAACAACTACGGAAATGAAATTAAATGATGGCATGACATTATTAGCCAGAAGGCCCCGTCTGGGGGGTAGTTCGGCTGCATGGTTTCTACGACTTTGACGCCACACAAGCGACTTGCGCGTCTATGATGATCAGATGATGATGATAATGATAATGCGACACCCAATCCACGAATGGAAAAAAAGACCGTAGGATCTAGAGACAGCTAAGCTAACCACTTTTTTTTCGTCCTGTCAATTTGTTCCTTCCTCAATTTTCGTCTGCAGCTTTGAGTGGATATCACGTGTCAACTTGTCAACTCGAACCCCATCGATTAGACCATGAACTGTGAAAACAGCTACGGAATTCACAACGGAGTAACGTATCGTTTTAAGACTGAAGTGTAAAACAGACTGCTAAATATTGAATAGTTTCATGAAGCAAGAGCCCAAAGCTTTAAAAATATTTCGAAGATTATAGATACAATTATAACTGTCAATATATTGATTAAAGAATGACATGATGGACATCATGGAACCACCAAAACCTGCTGTAATATATATTTATTCATAGGCAACCTGTTCCGTCAAACGAACATATTCAAGTCGCGTATGAGGATGTACTGATTTGGTGCGATTGAAATGCTGACGGTTCGTCATTTTCAGGTAAACGTATCGTATTCCATGGCGTTAATTAGCAGTATTACATGCAAACACAACTGGCCGAATCCCATTTCATAGCTGCAAGAAAAGCTGTTGCAGACGAAAAGAAATGACATCCGAACGCTGGCAGTTGTGTTTCTACCACCGTGAAATCTGATCCAATATTGCTAGCGTACTGCCGGCCGCAGTGGTCTAGTGGTTCTAGGCGCGCAGTCCGGAACCGCGGGACTGCTACGGTCGCCGGTTCGAATCCTGCCTCGGGCATGGATGTGTGTGATGTCCTTAGATTAGTTAGGTTTAATTAGTTCTAAGTTCTAGGCGACTAATGACCTCAGAAGTTAAGTCGCATAGTGCTCAGAGCCATTTTGCTAGCGTACCCTTTGTCATTCACTGTGCACGCTTGAAAACTGGAAACCGATGAAACTGCAATTACAACTAGGTTAACAGTAAGTGGTCCTGATTATATTCAAAAATACTAAATATTTACTTGCGGTGTCCTGTTTGTTGTATTATTCATCGAAAATCACCTGCACAAGATTGACTCACACTGCCAACGTAACTGTACATTTTCGGAAGACGACGTGATCTTATTATAAATGCCAGGGAGTTTCCTCACATTTATGGACAGCAACATCACGCACTGGTGCAAACGCGACGTGTTCTCATGCTGCTAGCGGTGTACGCTGGTGTCATTATAATCAGTCTCGTTGACAACACGAATGCTTCTCTCGTTATATCGTTTAGCAAAAAATCAGAGACCTATGTACATCTTTTACTTTCGTCTTCTTTTTCTGACCCTTAAATGTAAAATCTTTCCAGTTCATATTTACTTATGGTACGCTGAAGAGCCAAAGAAACTGGTACACCTACCTAATATCGTGTAGGGCCCCCGCGAACACGCAAAAGTGCCGTAACGCGACGTAGCATGGACTCGACTGATGTCTGAAGTAGTGCTAGAGGGAACTGACACCATGAATCCCGCAGGGCTGTCCATAAATCTGTAAGAGTACGAGGGGGTGGAGATCTCTTCCGAACAGAAAGTTGCAAGGCATCCCAGACGTGCTCAATAATGTTCATGTCTGGGGAGTTTGGTGGCCAGTGGAAGTGTTTAAACTCACAATTGGGGTTCTGGAGCCACTCTGTAGCAGTTCAGGACGCGTGTGGTGTCGCATTGTCCTGCTGGAATTGTTAATGTCCCTCGGAATGCTCAATGGATGCAGGTGATCAGACAGGATGCTTACGTGCGTTTCACCTGTCACAGTCGTATCTAGACGTATCAGAGGTCCCATATCACTCCAACTACACACGCACCACACCATTACAGAGCCTCCAGCAGCTTGAACAGTCCCCTGCTGACATGCAGCGTCCGTGGATTCATGAGGTTGTCTCCATTCTCCATACACGTCCATCCGCTCGATACAATTTGGAACGAGACTCGTCCGTCCAGGCAAGATGTTTCCAGTCATCAACAGTCCAATGTCGGTGTTGATAGGCCCAAGCGAGGCGTACAGCTGTATTGCGTGCAGTCATCAAGGGTACACGAGCGTTCCTTCGCCTCCGAAAGCCCATATCGATGATGTTTCGTTGAATGGTTCACACGGTGACAATTGTTGATGGCCCAGCATTTAAAACCTGCAGCAATTTGCGGAAGGATTGCACTTCTGTCACGTTGAACGATTCTCTTCAGTCGTCGTTGGTCCCGTCCTTGCAGGATCTTTCTTCGGCCGAAGCGTTGTCGGAGATTTGATGTTTTACCGGATTCCTTATATTCACGACAGACTCGTGAAATGGTGGTATGGGAAAATCCCCACTTCATCGCTACCTCGGAGATGCTGTGTCCGCTCGTGCGTCGACTAAAACACAACGTTCAAACTCAAATATTGATAACCTGCTATTGTAACAGCAGTAACCGATCGAACAACTGCGCCAAACACTTGTTGTCTAATACAGGCGTTGTCGACCGCAGCGCCGTATTCTGCCTCTTTACATATCTCTGTATTTGAATACGCATGCCTATACCAGTTTCTTTGGCGCTTCAGTGTATATTTCATCGGAAGGTCACAGAAGTATCGGCCTATTAGCAAGTTATTATAAAATTATTTGATTACGTTATCCTGACGACTTGTTAACAAGTTGAAACCGTTAATGGTACCTATTGTGTGACCTGAAATTGAAATATACAATTAAAATAAATAATTATAAGGAAATCACTGTGTTTTTCTAATGCTGCGTTCTTAGTCTGTGGAAGTCCAAAATTTAGCGTATTCTACTTTTATACACATGTATACTGTGTCAAAAGAGGAAAATCCACTGTTCTGGGAGGAGACAGAAGTTATCATTTGAAGCAAAGGAAATCCTGTCGATATACGATCTACACTCCTGGAAATGGAAAAAAGAACACATTGACACCGGTGTGTCAGACCCACCATACTTGCTCCGGACACTGCGAGAGGGCTGTACAAGCAATGATCACACGCACGGCACAGCGGACACACCAGGAACCGCGGTGTTGGCCGTCGAATGGCGCTAGCTGCGCAGCATTTGTGCACCGCCGCCGTCAGTGTCAGCCAGTTTGCCGTAGGATACGGAGCTCCATCGCAGTCTTGAACACTGGTAGCATGCCGCGACAGCGTGGACGTGAACCGTATGTGCAGTTGACGGACTTTGAGCGAGGGCGTATAGTGGGCATGCGGGAGGCCGGGTGGACGTACCGCCGAATTGCTCAACACGTGGGGCGTGAGGTCTCCACAGTACATCGATGTTGTCGCCAGTGGTCGGCGGAAGGTGCACGTGCCCGTCGACCTGGGACCGGACCGCAGCGACGCACGGATGCACGCCAAGACCGTAGGATCCTACGCAGTGCCGTAGGGGACCGCACCGCCACTTCCCAGCAAATTAGGGACACTGTTGCTCCTGGGGTATCGGCGAGGACCATTCGCAACCGTCTCCATGAAGCTGGGCTACGGTCCCGCACACCGTTAGGCCGTCTTCCGCTCACGCCCCAACATCGTGCAGCCCGCCTCCAGTGGTGTCGCGACAGGCGTGAATGGAGGGACGAATGGAGACGTGTCGTCTTCAGCGATGAGAGTCGCTTCTGCCTTGGTCCCAATGATGGTCGTATGCGTGTTTGGCGCCGTGCAGGTGAGCGCCACAATCTGGACTGCATACGACCGTGGCACACAGGGCCAACACCCGGCATCATGGTGTGGGGAGCGATCTCCTACACTGGCCGTACACCACTGGTGATCGTCGAGGGGACACGGTACATCCAAACCGTCATCGAACCCATCGTTCTACCATTCCTAGACCGGCAAGGGAACTTGCTGTTCCAACAGGACAATGCACGTCCGCATGTATCCCGTGCCACCCAACGTGCTCTAGAAGGTGTAAGTCAACTACCCTGGCCAGCAAGATCTCCGGATCTGTCCCCCATTGAGCATGTTTGGGACTGGATGAAGCGTCGTCTCACGCGGTCTGCACGTCCAGCACGAACGCTGGTCCAACTGAGGCGCCAGGTGGAAATGGCATGGCAAGCCGTTCCACAGGACTACATCCAGCATCTCTACGATCGTCTCCATGGGAGAATAGCAGCCTGCATTGCTGCGAAAGGTGGATATTCACTGTACTAGTGCCGACATTGTGCATGCTCTGTTGCCTGTGGCTATGTGCCTGTGGTTCTGTCAGTGTGATCATGTGATGTATCTGACCCCAGGAATGTGTCAATAAAGTTTCCCCTTCCTGGGACAATGAATTCACGGTGTTCTTATTTCAATTTCCAGGAGTGTAGTTGGAATGTTTACCCAAATAAACACTTCTAAATGATTATTATCAGTATGAAATTGATTTATTTCATTATCTTCCTGTGTGTCAGTTATTATTAGTTATTTCTCAGGTAACTTATTTATAACAGTACATAATACATTTTTGGCAGTCCTTAATATTCTTACAACAATTCACAACCAATTTTAAACGTTTCACAATAAATATTTCAAGACAAACAACACACACATTAGTGCAGTTCTATATTTTTGCCGGCCGTGGTGGCCAAGCGGTTCTAGGCGCTTCAGTCCGGAACCGCGCGACTGCTACGGTCGCAGGTTCGAATCCTGCCTCGGGAATGGATGTGTGTGATGTCCTTAAGTTAGTTAGGTTTAAGTAGTTCTAAGTTCTAGGGGACTGATGACCTCAGATGTTAAGTCCCATAGTGCTCAGAGCCATTTGAAACATTCCGTATTTTTAGGAGAGCATGTTGCACTGTGTATCTTAATGCGTCTCTTTTAGTTCCTTAACGAGAGCAGCATTGAGCATAAAGCGTCCTACCATTTCATAACGAGTGCCCTGCTGTTTTCTGAAGCCACTTGTCTCTGTCTAACTTAACAACCAAAAATCTAACAATATTAGGCCTGTAAATGCTAGTGGCTAGTTAACTGGATTATTACTACCAAGCCATTGATTACTGAAAGTGCAGCTGAAATCTCGCTTCACATGATACAGAATATGGATGGGTTCCATCCAGCTAGAAGTACATTACATGCAATGTTTCCATTGGCACACCATCCAGTAGTTCAAATAACGCAATTTCCAAAAAAAATGCAAGTACTTTTGTCCCGTTATACTTCCCTACTAAGCAACAGGATCTATGAATGGATCACTGATAATGGTCCGCAGCACATTCACACAGAAGCGTACTGCCTGGTTCCCATTGTACCACGTGGTCTGTGCTACAACCATCGATAATTTGTGCGTGTTATTAATATAGTTCCTTATAAATGTGATTGCACCAGTAAATAGTAATAATGAATGTTGATTACGTTTTGTATTTAATCAGAGACACAATTTAAGTCGCGCAACACTGTTACAATATGAAGACAGTGAACACGCTATAGGTGAAAGGGATACCAGATTTACGCGTGCAGTCTCCCCCGTACACGTGCTCATAGAACATCGAAACGTGCAGAAAATCGTCCTTTTTAGTTTTAGGACTTCAATGAACGACTTAAATAATGTGTCGTTATTCCTGCACATTCTCTTTAACTCCTTTTTCGAATGAAATACACGCACGGAGCAACCGATCGCTTTCAAAATTCTTCTTCTTCTTATCGTTATTTATAATAATAATATTATTATTGTTATTATTCCTCCTGGTCAACGGCCTTGCCGCAGTGGATATACCGGTTCCCGTGAGATCACCGAAGTTAAGAGCTGTCGGGTGTGGTCGGCACCTGGATGGGTGACCATCCGAGCCGCCATGCACTGTTGCCATTTTTCGGTGTGCACTCGGCCTTGTGGTGCCAATTGAGGAGCTACTCGACCGAATAGTAGCGGCTTCGGTCAAGAATACCATCATAACGACCGGGAGAGCGGTGTGCTGACCCCACACCCCTCTTATCCGCATCCTCCACTGCGGATGACACGGCGGTCGGTTGGTCCCTGTAGGCCACTCGTGGCCTAAAGACGGAGTGCTTTATTATTCCTCCTCCCCAGTGTATACCCCGCAATGTAGTAGGTTCCGCCCTTCTATCTCTCTCTTTCTCTCTATCTTTCTGTTTCCATTTAGAGGGATGTTGCGCTCGTTTGGGGTAGAGACACGCTGTCTTGAAGTCTATATTGAGAGTGGCTAGCAAACGTGTCTCCCAGTAGATCGTTTACCACTGACATTCAACGAAAATCTGCGTTTAACTATAGTTTCTCGATCTGCTCGATGTATGTGTCCATACCACAGTAAACAAGTTTCCCCTCATTTTCTCAATGTTAGGTGCCATTCGGTACCGCCTACGACTCTCGTCATTGGTCGCACGATCATCAATTGTTGGGAGATGTCCACCGAAGCATTTTGGTATCCTCAATAGCAAGTTGTTGCTCTGCTGCAATTGTTATCGGCCAACGTTTTGCACGGCGAAGAGCGACTGGGTGGATTGCAGAGCCGTATGTTGTCAACTTGCATAAATGTATTAGAAATTTAGAATATTAACAACCATCAGCTGTAGGATCGAATGACGACAGTGAAAATTTGTGCCGAACTGGGACTCGAACCCGGATGTCCCGCTTATCGCGAGCGATCGCCTTACTATGAGGGTCACTCCAAAAGAAATGCACACTACTTTTTTTTTAAATCCATCTTTTATTCTACACATGGTTCAAATGGCTCTGAGCACTATGGGACTCAACATCTGAGGCCATCAGTCCCCTAGATTGGTTGGTTTGTGAGATTGAAGGGACCAGACTGTGATGGTCATCGGTCCCAGTCCCCTAGAACTTACAACTACTTAAACCTAACTAACCTAAGAACATCACACACATCCATGCGCGAGGCAGGATTCGAACGTGCGATCGTAGCGGTCGTGCGGATAGAACCGCTCGGCCACTCCGGCCGGCTTTATTCTACATGTTTGAAAGTTTTACATCCTTTAGGAACAATATTTTCATTTCTCCACATAATTTCCATCTCTCTCAACTGCCTTACGCCATCTTGGAACCAGCGCCTGTATACCCGCACGGTAAAATTCTGGACCAACCTGTTGGAGCCACTGTTTGGCAGCGTGCACAAGGGAGTCCTCATCTTCAAACCTTGTTCTACGAAGAGAGTCTTTCAGTTTCCCAAAGAGATGATAGTTACATGGAGCCAGGTCAGGACTGTAAGGCAGGTGTTTCAGTGTTGTCCATCCGAGTTTTGTGATCGCTTCCATGGTTTTATGACTGACATGTGGCCGTGCATTTTCGTGCAACAGCAAAACATCATGCTTTTGCCGATGTGGTCGAACACGACTCAGTCGAGCTTGAAGTTTCTTCAGTGTCGTCACATATACATCAGAATTTATGGTAGTTCCACTTGGCATTATGTCCACAAGCAAGAGTCCTTCGGAATCGAAAAACACCGTAGCCATAACTTTTACAGCAGAAGGTGTGGTTTTGAATTTTTTTTCTTGGGTGAATTTGCATGATGCCACTCCATTGATTGCCTCTTCGTCTCTGGTGAAAAATGATGGAGCCATGTTTCATCACCTGTCACAATTCTTCAAAGAAATTCATATCCACCATTCTCGTACTGTTCCAAAAGTTCGCTGCATACCGTTTTCCTTGTTTCTTTGTGAGCCACTGTCAACATCCTGGGAACCCACCTGGCACAAACCTTTTTTAACGCCAACACTTTCAGTTTTGTGCAAACACTTCCTTCCCCTATCCCAACGTAGCGTAATAATTCGTTCACTGTGATGCGTCTGTCATCAGTCACCAATTCGTTAACTCATAGCACATTGTCTGGAGTGTGTGCAGTACGAGTCCTGTCGCTGCGAGGACAGTCCTCAAAATTGCCGTGCCCGCTTTCATCACGTAACCTGCTTGCCCACCGACTAACTGTACTGCGATCGACAGCAGCCTCTCCATACACATTTTTCAACCTCTTGTGGATGTTTCCCACTGTCTCGTTTTCACAGCACATGAATTCTATGACAGCACATTGCTTCTCACGAACCGTAAGTGTAGCAGCCATCTTGAAGACGTGCTGTGACGGCGCCACTCACGGGAACAGGTTGAACTAAGTTTGAAAGCAAGTGGGAAGGATGTATCTACATACTGTAAAACTTTCACACATACAGAATGAAAACTGTATTTTTACACAAATAGTGTGCATTCCTTTTGGAGTGACCTTCGTATTTGGCTATCCGCGAACGACTCACGGCCAAACCCAAACTTCCGCATGCTGTCAGCCATGCGTCTACAATCTGTAGTCGTTCATCCGCTACATATATTGCCGTACAGGAGAGACATTTTACTTGGCAGTCGTCTGTCCAGTGCAGGAGGATAAATACGATATTACATTGCCTGTGTTACTTCGATTTACGATGCAAAGTACCTTTGGACATGGACGCATGTCCAAAGGAACTTTACATCGTAAATTGAATTAACACAGGCACTGCAACATCGTATTGTCAACTCGAGTCGGCCCGGTATCTTCTTATCACGAAGCACACCGGTCGATCTCCGCCATCTAAGGTGTGGCTTGTTAATGCGGTTTGTGATTCGGCAACGAGTGAGCCGTCTTCAGCGCTTTTTGAGCCAACGTACTTTGATATATTCGTCTTTGGCAGATTTGTACCCTCGATCTTGATGGTGTCCGTATTATCTACACCTGCTGACAAGTATTCAGTCTTCTTTATGTTCAGACCTATTCCGGGCTGTTCAGGCTTTGACTTGTTGAAGATCGTTCTCGTCTTTTGCATCCAGCAGAACATCATTAACACACAGCAATTTCCAACGAGCTAATTTCTGAAGAATTCTAGTGATCGTGTCCATTATGATGAAGAAGAGAAAGTAATAAAGACCATTCTATATTGTTATATTTATGGTATTTTATGGTTTTGTAGACAAGATTAGCATGTATTCTTGGTTTTCAAATGGTGTATTGAAATGTTCATTGAAGCTAAATTCGCCTTTGTGTGTGTGTGTGTGTGTGTGTGTGTGTGTGTGTGTGTGTGTTTTGTCGTGTGGTAGTGTGTTGGTAACGAGCTGTGGCAGATTTCTTGTTGCGTGCACTGGAGTCCGTTGAAAGTCGCCTCGTTTATTTTAAGGCTAGTTCGCCTATCTCTCCAGCGTCTCCCCAACTCCACGTCGACGTAGTGTAGCTGAAACTTTCTACAGTAATTAGAATGACTAGAAAGCTTAATATTTACGTTCGAGTCTCACCTAATTAATTATCAGAGATGAGCACTAGTTTATTTCTTCCTTGCATACAACTTTTATCTTACTATCGAGTTGTAATACGTAATATTCACAATTATACGTTCCCTTCCTCTTTATCAGAGCAGAACGAAATCGGAGTCGTTAACCTTACATTCAACAACAGAGATAATAAAAATCAGAGATAATGCAATGATAATGTTCGCTTTTCTGCTGACCTGCGTAATGTCTTCGGTTCCTTCACACAGCACAGTATGCGACACAGATATTTCCGTAATAAAATGTGATATAACAATATTTCTCTAAAAGAATGCGACGATCCAGAATTCGACATGTCGAAAAACGGCGACATAGAGATCAGCAGCAGGAGCTGTGCCACTGTAGAAACCGTGAACATATATCTTATCGGCTTGTTCCGCATTAGTAAAAACGCGAAGCATTTTTAGCGACCACTCGCCCAAGGCTACAGCTATCCGATACCCATTTGGGTTCACTCGTAATTGCTCGCTTTCGTAGAGTAACGATAAAAAGTCAAACGTGGACTCTGTATCGCGTTTTTACGAAGCAAAGAGGAGAGGTACGGCTTAAAGTCGTGTGTCACAAACGGAGACGGAGGATGTACACGAAATGTGCTATATCTCGGAAGTGCTATATCTCGGAAGTTCCATGCGGCTTTTCGCGGATGATGCTGTAGTATACAGAGAAGTTGCAGCATTAGAAAATTGTAGCGAAATGCAGGAAGATCTGCAGCGGATAGGCACTTGGTGCAGGGAGTGGCAACTGACCCTTAACATAGACAAATGTAATGTATTGCGAATACATAGAAAGAAGGATCCTTTATTGTATGATTATATGAGAGCGGAACAAACACTGGTAGCAGTTACTTCTGTAAAATATCTGGGAGTATGCGTGCGGAACGATTTGAAGTGGAATGATCATATAAAATTAACTGTTGGTAAGGCGGGTACCAGGTTGAGATTCATTGGGAGAGTGCTTAGAAAATGTAGTCCATCAACAAAGGAGGTGGCTTACAAAACACTCGTTCGACCTATACTTGAGTATTGCTCATCAGTGTGGGATCCGTACCAGATCGGTCTGACGGAGGAGATAGAGAAGATCCAAAGAAGAGCGGCGCGTTTCGTCACAGGATTATTTGGTAACCGTGATAGCGTTACGGAGATGTTTAATAAACTCAAGTGGCAGACTCTGCAAGAGAGGCGCTCTGCATCGCGGTGTAGCTTGCTGTCCAGGTTTCGAGAGGGTGCGTTTCTGGATGAGGTATCGAATATATTGCTTCCCCCTACTTATACCTCCCGAGGAGATCACGAATGTAAAATTAGAGAGATTAGAGCGCGCACGGAGGCTTTCAGACAGTCGTTCTTCCCCCGAACCATACGCGACTGGAACAGGAAAGGGAGGTAATGACAGTGGCACGTAAAGTGCCCTCCGCCACACACCGTTGGGTGGCTTGCGGAGTGTAGATGTAGATGTAGAACCCGTATGAACGTTTCTGCTTCAGTGACAATTTCTGACTCAATTCAGAATATTTACCGTCCATTCTGAAACGACTTTAATCCTTCGTAGATCAATGACCAGAACACGGCAGAGATTATCCGCCTCCATTATTAGCCGCTTCGTCTCCTGTACTATTTGAATATAAAAAAGAGTAAGTGCAGTCGTAAGCACCCTCATCTCTTTCGCATTGTCCGTATGACCCATACGAGAGTTAAATGATGCGACAAAAACTGAGCATCGTATCTGCAACATGCGTGCTTGCTCGAGGGCAAGGAGACATCTCGAGAAACGCCACGTAGCGCAAAATATACTGAGCTGCAGATTCGCCCGGCACGCCCAGTCAAACGTAGTGATTGCGAAGCTGGAGCAACACATGAACACCAAGTTTTTCCACTAACTGTACATAACGGTGACGCACGCAATGTTGCGAAGAGTGTGAGGAAAACAATCTGCTAGTAGCTAACGTGTTTAAGACTGGTTTGAACACTTTCAGACTGGAAAGGAAACAATTTTTCCCCCTTTATTCGGCCTTCCGCAGCTAACAGATGTAATGCTACTTCCTCGGACGAGAAATGAAAATCAAAACTTAGCTCCAAAATTCCCAAAGATTTCCCCAAAACAAGTTCCAAATTCCATGAAAAATGAACAAGCAAACAAATTTCCAGTTAACACTATTATTTGGGTATTAACCAGTACTTGAATCAGGAATCTAATACTTAGTAATTTATTAACATACGAAAGAAAGCCAACGTTCCCAAAGAATACTCCGTGTGAGTGCTCTTTGAGATTCGTGAGTAATGGCTAAGGATAATTCAATCCATTGTCACTACGTTACGAGAGTTAGCCAAAGCAGGTCATACTTTTGAATGCTCGTACATGTAGGCGCAATTAGATTGTTTTTTCAGAATTGATTATTGCAATCTGCTATGTCGCAGTGAAACGATATTTTGACTTCAAATATTACGTTATTTAGAATTCAGATAGAGGACTTGCATATATTAGACAGAAGTGACTTTTAATTAGATAACCTGAAGTTAAAACTATTTAGGAAGTGAACACAGATAGACAATTTCATTCGTAATAACTAATGGACTATGGGACTCGGCGATAATTACGAAGCATATAATTTATAATTCCCCCCAACACCTGGGAAAGCTTCTTCCTCACGGCTCTGTTACGAAGTGACTAATACTGTGTAATAAACCAGCATATCGTGTCAATTCACGCATTTATCATTCAAGTTTTACAATATTATTTATAGATATTATTTGACTGAAGCGCTCGGCGCTTATATAGAAACTCCTTGACGTTAGGAATTAATAACACTGTTACGACTGGTTATAGATTTGAGGTTACAACCAGTCTATAGGGAATTTGGTGTCGCTGGAACTAATTTGAACTTATCATTAATATTTAAATAGCAACTGATAAATCATCGATTATAAACGATTTAATTACGACATTTGGTGAAGTAAATATCTCTCACAAGTCGCGAGTTCAGTTGATCAATGTTCTTTTTGTAACGTCGATACCGATACATAAGAAATAACAATCTCATTGCTCTACCGCTGAGTGTTAGCCAAGACCGAATATCCGAGTAGGACGTTACACAGACATTTAGCTAGCTGAAAAGTAAATAACTGACTTAAAGTGCAAGAGTCCGCAGCTCGTGGTCTTGCGGTAGCGTTCTCGCTTCCCGCGCATAGGGTCCCAGGTTCGATTCCTGGCGGGATCAGGGATTTTTCCTGCCTCGAGATGACTGGGTGTTGTTGTGTTATCTTCATCATCATCATTCACCACCATTACGGTCGGAGGAAGGCAATGGCAAACAACCTCCGCTACGACCTCGCCTAGTCGCTCCTCGGAATATGGGACATCATCATGATCATCATAGTGCAAGACGTAAATTGATGACATAATAAGACAGCAGCAGGTTTAACAAAGGGCTTTAGAAGCTTGCTGTTGATTGACATGAATGCAGGAACTGCTGATGATGCTTTCCATCCAGGTCGCCAATCAATAAAACGTAACGACAAACAGAATAGAGAAATTGCAACAGATGATCATGCAAAATCACTATCTTTGAGAATGAGATCGCCGGAACCAAGGATTACCACGGATAGATGTACAACTAGAGAGAGATTAGCGGAGGATTTAGTAGCAGTAATTTTCTTAACTTATTGATCATGTTTACAAGGTAATGGACATGTACTGGTATTACAGATATATACTGAAGGACAAGACAGTGAAGGGGAGAGGACACGAAAATTCACGAATTGGGAGGACATGGCATGTTACTGTAGTGACTGCAAAATCGGGTCAAGTTTACTAAGAACTTGACAGACGGCCCCACGTGGCAGTATATCGTTGCAGCCGGCCGGTGTGGCCGTGCGGTTCTAGTCGCTTTAGTGTGGGACCGTGCGACCGCTACGGTCGCAGGTTCGAATCCTGCCTCGGGCATGGATGCGTGTGATGTCCTTAGGTTAGTTAGGTTTAAGTAGTTCTAAGTTCTAGGGGACTGATGACCTCAGATGTTAATTCCCACAGTGCTCAGAGCCATTTTGAGTATGCAACCCCTCAGGCATGGATGCACTGATTCAGTAGTGAAGGGTTTCGAAGCCGTTGTATCCTCGCCTAAGGAAATTTGGCCCACGACTGTTATAACAGGTCCGTGGTATCCTGGATACTGGTGCTGGGATGGAGTTTACGTCCGAGGTGGTCCCACACATGATCTATTGGAGACAGATCTGGCGATGTTTCTGGCCACAGGACTGACCCAGCATCACGCAAACAGTTGACAGAAACACGTGCAGTGTATGGTAGAGCATTGTCCTGCTGAAAACTGGCACCACGACTCTGTCGCATGAGAGATAACACGTGAAGACGCAGGATGACCGTGACTTACTGCTATGCTGTTACAGCTCCCTCAGGCACTACCAGCCGTGACATTAAGCCCTATCCGAAGGCTCCCAATACCGCTATGCCTCTCCAAAACATTGGGAGAATGGAACTTCTATTCAGGTCGCCACCATACCCTACGACGATGGTCATCCGGGTTAGTACAGAACCGCGAATCACTGCTGAATACAATGCAACGCCATTTTTCATCAGTCCATACTTCCTAGTCACGATATCACGTCGTGATGTTCACGGCAGCCTAGACATGCTACGGCAATTTCCTAGTCCGCCTGCAGATGGTCACCGACCAATGGTGCGGGAAGACAGAAGAACGTTGCAGCGAGTCCCATTAGTTGTTCTCATCTGGAATGAGCAGACCTGAAGGGGCTATGAAGTGCATGGCGCACAATATGACGATTCACCCTTGCGGCGATCAGAAGGGATCGACTGGAATCTCGATTAGTATGCCTGCCCTCACGTTCCCATACAGTCCAACTTCTGGCCATTGTCACATCCAAATGCTCTGCAAATCTAGGTATTGTACTACTGGATCAGCCGGCCCGTATTTGGACCCACAACGATGCCCCTTTCAAACTCTTTCAGATGCTGATAACGCTGTCTCACACAGGTACGCGGTATCTCCCTATCCTTCACAGTGATCCTTCAATATTTGATGGTGTTCACTTCCCTTGCATACCCTACAATGCCTGGTAACAACACTAAAAACAAACAACACTAATGCACCCTCTGGTGGCCGTTCTACCTTCCTCACACAATTGCAACTATCATTATTTACACACCCGCCAATTGTTTGTACTTGTACGAAGTTACATGGACACCCGTTCATGTCTTCTGGGTTCTTCACCTTTTTTCTCAGTCACTTATGCGGCCATTTGCATACTTACAGGTCTAGTTTGACAATCATCTGCGTTCGATATTGCGCAAAAGAATCACGGAAATTTTAGACGCATCTTTTGTATACGACAGCATCAATAGTATTATAGTAGAGTTAACACTATATTTGTTCCCAAAATTTGCGTGAAAGCTTAATATTTCTGCCAACGATTCGCTTTTAATTTTTCTGAGTCAGACGCTCTTGTACTGGATAAATCGGCCTGCCACAACCAAAATGCCTTGCCTCTCAAACACCCAAATTGTAGCATGTTGAGACCACCTCAGCTGATACGGTATACATTATCAGACTTCTCCAAGAAAATACAGGTCATTTAGACCAGTTTTGACTGATTTAACGTTATAGGAGCACTTTACACATGTTTATAACGTTACTCCAGCATTTATGTCGGTATGCCAAGAGCAGGGAGGCTCACCACTAATGCCGTAATCGACTACTGCAATTTTTTTCTAGGCGCTTCAGTCGCAGGTTCGAATCCTGCCTCGGGCATGGATGTGTGTGATGTCCTTAGGTTAGTTAGGTTTAAGTAGACACACCGGTGTCAATGTGTTCTTTTTTCCATTTCCAGGAGTGTATCTCAGGGGAAACAGCGAAAGTGTGGCTTTTAATTATAAATTCCTAGTAGCAAAATATTGACATCTGTTCCCTCGTACGGTGCCATGATGGAAACAAAGGAATGGTCATTTCTGTAAAGTCTCTGACTCAGTCTACAGCCTGACGCGCCCAATGCTAGGCTTACGACAGCTTTCAGTTTTCGTGCATTATCAAATACTCAGTACTTGGCAATATGGTTCAAATGGCTTTTTTTTGCAATTTTTTCATTCTTCTTACACGTGTTTCAAGCATTCATTCGTGTACGAGGTGATACACTAGTCTTCAGGCGTACAGCCGTGGAATCTACAATATTGTTTCACTTCAATTTCGTCCGCAGATCGTAGTCTAGTGGCTAGCGTTGCTGCCTCTGGATCACGGGGTCCCGGGTTCAATTCGCAGCCGGGTTGGGGATTTTCTCTGCCTGGGGACTGGATATTTGTGCTATCATCATCATCATTGGTGGCAGTGGTTAGATTGGATTGTATAAAAAGTGGAGTGTGTACAAATTGTGATTTTGTACGGGCGCTGATGACTGCGCAGTTGAGCACCCCACAAACCAATCATCACCATCATCAACACTTCAATTTCGGAGTACTTCAGTTTCCTACGGCTACATGCCTGACGTCTAACGAATCTGTCAATGCATGTGGGAAAACATATATATGCACACACGTGAATCATTGCTCGAAGAGTAAGTAAAAAACGACAATAGTAATTTGAACATCGGATATTTCACGAATGGTTCAAAACAATGAATAAGGTTTTCGGTAGGGGAACATATTCGAAAGGGTGAGAATCTAATTGGATAATCAAGATTCATTGATCATATTGACGCTACTGTAGTATTTTAAAATGGAACGATGTACTCTTTTAACGGCATTAAGTAGTTTCTGGAAACAGATATAGTTCCACGTCTACAACTGATGAAACATTTCATTACAATAACTGAGAAATGTGCAAAATTCTTTTGACACAGGGCAGTTTCGTCACCGTTTTCCGACGTTTACCTGGAATTGGAGGTACATATTAACTGAACCAGTAGATATGATTCTGAAGTTTAGTAAATCACATATTTGCTAACTGTTTCACTGTAATCACTGACAAACATCACGTCACCATAAACTCCTTTCCGAGAGCCCTCAGATTCAGTTAAATAATACATCATTCCCTTATCAGCGTAAAGCAAGGCCTTCAAGGAGCTCTGTATTTTTTTCGCGTCTTCGAATGCTGTCTATACCGCTCGTAAGTAAAAATTATTTCAGTAAATTATTTTACACACATAAGTAGGCCTACATCGGGTCGAAATTTGACAGTCTAGACTACAGAGAATCGGAATCTTTACTCAAAGGTCGTTGTTTTGTTTCCTTATGAAAATGCACGATTTTCTTTTTCTTTCAATTTTTAATGTTCCTGTCGGGACAGTTCATTTTTATTGCCAAGTACTGAGTATTTGATAATGCACGAAAACTGAAAGCTGTCGTAAGCCTAGCATTGGGCGCGTCAGGCTGTAGACTGAGTCAGAGACTTTACAGAAATGACCATTCCTTTGTTTCCATCTTGGCACCGTACGAGGGAACAGATGTCAATATTTTGCTACTAGGAATTTATAATTAAAAGCCACATTTTCGCTGTTTCCCCTGAGATACACTCCTGGAAATGGAAAAAAGAACACATTGACACCGGTGTGTCAGACCCACCATACTTGCTCCGGACACTGCGAGAGGGCTGTACAAGCAATGATCACACGCACGGCACAGCGGACACACCAGGAACCGCGGTGTTGGCCGTCGAATGGCGCTAGCTCCGCAGCATTTGTGCACCGCCGCCGTCAGCGTCAGCCAGTTTGCCGTGGCATACGGAGCTCCATCGCAGTCTTTAACACTGGTAGCATGCCGCGACAGCGTGGACGTGAACCGTATGTGCAGTTGACGGACTTTGAGCGAGGGCGTATAGTGGGCATGCGGGAGGCCGGGTGGACGTACCGCCGAATTGCTCAACACGTGGGGCGTGAGGTCTCCACAGTACATCGATGTTGTCGCCAGTGGTCGGCGGAAGGTGCACGTGACCGTCGACCTGGGACCGGACTGCAGCGACGCACGGATGCACGCCAAGACCGTAGGACCCTACGCAGTGCCGTAGGGGACCGCACCGCCACTTCCCAGCAAATTAGGGACGCTGTTGCTCCTGGGGTATCGGCGAGGACCATTCGCAACCGTCTCCATGAAGCTGGGCTACGGTCCCGCACACCGTTAGGCCGTCTTCCGCTCACGCCCCAACATCGTGCAGCCCGCCTCCAGTGGTGTCGCGACAGGCGTGAATGGAGGGACGAATGGAGACGTGTCGTCTTCAGCGATGAGAGTCGCTTCTGCCTTGGTGCCAATGATGGTCGTATGCGTGTCTGGCGCCGTGCAGGTGAGCGCCACAATCAGGACTGCATTCGACCGAGGCACACAGGGCCAACACCCGGCATCATGGTGTGGGGAGCGATCTCCTACACTGGCCGTACACCACTGGTGATCGTCGAGGGGACACTGAATAGTGCACGGTACATCCAAACCGTCATCGAACCCATCGTTCTACCATTCCTAGACCGGCAAGGGAACTTGCTGTTCCAACAGGACAATGCACGTCCGCATGTATCCGGTGCCACCCAACGTGCTCTAGAAGGTGTAAGTCAACTACCCTGGCCAGCAAGATCTCCGGATCTGTCCCCCATTGAGCATGTTTGGGACTGGATGAAGCGTCATCTCACGCTGTCTGCACGTCCAGCACGAACGCTGGTCCAACTGAGGCGCCAGGTGGGAATGGCATGGCAAGCCGTTCCACAGGACTACATCCAGCATCTCTACGATCGTCTCCATGGGAGAATAGCAGCCTGCATTGCTGCGAAAGGTGGATATACACTGTACTAGTACCGACATTGTGCATGCTCTGTTGCCTGTGTCTATGTGCCTGTGGTTCTGTCAGTGTGATCATGTGATGTATCTGACCCCAGGAATGTGTCAATAAAGTTTCCCCTTCCTGGGACAATGAATTCACGGTGTTCTTATTTCAATTTCCAGGAGTGTATTATCAGTCGATTTAAGAGAGATCTCTCTGCCATACTGTTGAATAACTAAATTAGACGTAGTTTAGCAATTTGGAGACGTAACGCTTCTTTTGCCCAGACGAACGGAAACTTAACGACTAGCGCATGGCTGATCTCACTAGACAGCGTCTGATTTTTTAAAAACGGAGTAGCCTATCTGTAGGAGTCAACAGGGTTTCTGTAAGCAGCGTTAAAGTGACAATAGCTCTCCCTATTCGTTCACGGGATCCAGAACGCTACAAAAACTGGTTGATGCCAAATAATTTGACTTTCGGAATCCTTCGGTGCAATATTGCAACAACGTCCGGCAAACAATATAAGTATTTAAGGAAACCCCAAACTGGTTCGCGACTTCCTATCAAAGAGAAGTCGGCACGTAATTTTAATAGGGAGGCATCGTCGCTCGTGCAAAACATTTTTTCATTCTGGAAAAAAGTTTTCTTATGAAGTTCTAACTTTTTTCCTTTTGCGTGTAGAAACTTATTATCTATGAGTATTGCAGATCATAAAATGATTATCTCAAATTTTCGAAAGCGTTCGCTTAACTCTTTAACTCGTTCTTGGTTCCACTTGAAAAACTCTTTCTCGTTTCTACTAATTTTGAACTTGGCCATGGTCATTCTCAGTGCAATTCTGTCACGAAAGTAAGGAGTGAGCTTTTCACAACGCACTACATCTGCTACCAGGCAACGTAAGCGATGACCGCTCGTTAACCTCTATCGTACGCTTCACCGCTGGGAGTCGTAAACCGAGTTAATGCCGCCCTCGGAGTAATCGCTAGATTGTAGTGGTCTGACGGTCGTATCGAACTGCCCTTGGACAACTCATTTTGCATGCAAACATACGTTTTTGCTATATCGACCAGGCACTTCGTGTGATGGAATGGGTGCTTCACGGTAGCGATGACGAGTACGACAGCAAAATACAATCTTGTGCTGCCCTGGTTCCAGAAACAAAGTACTCATTTCTTATTCCTTCTTTTTTTTTCAAAGTGCCTAACCAGTGTCGTTTGCAGTCTGAAAAGTATCTTTGGTAACGTGTGTAAACCTGTATAATTATATTATTTACTCAATGGATCTAGAAGCTATTGATTCCAGCACTGAAGTAAGAACACATTCTGTGCAGTTCAGGCAATTTGTGACTCGAAAACCGGAATGACTAGGAAAATTAACTAGTACGAGACACTTGCTGCATTCAAACTGCGATCAACGAATTTAAGATAAATATCTGACTGTATGAGGTGACTTGAAGACTGCGATGGCCTGAAGCACAGTTTGATATATACAGGGTGTTAAAAAAAGGTACGGCCAAATTTTCAGGAAACATTCCTCACACACAAAGAAAGAAAATATGTTATGTGGACATGTGTCCGGAAACGCTTACTTTCCATGTTAGAGCTCATTTTATTACTTCTCTTCAAATCACATTAATCATGGAATGGAAACACACAGCAACAGAACGTCCCAGCGTGACTTCAAACACTTTGTTACAGGAAATGTTCAAAATGTCCTCCGTTAGCGAGGATACATGCATCCACCCTCCGTCGCATGGAATCCCTGATTCGCTGATGCAGCCCTGGAGAATGGCGTATTGTATCACAGCCGTCCACAATACGAGCTCGAAGAGTCTCTACATTCGATACCGGGGTTGCGTAGACAAGAGCTTTCAAATGCCCCCATAAATGAAAGTCAAGAGGGTTGAGGTCAGGAGAGCGTGGAGGCCATGGAACTGGTCCGCCTCTACCGATCCATCGGTCACCGAATCTGTTGTTGAGAAGCGTACGAACACTTCGACTGAAATGTGCAGGAGCTCCATCGTGCATGAACCACATGTTGTGTCGTAATTGTAAAGGCACATGTTCTAGCAGCACAGGTAGAGTATCCCGTATGAAATCACGATAACGTGCTCCATTGATCGTACATACTGACGAAACTAAAATGAGCTCTAACATGGAAATTAAGCGTTTCCGGACACATGTCCACATAACATCTTTTCTTTATTTGTGTGTGAGGAACGTTTCCTGAAAGTTTGGCCGTACCTTTTTGTAACACCCTGTATAAACGTAAAAAGAAAGTGACTGCTTGCTACGCTACATTACCTGATTTAATCCATATTCCCGTTTCACAATCACCATTTTCATGGATAAAATATTATTGTTCGTAGATATTTCACGGAAGGGTCAAATTCCATAGTGTTACCATTCGTATAGTAATCTGACACAATGGACGTTTCGTCTCCTTTCGAGACACACAATACCCTATTTTACTCACATTTAAAACGAGCTACCGTTCACTGAAACAAGTTATGTCTATTGAGGCATCCTATAAATACGTACACACAACCAGCGATAATAGGTAACTGCAATCAATAGAACCGTCGACGAACAATCTGGTGTGCTGCTTTATACCCGTTTTAACTCGTTGCACACTCAAACAACAACTGAATTAATGGTAGCTGCTGTGTCGGCGACAGCGTCCATGTCATTCCGTAGTGTATAAGCCAGCACATCGTTAATTAATGTAATTGATGATAGCATAATATAAGCGGCAGTCAAATGAAAACGAGATAGAGGGGAAAAAAAGGAAGTAAACTCTTTGTTATTTCTAAAGTAACCACCGTAACTGTTAACATTGTTATTCCACTGTGAGGCAAGGCAATTAATGCCTTCCCGGAAAAGTGTTTGCGGTTGCATATAGAGCCAGACCCAGGCGATCTTCAGACTTAGAGGTGCATCCTTGGGTACAATCGATGTTCCGAAGGCAGCCGCAAATATTTTTCTATTGTATCACAGCGGGATAACTATATTAACAGTTATAAAGATTACTTTTGAAATAACGGAGTTTAGTCACTTATTTTCCATCCATGGAAGAGAAGCACGAGAATTCTCAGTATCTAGTAAGCAGTCACATAATCGACGGATATAGCAATTTTGCTATGGAACGACATAACTACACCACACTGAAAGAATTTAAAGATTAAGCCCATGGTGAAAAAGCAAAAAAATACAACGATCGACAGACGGGACACATTGTTCTGTACATGAAGAAGCACTTTCTGCTAAATTTACAGGCAGAGAACGTTATGAAATTGGTGGTATGAATTGCAAATTACCTGGTCGCATGCATTATTCCACTGTCTGTTGCAATAGTTTTCGTTGGAACTGAATGAAGCGTATGGAGACTTAATATTTACTGCAGAGTACGTTGTTTAAGTCAAACGGAATGCCTGGAATCATTTTTCAGTTTAAAACCGGCTATTTTTGAATTTATGAAGGGAAATGTAAAGCAGGAACGAAAGTTATAATATCGGGAATGGATTGCAGACCTCGCATTTTGAGTAAACTTGACTGTACATTGCCCACAGACAGTACATTGCCACAGACAGACATTCCAAGATGAGAAACAACTTATTTCTGATTTGATGGGGGGAGCAATTGAAACGAAATTCGCATTGTCGAAGACAGAAAAAAAAAACACAATTTCTCTACCCTCACCTGCGTTAAAGAAAATGCTAGTACTGAAGAATTCATTGCGGTATTGATAGGAAAGTTGTCTGAACTTTTTGAGGACACTGCCGATCTACCATCCGTTTTCGAGCTGTTTTCGTGACCGGTCGCCGTTTCAGTTGAAAGGGCCCCTGTGCTTGTACAACCGATTGATCTGCAGTGCAAAACCCCTTTTGAAGAATTTTTTTACGTTAAAACTGTCAAGTAAGTCTACGTCATTTTCCTCGGGAAGAGTCTCCACATCTCCATAATGAGGTTGCAAACGTGATAAAATATTTAGATCAAATGGCTCTGAGCACTATGGGACTTAACATCTATGGTCAGAAGTCCTCTAGAACTATGAACTACTTAAACCTAACTAACCTAAGGACAGCACATAACACCCAGTCATCACGAGGCAGAGAAAATCCCTGACCCCGCCGGGAATCGAACCCGGGAACCCGGGCGTGGGAAGCGAGAACGCTACCGCACGACCACGAGCTGCGGACTTATTTAGATCCACTTACGGACTTTTTTCGATTTTGAAACTAAATAATTCACGATTACATGGCAACCTGAGTGTGAAAGTCTGTAAAATTATCTACATCTGTCCGTATGCCGACTGTTCGTAGCCGGCCGCAGTGGCCGTGCGGTTCTAGGCGCTTCAGTCTGGAACCGCGCGACCGCTACGGTCGCAGATTCGAATCCTGCCTCGGGCATGGATGTGTGTGATGTCCTTAGGTTAGTTAGGTTTAAGTAGTTCTAAGTTCTAGGGGACTGATGACCTCAGATGTTAAATCCCATAGTGCTCAGAACCATTTTGAACTCTTCGTACAAGATAAAAACTGAATTACGGCTTCAGCTCCCCAAAAATAATTAAATAATACTGAAAATTTCATTTGTTTTTGACCTATGTTGTTGAGAAATGTAAAATATAAAACAAAATCGTATGCAGTGCGACTGCATTGCCATCTGAACGCGGCGCGTTCGTGGTTTCCCTCTCCCGCTCAGAGTGGTGCGGCGATGGGGAAGTGTGCACCCAGGCGAGGCAGCTATGCACACGTGCAAGAGCACAACTCGTGCGCCGAATTCTTGAGCATTCCTGTTCTACATGCATACTTCTCTTATTAAATATCCCAGCTCATCTCTCCCACATTAAATACTTCCACTTATCCAACACGACCCGAAAATTTTACAATTGGCAGCTTACGGCCCCTGTCTTAATTTCCAAGCCGGCCGGTGTGGCCGAGCGGTTCTAGGCGCTACAGTCTGGAACCGCGCGACCGCTACGGTCGCAGGTTCGAATCCTGCCTCCGGCATGGATGTGTGTGATGTCCTTAGATTAGTTAGGTTTAAGTAGTTCTAAGTTCTAGGGGACTGATGACCTCAGAAGTTAAGTCCCATAGTGCTCAGAGCCATTTGAACCATTTAACCGCACTAGCCCTTCAAAATCTACTTATCCATTTCCTTCCATACGACAATTTTCATCAAATTCACTACCCCTAGCAGTAATAATTGTGAAATAAGTAGGACTACAAATCAACTGTTTTGAGTTTTTTTTAGCTGTTAGGAAGCCAAAGTATTAACAAGCCATCCGTTCTATGATCTCTTAAATGCATGTATCTTAACACTTTTTCAAATTTTACCACTGCCTTTGTTTCATTGTTGAGAAGTTTCCGAAGTCCAACTGCTTTTTTGATGAATAACCACTGCTATCGCCATCCTCAATGATCCAAAGGCACTCAGCTATTTATAACGCGTTTTTAACTTCTTGTTTGAACCTTTCTTGGAATGCATTTCTTCACAACATCATCTAATGCGGCAGTTCTTTTCACTGCCTTTGAGAAGAAAGTGCGTTATGGTGTGGGGAATGTTATCGGGGCATTCCTTAAGTGATCTCGTCATTTTCGACGGCACAATTTTCAAAAAATGTATGTAGGCATTTAACCTTGGGGACCATATTCACCCCCACACGAATTCTGTTTATCCTCGGCACGATCACATTTTCCAGCAGGACAATGCAACGTGTCGCACAGCTCACACTGTACGTGTTTGGTTCGGGGTGCACGAAGATGAATTTAAAATACTCCCCTGCCAACGAAACCTCTTGCATTTAAACTCAATCGAGAGTCTTTGTGACTACCTCGATCGGGCTGTTCGCGTCATGGATCCTCAACTGCCGGCCGGAGTGACCGAGCGGTTCTAGGCGCTACAGTCTGGAACCGCGCGACCGCTACGATCGCAGGTTCGAATGCTGCCTCGGGCGTGGATGTGTGTGATGCCCTTAGATTAGCTGATTTAAGTAGTTCTAAGTTCTAGGGGACTGATGACCTCAGAAGTTAAGTCCCATAGTGCTCAGAGCCATTTGAACCATTTAACCGCACTAGCCCTTCAAAATCTACTTATCCATTTCCTTCCATACGACAATTTTCATCAAATTCACTACCCCTAGCAGTAATAATTGTGAAATAAGTAGGACTACAAATCAACTGTTTTGAGTTTTTTTTAGCTGTTAGGAAGCCAAAGTATTAACAAGCCATCCGTTCTATGATCTCTTAAATGCATGTATCTTAACACTTTTTCAAATTTTACCACTGCCTTTGTTTCATTGTTGAGAAGTTTCCGAAGTCCAACTGCTTTTTTGATGAATAACCACTGCTATCGCCATCCTCAATGATCCAAAGGCACTCAGCTATTTATAATGCTTAGATACGCTGTACACAGACCGCGTTTTTAACTTCTTGTTTGAACCTTTCTTGGAATGCATTTCTTCACAACATCATCTAATGCGGCAGTTCTTTTCACTGCCTTTGAGAAGAAAGTGCGTTATGGTGTGGGGAATGTTATCGGGGCATTCCTTAAGTGATCTCGTCATTTTCGAAGGCACAATTTTCAAAAATTTGGGGACCATATTCACCCCCACACGAATTCTGTTTATCCTCGGCACGATCACATTTTCCAGCAGGACAATGCAACGTGTCGCACAGCTCACACTGTACGTGTTTGGTTCGGGGTGCACGAAGATGAATTTAAAATACTCCCCTGCCAACGAAACCTCTTGCATTTAAACTCAATCGAGAGTCTTTGTGACTACCTCGATCGGGCTGTTCGCGTCATGGATCCTCAACTGCCGGCCGGAGTGACCGAGCGGTTCTAGGCGCTACAGTCTGGAACCGCGCGACCGCTACGATCGCAGGTTCGAATGCTGCCTCGGGCGTGGATGTGTGTGATGCCCTTAGATTAGCTGATTTAAGTAGTTCTAAGTTCTAGGGGACTGATGACCTCAGCAGTTAAGTCCCATAGTGCTCAGAGCCATTTGAACCATTTCGGATCCATAACTGAGACACCCAGCGCATCTGGCCACGACACTGGAGTCGACACGACTCCACGTTGCTACCTTCCAGAACCTCATTGACCCTCTCCCTGAAAGTCTAAATGATTCAAATGGCTCTGAGCACTATGGTACTTAACATCTGAGGTCATCAGTTCCCTAGACTTAAAACTACTTAAACCTAACTAACCTAAGGACATCACACACATCCATGCCTGAGACAGGATTCGAACCTGCGACCGCAGCAATCGCATGGTTCCAGGACTGAAGCGCCTAGAACCGCTCGGTCACCGCGGGCGGCCCTGAAAGTCTCGCAGCGGTCCACACTGCAAAAATTAACCTTCAGGTTTTTGACAAGTGGTCGCATTAATGTAAGTAGATTGTATGGTTGATAGCGAGTAACGAGATTTTACTTATTGTGGATATACAGTCTAACAGAAAGAATACCGGGTGATCAAAAAGTCAGTATAAATTTGAAAACTGAATAAAAACCGGAATAATGTAGATAGAGAGGTACAAATTGACACACATGCTTGGAATAACATGGGGTTTTATTAGAACCAAAAAAATACAAAAGTTAAAAAAATGTCCGACAGATGGCGCTTCATCTGATCAGAATAGCAATAATTAGTATACCAAAGTAAGACAAAGCAAAGATGATGTTCTTTACAGGAAATGCTCAAAATGTCCACCATCATTCCTCAACAATAGCTGCAGTCGAGGAATAATGTTGTGAACAGCACTGTAAAGCATGTCCGGAGTTATGGTGAGGCATTGGCGTCGGTTGTTGTCTTTCAGCATCCCTAGAGATGTCGGTCGATCACGATACACTTGCGACTTCAGGTAACCCCAGAGCCAATAATCGCACGGTCTGAGGTATGGGGACCTGGGAGGACAAGCATGACGAAAGTGGGGGCTGAGCACACGATCATCACTAAACGACGCGCGCAAGAGATCTTTCACGCTTCTAGCAATATGGGGTGGAGCGCCATCCTGCATAAACATCGTACGTTCCAGCAGGTGTTTATCACCCAGGCTGGGGATGATGCGATTCTGTAACATATCGGCGTACCTCTCACCCGTCACGGTAGCAGTTTTGCTGTCCAGCGCAATCTGTCGGACATTTTGTGAACTTTGTTTTTTTCGGTTCTAATAAAACTCCATGTCATTCCAAGCATGTGTGTCAATTTTTAACCTGTCTATCTACATTATTCCGTCGTTTATTAGTTTTCAAATTTATACTGACTTTTTGATCACCCGGTATATGGGTAACTTTGTATGAGGTTGCGGGACACAGAGTGCGAACTTAGCACACAAAGTTACTACCTCTTGCAGCAACAGTGGCTCTAACCGTGCTAGACATGGTGTCGACCTGAACAAAGGACACAGCCAAAGGAGGGGGGGGGGGGGGGGGAGCTCTACGGATCTGGACCCCCCCCCCCAACCACCTACATGATTACACACCAACTAGTTCCCGTGTAATGAAATTGAAAGATACATGGGGGAGATCAAAAAGTTTCTGTTCGAGGGCGTTGCTGCAAGGTATACGAACTGTAGCGCGACTTCGATGTGCGTATATAAGAACGGACATGGGGGCAAGGGATTAGTGTGGCATTATTGTCTTTACGAGATGCATGTGGAAATTCATTTCCTTAAAAAGTTTGTTCAGAATTCTATTACGACGGCCTCCTGCAAGCAAATTCTGTGCAGAAAATTAATAAAGAAATATACACACATCAAAAAAAGTTTTGCATCACCTCGGTACCGAGAGTTACGGAACCTGTACAGAAAATTGAAATAGGGATCAATGCAAACATAGTTTCCGCCCTTTTTATTGCTCATGAAAACCACACATTGCATGTTGTACCACCACACAGCGAGACCTTCAGAGGTGGTGGTCCAGACTGCGGTGAACACCGGTACCTCTAATATACAGTAGCACGTCCTCCTGAACTGATGCATGCTTGTATTCGTTGTGGCATACTATCCACAAGTTCTGTGGCATACTATCCACAAGTTCATCAAGGAACTGTTGGTCCAGATTGTCCCACTCCTCAACGGCGGTTCGGCGTAGATCCCTCAGAGTAGTTGGTGGGTCAGCTCTTTTCAATCTATCCCAGGCATGTTCGATAGGGTTCACGTCTGGAGAACATGCTGGCCACTCTAGTCGAGAAATGTCTTTATCCTGAAGGAAGTCGTTCACAAGATGTGCACAGTATGGGCGCGAATTGTCGTCCATGAAGACGTCAGCCCCACAGAATGCCACCTCAAAACAGCAGGGAACCTCCACTTTCCTGCGTTCTCTGGACAGTGTGTCTAAGGCTTTCAGCCTGACCGGGTTGCCTTCAAACACATCTCCGACGATTGTCTGTTTGAAGGCATATGCAACACTCATGGGTGAAGAGAACCTAATGCCAATCCTGAGCGGTCCATTCGGCATGTTGTTGGGCCCATCTGTACCGCGCTGCATGGTGTCGTGGTTGCAAAGATGGGCCTCGCCATGGACGTCGAAAGTGAAGTTACGCAGCCTACTGTGCACTGATTGAGTCGTAACACGACGTCCTGTGGCTGCACGAAAAGCATTGTTCAACATGGTGGCTTTGCTGTTAGGATTCCTCCGAGCGATAATCCGTAGGTAGCGGTCATCCACTGCACTAGTAGCCTTTGAGCGGCCTGAGCGAGGCATGTCATCAACAGTTCCTGTCTCTCTATGTCCTTCATGTCCGAACCACATCGCTTTGGTTCACTCCCAGACGTCTGGACACTTCTCTTGTTGAGAGCCCTTCCAGGTACAAAGAAACAATGCGGACGCGATCGAACTGCGGTATTGACCGTCTAGGCATGGCTGAACTACAGACAACACGAGCCGTGTACCTCCTTCTTGGTGGAATGCATGGAACTGGTCGGCTGTCGGACCCCCTCCGTCTAATAGACGCTGCTCATGCATGGTTGTTTACATCTTTGGGCGGGTTTAGTGACATCTCTGAACAGTCAAAGAGATTGGGTCTGTGATACAATATCCACGGTCAAAGTTCGTCTTCAGGAGTTCTGGGAACTGGGGTGAAGCAAAACTTTTTTTGATGTGTGTATATATTTTCAGCATAAAATGAAAAACATGAGCTTTTTTTAGGGTCCTCTTTAACAAGATGACGTAGCCAGAATTTTGTCAATGGGGGGCAGACTACAATCCTGCCCATTGACAAAATTCTGGCTACGTCATTACCTGAACCTATACGATTGATGAGGGTTGGGTTGTTTGGGGAAGGAGACCAGACAGCGAGGTCATCGGTCTCGTCGGATTAGGAAAGGACGGGGAAGGAAGCCGGCCTTGCCCTTTCAAAGGAACCATCCCGGCATTTGCCTGAAGCTATTTAGGGAAATCACGGAAAACCTAAATCAGGATGGCTGTACGCGGGATTGAAACATTGTCCTCCCGAATGCGAGTCCAGTGTGCTAACCACTGCGCCACGTCGCTCGGTACGATTGATGAGGGCAGAGCATTCCATACTGCTCCAACTCTGTTCCAGACTGTATTAGTCGTAGTGATGACATGCCAGTCTTTCGGCAACCCATGACCAGATGTTTTCAACGGCTGAGGGATCTGAAATACCTGCTAGCCAGGGCAACAGTCGAGCACCCTCTGTATCGAGGTAAAGCCACTGGCCTTAATGCGTCAGAAATACAACAGCTGCTGCCCAGATTAGGGCAATGCGAAGTAGAGGTGATCATATTGTGCACCCCGCTGCATCCCATACAATGACAGATTCTGGGCCCGTATGACGACGAAAAATGAGATCTGGCAACCTTTGTTGTACTCAGGATTCCCACACACGGATACGTCCTTCCTAATGTTCTGTGTAGAACCGGGAGCCGTCTGAAAAAATGACGTAGATCCTCTTCAGTGTCCTGTGTTTTCATTGGCGCAACAATGCCAGCGGACCTTGTTCTCCTGTCGAATCAATGATGCCACAGCAACGGTTGGCGCGCTGACAGTCTGTAGCGCCCGAGAAATAACGGAAAGTCCGTGTGGATCCTTGTCTTGCTGCGAACAACCTTTTTTCCTCACTTAGGGTACGTGACGTAGAATAAAATAAATAAATAAATAAATATGTGTGTGAAATCTTATGGGACTTAACTGCTAAGGTCATCAGTCCCTAAGCTTACATACTACTTAACCTAAATTATCCTAAGGACAAACACACACACCCATGCCCGAGGGAGGACTCGAACCTCCGCCGGGACCAGCCGCACAGTCCATGACTGCAGCGCCTGAGACCGTTCGGCTAATTCCGCGCGGCGTGACGTAGCTGTAGAATCCTGTAAGTCCGAGCTCTGTCCTGTCAGGCGGTAGTCGAGTGGGGTCATTGTGATTCCGCCAAGCAGGATCTCTGACCGATACACCTCAGTCTCGGTAGACTACAATCCTGCCATTGTCGAATTCCGAAACGTGCTGTTAAGACATTTTTCCTTCTTAAAGTAGGCATCAACACGATCGTCTCCCAGATAAACAACAATAAAATGCGATTTCTGAGAGAGAAACTCAGTGGTCAATCTTTGCTTATATACAGAACATAGATAGTGTTATTCCTATCTACCTACAGGGGGTGGACAAAAATGGGCAATCACCGTGAGAAATGCGTGCTTGAACATAAATGCAGAAAAGCCAAGCCTGCAGGTTGCGCTGTTTTATTTGACCACTAACGGCACCTGTGCATACGTTGCATATGTCAGTCGTGGTCATAAAAGTGTTCTGTGTAGTTATGAGTGCATTATGTCGGAACTAAGGGAATTCGAACGTGACAAATCGTTAGTACTCGTGTTGTGGGTGCTTTGTAACCAAGGCAGCAGAAGCATTTGGTGCTTTACGAGGCGCCGTATCGAAAATTTCCATCGGACACAGGGAAGGCGGAAAAACACTACTAAGTCACAACGCGGACGAAAGCATGTGTTGAGTGATTGTGACAGACGGCCATTGAAGAGGGCTTCGACGAAACAGTAGAGAGCGACAGTTCATCAAAACAATATGAAGGCAGCTCCATAAGCTGCGAATTGTATTGCGAGCTGGAATTTAAAAACTACTTATCAATGATGCAAATGCCCGTAACAGGAATCATGGTGTCGAAGCCTTAAAGCTTGGATAATGGAGCAATGGAAGGAAGCCATCTTGTCGGATGAGCTTTGTTGCACACTGCTTCCAACTTCTGGACGATTTTACGTCCCAAGAGTGAATCACGGCGGATGTTGGATGATGATTTCGGCATCCATATCGTGGTATTCCTTGGGTCCCACTGTTACTGCGCGAGTCGCATTACTGCCAAGGATTATATGCCATTTTTGAGGTCCATCCTATGATACAATGTTAGTTCCCCAGTGGTGATGCTGTTTTCCAAGACGACAGGGCCCCCGTTCAGACAGCTAGCACCGTCCAGGACTTGTTTTGTGAGCACGAGGATTAATTGTCGTATCCTCCCTGGCCACCACAAACACCGTATCCCAATATTATTGAGATTTTGTTGTTTACTTTGGAGAGAAAGAGTGAATTATCGCTTGAACGTCCGACTATTTTGCAGTAAGAATGGCGTAAGATTCCCTTGAAAACAGCAGAGGACCTGTGTTTAACCATTCCGAGGCGATTGGATGCTATTCTGAATAACACACTTTTTCCTATACAGTATTAGACATGATAATATTTTGCGTTTTTGGTGTCTGCATATTTCTTACTATCCCCTGTATCGTTGTACTGAAATTCTAATCTGTGATGTCTTTAGGTTAGTTAGGTTTAAGTAGTTCTAAGTTCTAGGGGACTGATGACCTCAGAAGTTAAGTCCCATAGTGCTCAGATCCATTTGAGCCATTTGAAATTCTAATCGTTTGCATATCAAAACATGTAGTACACATATTGCCAATATGACGTTTGTAACATGACAGTTAAAAAAATGGCTCTGAGCACTATGGGACTCAACTGCTGAGGTCATTAGTCCCCTGGAACTTAGAACTAGTTAAACCTAACTAACCTAAGGACATCACAAACATCCAGGCCCGAGGCAGGATTCGAACCTGCGACCGTAGCGGTCTCGCGGTTCCAGACTGCAGCGCCTTTAACCGCACGGCCACTTCGGCCGGCAACATGACAGTTACAAAGTGTTGGAATTGTAATGGCTAGCAGTGTAATTTTAATCTTTTTCAGTAAGAATTTACTACGCAATTTATTAGCTTCAAGAAAAGTGCGACATGAGATTATTTGTTTTTATATAAAATAGTGGAATTCCAAATAGATGGTTTCGCAGCAGCTAGCGTAATGTGATGCTACCACTTAAATGCTGCCACTAAAGCGTCGCTGCGAGTGTTCCCAATTCCTCATTCGATGCTCCAGTCCAATAGCAATTTCCGTAGATATTCGTCGACAAATGGCGTTGCGCAGAATTCCAGGAGATCGGCAGGCAATAACCGTCAATATCCTATTTCATTACTAACTGCCTTCACGTGCAGTTTCATCGTGCTCTAGTGACAGGGTATCCATCCATACAGCCGAAACTTGAATTAATGCTCGGGGTGCTAAATTGTAATTCTTTGTATGTCGCCTTTGTACGGTTTCTCTCTCTTCGAGATCACTTTGTTATTAATACGGATTCAATACTTCAAGACAAGAATATTAACAAACACGGCACACACACACACACACACACACACACACACACACACACACACACACACACACACACACCAAGGGCGTAAAGGGGGGAGGGAGGTCCGATTTGTTAAAGAGCCCCTTGAAAAAATTCTTGTTTTTCATTTATTCCGCCGCGCGGGATTAGCCGAGCGGTCTGAGGCGCTGTAGTCATGGACTGTGCGGCTGATCCCGGCGGAGGTTCGAGTCCTCCCTCGGGCATATGTGTGTGTGTGTGTGTGTGTGTGTGTGTGTTTGTCCTTAGGATAATTTAGGTTAAGTAGTGTGTAAGCTTAGGGACTGATGACCTGAGCAGTTAAGTCCCATAAGATTTCACACACATTTGAACATTTCATTTATTCTTAACGTATCCATGAATAATGATAAACCATTTTATCCGACAATGATCTCGTAGTTTTCAACAAGCGCAGGTGCCGAAATATAATCTCCTTACTTAGGAGTACTGTATTTCAACAAATCACAAAGTAGCAGTCATGCACCAGTCGCTCTCCAAGGTCATTTTACACTGTTCTCAGTCTGGATCTGAGTTGCGGAAGTGATCACTGATTTTTGTGGGCCACCGTGGTTATTACTGACAGGGCTCTTGGAATAGAGAGTTCTCTGTTCGACAGAGAAGCTAGAACAATTTTTGGTAAGGAAAATGCAAAGGATTCGGAATTATTCAGCCTTACAGTTTCCGAAAATCTGCTCATTAAAGTACGCATCTCTCACTTCTTTCACTGTAAGGAAAATCATTTTCTGCATTACAAAATGTGCCAGCAGTAACGTAAGTGAGGAGAATTTAGATTAGTACTTATTTATCTTATGGAATTTAGTGCCGGGAGTCTCCAAAGAGATGCAAGGCACGCCTTCGATGCAGCTCTTTTCATTTAAGCAGAGGGAATTGGAATCTTTCAGAAAAGAGAGGTATTCGGAAGGCATTGGCTGTGGCCTATAGCAAGGGACCAACCACGCCATTTGCCTAAATGCAAAATGGGAAACCACAGAAAACGATTTTCAAGGTTGTTGGCGGATGGATTCATACTAGCTCGCCTCCCGAATTCAGGGATTGCTAGCTCAGTGTCCCAAAATGCAGAGCTACCCAAGTCGGTGGAGAAGCTGGAAAAAAACTATTTGTCGTACATTGTTTTAAAATAAAATATTGTGCATCACAACAAAGGTCGAATTCTGACATTGCATGTTTTTCCTTTAATTGTGTATGTTTAGTCATTTGATATTGCACGAATGTATGCATATTTTAAGACTGAAGCATGGGTTTGCTGACTTCAGTTATTACAGTATCACAAGAGTGTAAATAGATTTTGGACCGAAGGAGGAGGGAAGGACGCAGAACGCAGTCGACTAGGGCGAATTTGAGCAGCCCGATTGCAGAAAAGGACGACCATGATGATGTTTGGTTTGTGGGTCGCTCAGCTGGGCAGTCAAACACCCAGTCCCGGGGCAGAGAAAAATCTCCAACCCGACCGGGAATCGAACCCGTGACCCCGCGATCCAGAGGTAACAACGCTAGCCACTAGACCACGAGCTGCGGACAGAAACGGACGAACTATACAATGTGCTGTCATCCCGTACCTCTTCCGCTCTCCACAAGACCCTCCCATCGTTCCGTATCGGAACTGGTTTTCATGATAGAGTACAGCCCAGGTGACCAAATTAGACGATATTTTTACGTTTAGGCTATTGGCTCAAGTGGCTCTGAGCACTATGGGACTTAACATCTGTGGTCATCAGTCCCCTAGAACTTAGAACTACTTAAACCTAACTAACCTAAGGACATCACACACATCCATGCCCGAGGCAGGATTCGAACCTGCGACCGTAGCAGTCGCGCGGTTCCGGACTGAGCGCCTAGAACCGCTAGACCACCGCGGCCGGCGTTTAGGCTATTAATGATAGAATATTGAGAATTTTTTTTAAAGAAATGCCGTTTCGGCAATACTTTTGTTGATTAACGCGATTTTTAGGCGACACAGAAAAATCCAAGTGTATTTTTTATGAAATGGTTTTGATTTAGTTTTATTTGTAATGATATTTACCACTCCGCCGTCTTGTGAAATACTGAAATATTGCAACCCCAAAAGTTCTATCAGCCTCCAAATAAAACGATTCCAGCGCTAGCATCAAACTGCTATAGATAGGTAATTAGGCTATTATAGCAGCACGTACTTATTTTTAACTTGCCAAAACACTAGCGGATGAATCAAATTGGATTTTCCTCTTCTTTCTTGCTACAAACTTATCCATAATTAGTAACTATCACAACAGCATACAGCACAGCTCACTGTGTTAGCACTATCTAATATACTTATTTAATCAATTAATAGAAGTTATTACTTTGGCGTAAAAATAAAGAAGTTGAAAATAAATACACGAGATAAAAGCCTGGTTATAAACCTTTGTTTCTTCATTGTGGTCTTCCGACATCATCCACTCAGCCATAACTTATAAAAATTTGCTGCAGTATGTTGTGGCGTAGCAAGACAGCCACGTCACGGAAGTAGCCGAAAGGCACGCTTTTAGTTCACGCAGGCAAGAGATAGGTCTGTAACAGGATACGTAATGAATGCTATAAAGAAAAGTACGTAGCTTCTGGAATACTTAACTTTAATCCATCCTTGGTACATCGCTATTGACGATACAAGTGAGACTCCATAGATACATGCAATGTTACTAATGGCGCTTTGCTAGGTCGTAGCCATTGACTTAGCTGAAGGCTATTCTAACTATGTGCTCGGCAAAGGAGCGAGGCTTCGTCAGTGTAGTCGCTAGCAACGTCGTCCGTACAACTGGGGCGAGTGCTATTCCGTATCTCGAGACCTGCCTTGTGGTGGCGCTCGGTCTGCGATCACACAGTGGCGACACGCGGGTCCGACATGTACTAATGGACCGCGGCCGATTTAAAACTACCACCTAGCAAGTGTGGTGTCTGGCGGTGACACCACACAGTATTTGTCTCTAACAGCCAGTCACACCGTGTTGCAAACACGTCTTGCAAAGTTTCCGGCGTGTGCAGCCTTCGGTATATAGCAGTGTCACACACCTGCTCGCAGTAGCGCAGTGGTGGGGGAAGCCAAAGACTCGGTGCGAGGGCACTCCGGGAGCACAAATGTTTGAAACTGAGGATTTGCCCGTTTTCAACATGAAACCGATTGCTGTCTTAAGCCGCAGTTCGTGATTTCATACCCACATAAGGAAAAACGTCAAGCCGGATAAAGAGGAGAGAGATGCAGCTCTGCGATACCAGTATAATAGGGGCACAGACATAATGTAGCTTCATTTCTATCTGCAGAGTTCACGTCTGCTGTGTGCTGTCTAGTTTCAAAAAAGTGAATAGAGAAACCAGATCGCAATCCACATGTTAGCTCCATAGAAATTGCGAAGGCCTCTGGAATAAATCAGCCACGAGTTGTTAGCATTTTGGACGCAGTCAGCTTCCATCCGTATTACGTGTCTCTTCACAAGCAGATTACCCGCGGGATTGCAGAAGATGCATGGACTTCGATCATTCGGTTCCTATATCATATCAGGACGATACGTGCTTTTTTAAAAGAATTATTTTTACCGATGAAACTATCTCTACAAATCATGGAAAGCTGAATGTTGGAAATATGCACTGTTGGGACACTGACAATACGGAGTGGCTGAGGCAGGTAAAATATTTACAACTCTTTCAAATTACAAACTAATATCCAGGCCAGGTATGTAGTCGACTGACCCCTCCGTCACCACCAGGAATTCTGTTGGATCGCCAGGGAAAGTTCTTAGAGGACATTTTTGTATTATACGGCAAAAAGTCTGCTTTTCAGAGCCACAGTCACAACTTGGAGAAGTTATTTTCTTCCACTTGTACAGACAGTCGGTACACCTTCCAGTGTTGGTCCTTACTGCGCTAAGGACCGACCAGATTTTGCGTGGCAATTCAAAGACCGGTGGCTTGGTCGATATGAAAGGCATCTTTAGTTGTTGCGTAGTAGCATTAATGTGTCACGTGTCTCTCCTGCTGTTGTTAATATTAAAGCCGTTGTCAACTAACATCCGCAAAGATAGAGGTGATATGTGACTAAATATGGGTAGCCAGAAAGTAGGCGTAGGTCTCACTGTACCAGCTGCAAGACGCATGGTACTGTTGACTTTAATGTCAACAAGGCTTGGGTGAGCAGTATTCATCGGAGCTAGGGAGCAATATTTCGCAACACGGTTAACCAATCCCAGAGCTGAAGGCTGGGATGGCGATACAGAGGATCGCCATATCTTACTTAATTGCCTTTCTTCTAAGTACACTAAGACCTCTTTGTTAGCCAACTCGTTATTTAGGTGAAAGGCTGAGATTTCCTTCTTAGCGACGCTCGAATGAAAGCTCAATTTGCGGAAATGTTCACCAATAGTTGATCAATCATTAGTCAATATACACTCTGTAGCTCCATGACCTCACTGCGAGTGCTCAGTTGTCAGCATACCAAAACTTTCTTGATTGCGTCTCAAGAATATCTGCTATTTACTGACTGAAGAGTAGAGGGGCCAGAATAGATCCTTGTTCAGACCACTGTTTAGCTTCATCTGTAAATTCATATTGTTGCCCACTAGTAGCTGGAAACATCAGTTTCACTGATGAGATTGCCAATTATTAGGTTCAAATGGCTCTGAGCACTATGGGACTTAACATCTGAAGTCATCAGTCCCCTAGAACTTAGAACTACTTAAACCTAACTAACCTAAGGACATCACACACATCCATGCCCGAGGCAGGATTCGAACCTGCGACCGTAGCGGTCGCGCGATTCCAGACCGCAGCGCCTAGAACCGCTCGGCCACTCCGGCCGGCCCAATTATTGGGCTTGGGATGACTTGTACTAGCTTCAATATGACACCGTGTCTCCAGACAGTATTATATGGAGCCGTCAGATCAATGAATACGATCACTGACTTCTCTTGATTCTGGAAACGAAGGCTATAAGCTGATAACTTTCTGGCTTGTCACTTGGTATATTAGGTTTCAGTACGGCTACGAATTTTCTTCGTTTCATTTCATATGGCACACTATGTGATCAAAAGTATCAGGACACCCGGCTGAAAATGACTTACAAGTTCGTGGCGCCCTCCTTCTGTAATGCTGGAATTCAGTATGGTGTAGGCCCACCCGTAGCCTTGATAACAGCTTCCACTCTAGCACGCATACGTCCAGTCAGGTGCTGGACGGCTTCTTGGGGAACGGCAGCCCATTATTCACGGAGTGCTGCACTGCGGAGAGTTATCGATGCCGGTCGGTGAGGCGTGGCAAGAGGTCGGCGTTCCAAAATATTCCAAAAGTGTTCTATAGGATTCAGGTCAGGACTCTGTGCAGGCCAGTCCATTACAGGGATGTTATTGTCATTAACCACTCCGCCACATGCCGTGCATTATGAACAGGTGCTCGATCGTGTTGGAAGATACACTCGCCATCCCCGAATTGCTCGTGGGAAGCAAGAAAGTGCTTAAAACATCAATGTAGGCCTGTGCTGTGATAGTGCCACGCGAAACAACAAGGGGGGGCAAGCCCCCTCCATGAAAAACACGACAACACCATAACAGCACAGCCTCCGAATTTTACTGTTGGCATTACACACACTGGCAGATGAAGTTTTCCGGGCATTCGCTATACCCACACCCTGCCATCGGATCGGCACGTTGTGTACCGTTATTTGTCACTCCACACAACGTTTTTCCACTGTTCAGTCGTCCAATTTTTACGCTCCTTACACCAGGCGAGGCGTCGTTTGGCATTACCGGCGTGATGTATGGCTTATGACCAGCCGCTCCACCTTGAAAGTCAAGTTTTCTCATCTCCCGCCTAACTGTCATAGTACTTGCAGTGGATCCTGATGCAGCTTGGAATTACTGTGTGATGGTCTGAATAGATGTCTGCCTATTACACATCACGACCCTCTTCAACTGTCGGCGGTCTCTGTCAGTCAATAGACGAGGTCGGCCTGTACGCTTTTGTGTCGTACGTGTCCCTTCACGTTTCCACTTCACTATGACATTGGAAACAGTGGACCTAGGGATGGTTAGGAGTGTAGAAATCTCGCGTACACACGTATGACAGAAGTGACACCCAATCACCTGACCACGTTCGCAGTCCGTGAGTTCCGCGGAGCGCCCCATTCTGCTCTCTCACGATGTCTAATGACTACTGAGTTCGCTGATATGGAGTACCTGGCAGCAGATGACAGCACAATGCACCGAATATGAAAAACGTATGTTTTTGGGGGTGTAAGGATATTTTTTATCACATTGTGTTTGTTGCCTGTTTGCAGATCGTCTGTGAAGAACTCAGCCAACCACTTTTTCACATACTTGCCACAGTGAAAAAGGAATTCTCCGAGAATGTCTAGTTGGTAAAACTACGTAACCAGTGGTTAGGCTATGTGTGAATACTTACTTGAGTTATTTTCTACACAGGGGACTGGACCAATGAGAACAGCTGTGACAGAAGAAAAACGCCAATGTCTCTTCAGCCACAATGCTAAAAAGTCTCAAATGATCGAAAGCTTCACAGATTCGCTCTGAACGCATAAAATGAGGGAGTCGGTCGCGAATCGTTCTGTAGAGCTAGCAGAGGCCGCCAGTTTCGCAGAGGACATATGGTTTCATTGAAATTACGTCTCTACATAATGTCACCGTGTTGTACGTGATGGTTACGTAACTAGCGGAACCGTGCCATAGAGTGAAATGAAAATCTCCATACAGTCAAAAACTGGATCGCAACTGGTATGACTGGTACAAATAGTAGACGAATGGATCCAAAATTTACGTCTTTACAGGAACCGCATTTTTTTGATGACCAAACAGGGTTGGGATAATCCTCCTTGTTACCTACAGAAACGTCGGGATTAATCGTGTGATTTTTGCCATCCATCATGCTATTCTTTATATCGTCAACTTACAAGACGACGAGGTCCTAATATGCACCGACTCGACGAGTGCCCTACAGTCTCTTGCAAGTGTTCGATCCCTAAGCTTACGCACTACTTAAACTAACTTACGCTAAGGACGAAACACACACCCATGCCCGAGGGAAGATTCGAACCTCCGACGGGGGGTGGGGGGGGTGGGGGGGGGGGGGACCGTGAGAAGACGGCTTAAACCACGCGGCTACTCCGCGCGGCGTTTCTTGGATGAAGAGCTTTTAGTCTCTGGCGTAGTTTCATTTTGTAAAGTTAAAAAAAAGATGTAATTATATTTACAAGAAATCATTGTCAGACGACTGCTAGAAGAATTAAAAACGTCAAAGATATGGATTTTATCCTAATCTGGGGTGAAAGTTAACCGAGAACTTTGGTTCCCTGTGCAATTACGCATGTATCAAGAACTCTGTGCGCATAGACCGCGGCACGGGTGTACTCTGAAGAAGAGATAAGCAAATTGTTACAGCTTCACACATACCTCCACGAGAAGGCGATAAGTTTTTGTATTTGCATTCATAATTTGGTATTGCTGCTTTTGCACTGGCCATGATTGCAGATATATCCACTAAATTATGTATTTATTTTCAGTCTTGATAATAATGTAGCTTTACGAAAACTGTCCAATAATTTTTAATCGCTTCCTAGGACTGACTGTATTTTTTTTTCTTTGTTGGATTTCAATCCCCCCCCGAAGAGAAATGGCGGGCTGGCAGCAGCGTAATATGCTGCTCTACAGCCTACAGAAAAGTTAAAAAACATAATGAGAAGATAAACAAACAAGAAAAACAGGCGATAAAACGGTGACATTGTAAAACACTGTAAAATGGCGGAAAGGTGTGGAATTTAAAATATAAAAACACTGCGGTGACGATGCGGATGAAGATTCACAAGAAGGAGACAGGCACAATTAAAAAACACAGCTACAGTCTGGTTTCTGTTCGTACGAGATAAACACAAGTAGCGACAGTACGGTGGCTGTTCGCAACACTGACAGGGGACGCACAACACTGAACAGTCACTTATAACAGCACTATACAGGTGACATGGTGGCAGATGAGGGGGGGGGGGGGGGGCGAACCAATGAGGGGGGGGGGGGGAAGGGGGGGGGCAGGAGAGAAAAGAAAAAAAAGGGGACTGACTCTAAATGAACAAAGACGTTTTGTATTGCTGTCTGTCAACACGTCGAGTGAGAGCGCAGTAATATTCAGCAACTCCACAGAGTGGCTTGTGATTAAATTACGTAGTTTGAACAACGGCGAATAGTCGTAATCGATCTTCGTAACTGTGACGAATATGAGTTGAAGAGAACAAGGAGGACCATAGAGGCAGCAGTGGAAATCTAACGCGTTGTCCGCGTGGTAGGGTAGGAAAATTACGTTCAACTCCTAATGCTGGCATAATGTTACGATACTTTGTCCCCAGTTCGACAGTCCTTGCTGCGCTGTTGATTGTATGTACATTTAATTATCGCAGGATAATCCTAACTGTACACCGAAGCGGAAATATTGTACTGCATTATTTTACATCGATATCGAAAGATAAGGTATAGTCATGGCGATACATTGAAGTGACCCATCTCTCTGCCATAGAACCAGCACCCAGCATTATGCTACTACCAGTAATGATGTAACTTCCCGGATTCTGCCGAAATCATCTGAAGATGAACCTGAAAGGGTTCGAAAACCGGTTAATGTAATAAAGCATTATTAATGAAAAAGTGACTGGTTGCAGTTGTGTATAATTTATTTACAAAAATATATTGTACTGCAGTTTTTGGAAGTTTGTGCACTATTCGGTATTTAAATCATCCTTTGATATGCCATACAGCAATTAAGTTTAATAATTGTAATTTATGACGTTTAGTTATCCTGTACAGAACTTCCGTTCGGCGATAGGATAAGTCAGCTTCGACGTGATTTGTTACTGATGTCTGTCTCATTAGAACGAACTAGCATTAAAGTTTTGCACGTTGTTCGATGTTGCATGCCAAGAACGGAAATTACGTCGCGAATATATTCTAGAGTATGTAATTGCGACAGGACAAGGCACGCCACAGATATTACGACGTCGTCATAGTTTATTTCAACGAACTTTGTTTGGAGACGCTGCGTACCAGCTACATAACATCGCGAATGTATCGAATTGTATTATTTAAGTGGATATGAAAATAGAACTCACTGATCTTGTGTAACGAAAGCGTAGGTTCGAGCGAGTCTTGCACTATGAATACCAAGAGGTCTTTTTTTCTTCTGGAAGTGGCAACATACGAGGAACGCGTGCAAAGTGCACGGTCTCGCACAGGAAGCACAAGAGTTGAGAAATAATGTTTGTATATTCGTCAATATAGTAATCTGCTGAATCAATACGTTTAATCCCATGACTTTCCAAAATTTTGACATTCCAATAACATAACATTTTATAAGGGTAAGCAAAATGAAAACGAGACAGATGGGAAAAGTAAGAAAATTGTTCATTGTTTCAAAAGTAATCGGAAAAGCTGTTAATGGTTCAAATGGCTCTGAGCACTATAGGACTTAACATCTGTGGTGATCAGTTCCCTAGAACTTAGAACTATTTAAACCTAACTAATCTAAGGACATCACACACATCTATGTCCGAGGCAGGATTCGAACCTGCGACCGTACCGGTCGCGCGGTTCCAGACTGAAGCGCCTAGAACCGCTCGGCCACACCGGCCGGCAAGACAACAAGTGTCTGGCGAAGTTACTATATCGGTTACTGCTGCTACAGTGGCAGGTTATCAAGGTTTAACTGAGTTTGAACACTGAGTTGTTATAGTCGGCGCACAAACGATGGGACACAGCATCTCCGAGGTAGCGATGAAGCGGAGATTTTCGCATACGATCATTTCACGAGTGTAACGTGAATATCAGGAATCTGGTAAAACATCAAATCTCCGACATGGCTGCGACCGGAAAAGGATCCTGCAAGAACGGGACCAACGACGACTGAAGAGAATCTTTCAACGTGTCAGAAGTGCAATCCTTCCGCAAACTGCTGCAGATTTTAAATGCTGGGCCATCAACAAGAGTCAACGTGCGAACCATTCAACGAAACATTATCGATATGGGCTTTCGGAGCAGAAGGCTCACTCGTGTACCCTTGCTGACTGCACGACGCAAAGCTTTACGCCTCGCCTAGGCCCATCAACACCGACATTAGACTGCTGATGACTGGAAACACGTTGCCTGGTCGGACGAGTCACGTTTCAAATTGTATTGAGCGGATGGACGTGTACGGGTATGGAGACAACCTCACGAATCCATGGGCCCTGTGTGTCATCAGGGGACTGTTCAAGCAGGTGGAGGCTCTGTAAAGGTCTGGGACGCGTGCAGTTGAAGGTATATGGGACCTCTGACAGGTGACACGTACGTAAGCATCCTGTCTGATCACAGGCATCCATTTAGGTCCATTGTGCATTCCGACGGACTTGGCCAATTCCAGCAGGACAATGCAAAACCCCACACGCCTATAAGTGCTGCAGAGTGTCTCCAGAACACTCTTCTGAGTTTAAACACTTCCGCTGGCCGCCAAACTCCCCATACATGAACATTATTGAGTACATCTGGGATGGCTTGTAACGTGCTGTTCAGAAGAGATCTCCACCCCCTCGTACTCTTACAGTTTTATGGACAGCCCTGCAGGATTCATGGTGTCAGTTCCGCCCAGCACTATTTCAGACATTAGTGGAGGCCATGCCATGTCGTGGTTCAAATAGTTCTAAGCACTATGGGACTTGACATCTGAGGTCATCCGTTCCCTAGACTTAGAACTACTTAAACCTAACTAACCTAAGGAAGGATTCGAACTTGCGACCGTAGCAGCCGCGTGGTTCCGGGCTGGAGAGCCTAGAACCGCTCGGTCACAGAGGCCGGCGCCATGTCGTGTTGCGGCACTTCTGCGTGCTCGCGGGGGCCCTGCATGATATTAGGCAGGAAATGTTCTTAAACAATGTATAAATGTATATGGGGAGGTAGCGTTGCTCACGTCCGTAGGTTTAACCTTAAAATACCCTACACGTGCCTCCTGGGTGGTGCTAATTGAGCAACAATGATTACAGGCAGCCAGACTATCCATAGGATCTCCTGGCAATGACATATCAACTAAATAGCAGAAACAGTTCTTTTCAGAGCTCATTAACAAGAAACATTGGACCAACTATCAGACTCCTTCAACTGAATATCGAAAGCATTAGCAGGGCAAAGTGTGACTACCTGTCAAAATTTTTGCTGGACAATAATATCGATGTCGTCGCCATTCAAGAAACTCGTGTTTCCAGCGAAGAAATATTCCGAAGCCGAGGTCGAATTCCAGGATATTCTGCACTTGGTGTAACTTACCACGAGGTGTATGGAATTGCTACGTATGTCCGTAACAACATAAACGAAGCTTCGCTGATTTCTGTAAGTGTGGAGGCAGATATACATACAGTTGTCATACAATTGCACGGCATTACTATTACAAATGTTTACAAACCACCCAAAACAACATGGCCCGATTTTGTCCTACACACAGCAGAACATCCTGCAATTTACATAGGAGACTTCAATAGTCACCATGAACTTTGGAAGTACTCTCAAAATGATGAAAATGGGAGCATGCTTGCAGAATGGATCGAAGAGAATAATCTTCATCTAGTGTTTGATGCCAAAGATCAAGGCACTTGCAGGTCAGCTGCTTGGGACAAGGATTCAAATCCTGACTTATGCTTTGTTAGCTGCAACGAAACTGGCTTTCCCATCAACACCACAAGGAAAGTGATAGATGCCTTTCCTCACAGCCAACACAGACCTGTAATAATACAAATTGGCTGCACTGTTCCTGTCATACGATCAACTCCGCATGCTCGATGGAATTTCCAGAAAGCCGACTGGATGAAGTTTTCAACGGAACTGGATAAGACCATTCGATGGATACCTCCATCACATAATAACAATCAACGCTTCATTGGTGCAGTAACAGCAACAGCTAAAAAGTGTATGCCAAGAGGATACCGAAAAGAATATGTTCCAGGATGGAATGAGGAAAGTGAAACACTGTACCAATACTTTCAGCAAAGTGGTGACCCAGAGATAGCTACGGAACTATTGTCCAGCTTGGACATGTCTCGGAGGCAGAAATGGGCAGAAACAGTCAAAACTATGGACTTTACCCACTCGAGCAGGAAAGCATGGAGTCTTCTGAGAAAACTGGGAGGAAGTGCACCAGCATGCAGAAAAAATTCCGAAGTAACACCAGACCAAATTGCTTCCCACATCATTACCACCTCAAGAGTACCTCCTGACAAGAAACATACAAGACATATCAGACGACAGCTTCGTGACCTTAAAAAGAAGGCATCTCCCTCATCTGAGTATACCCATCCCTTCACAGTTTCAGACATTGACTCTGGACTGAAGGACCTCAAACCTCTTAAGGCACCTGTATTCGATGGTATCCACCCAGAATTCCTGATCCATATGGGAGGAAAAGCTAAGAAATGGCTGGCAGAATTCTTCACTGACATCCTGCTGACTGGTCAACTTCCATCTGAGTTTAAAAAGGTGAAGATAATATCTGTTCTGAAACCTGGCAAACCCAGCAACAGGGTAGAAAACTATCGCCCCATTTCCCTACTCAGCTGCTGCTACAAGCTTTTTGAAAGGCTAATATATAACAGAATAAGTAGCGCTATCTTAGAGAACGTTCCAGTTGATCAGGCAGGCTTGAGACCAGGGCGTAGCTGCTGCGACCAAGTATTGTCTCTCACATCCTTCATAGAGTCAGGATACCAAATGAAGCAGAAAACATCTGTGGCATTTGTTGATCTAACTGCCGCCTTCGACACTGTGTGGAGGGAAGGCCTTATCTACAAATTTCTCCGCATCATACACTGCAGAACAATGGCTCGACTGATTAACAGCATGCTAAGTGATCGGAAGTTCCAGGTAATCACTGGAAGCAACATAAGTAAGGAGAGGAAGCTGAACAACGGATTGCCTCAAGGATCAGTTCTCTCACCCTTACTGTTCAACCTATATCTATCTGATCTACCTTACACTTCGTCCAGAAAATACTGCTATGCCGATGATCTGGCTCTAGCCGTCAAACACCAGGAAATGAAGACAACAGAAGAGATTTTAGCCAATGACCTGTCTGCATTAGACAATTACTTCAAAATCTGGAGACTCCAACCCAGTGTGAGTAAAACAGAAGTGTGTTGCTTCCATCTAAATAACCAGTTGGCGAACGTAAAACTGGAGGTAAGTTTCAGAGGCAGAATTCTTCATCACAACTGGAACCCAAAATATCTTGGTGTCACCCTGGATCGTACACTATGCTTCAAACAACACCTTCTTAACTTAGCTCAAAAGCTGAGGACTCGAAACAACATCCTCCATAAGCTATGCGGAACTACCTGGGGATCTTCAGCAACCACCCTGCGAACTTCAGCTCTGGGCTTGGTATACTCAAGTGCTGAGTATTGTGCACCTGTTTGGATGAATAGTCATCATACAAGGCTTGTTGATACCCAGCTGAATACGACAATGCGCATAATATCTGGCACAATCAGATCTACTCCAGTTTATTGGCTTCCACTGTTAACTGGTATAATGCCTCCTGTTCTACGCAGATGTACTGCCCTTATGAGAGAATTCCACAAGATCTCCAGGAATTCTAACCTACCCGTGCATAGCGACCTGCCACTTTTAAATCGCAAGAGACTGAAATCACGTCATCCAACTCTGTGCGATGCTGCTGACATGGTGGCTAAGAATTTCAAACCTCTTGAAGAATGGAAAGGTCGGTGGGAAGCAGTGACAGATGTGCACCTGCATAACATCTTCTCAGGTGCTAAACTTCCAAGTGGATTCGACTTACCACGCAAGACGTGGTCTACTCTCAACAGAATCCGTACCAGCCATGGGCGATGCAGGGATGCTCTCTTTAAGTGGAACAAGCTGCCTGATCCAGCTTGTGACTGCGGGGCTCCACACCAGACTGTTCACCACATCGTCAGTGAATGCAGGATTCGAGCCTATCACGGCGCCAAAGAGGACTTCCTGCTAGCAACTCCAGATGCAGTGCGCTGGATTGAAGGACTGGATATTCAGTTGTAAAAACAAACTTAAGTTTCTTGTGTGCCAATATGTACATATATATATGTAATTTCATGATATGTCTGTATTAGTCATACGCTAAATAAATAAATAAATAAATGTATATGGAATGATTGCCAGTTGTTACACCGTGTTCGTGAGTTAGAAGGTACGCAAGGAAATTATGGGTGCGTCAGAATTTGTAAATGTACAGAGAAGAAAAGCCACTTCACCACGGCCATGGGATAAGACGGCGGAATGCGACCTCGTTTAGTGGGTGACCAACACGATTCAGGAATGAATGCTGCCGACTGTACTCATCACCTGATCTCTTCTTCTAGGGATAGAGATCACCTCTCCTGAAGTGACGAACAGTGTTGAATACTGTCTTCCAGGACAACTGCAGGTGCCATCTGTCTCGTAACAATTAGAAGACAGCCGGCCGCGGTGGTCTAGCGGTTCTAGGCGCGCAGTGCGGAACCGCTCGACTGCTACGGTCGCAGGTTCGAATCCTGCCTCGGGCATGGATGTGTGTAATGTCATTAGGTTAGTTAGGTTTAAGTAGTTCTAAGTTCTAGGGGACTGATGACCACAGATGTTAAGTCCCATAGTGCTCAGAGCCATTTTTTTTTTAATTAGAAGACATTGCAGGAGATGCTAGAACATATAGTGACTTGGCTGACACGAGCCCTGGTATCTATCATGTTTTTCCTGCAGTAAACTAACAGCTTAGTACAGCTGCTTGCTTACCGTGCTCTAATCAAACAGTACGCGTGTAAGGAACGGTACGTGTTTGTAAGCTGCTTGTGCCTCGCAGTCTGGAAAGAAAATAAATAAAACTGGTCCTAAAAATATTTCATGCACCGCAAGTTAAACAACAACGATCGCAGGGATCGAATGAAGGGTAGAGCCACGGGTCGTAACACATCTGAAATATAACGTCCACTGTTCAAAGTGCCGTCAATGCGAACAAGAGGTGACCGAGACGTGTAACAAATGGCACCCCAAACCATGACGCCGAGTGGGTGATACGTCAGTATGGCGATGACGAATACACGCTTCCAATATGCGTTCACCGCGATGTCGCCAAACACGGATGCGACCATCATGATACTGTAAAGAGAACCTGGATTCATCCGAAAAAATGACGTTTTGCCGTTCGTGCACCAGGGTTCGTCGTTGAGTACACCATCGCAAGCGTTCCTGTCTGTGATGCAGCGTCAAGGGTAATCGTAACCATGGTCTCCGAGCTGATAGTCCATTGTGCTGCAAACGTCGTCGAACTGTTCGTGCAGATGGTTGTTGTCTTACAAACGTCCCCATCTGTTGACTCAAGGATCGAGACGTGGCTGCACGATCCGTTACAGCCATGCGGATAAGATGCCTGTCATCTCGACTGCTAGTGATACGAGACCGTTGGGATCCAGCACGGCATTCCGTATTACCCTCCTGAACCGACCGATTCCATATTCTGCTAACAGTCATTGGATCTCGACCAACGTGAGCAGCAATGTCGCGATACGATAAACCGCAATCGCGATGGGCTACAATCCGACCTTTATGAAAGTCGGAAACGTGATGGGACGCATTTCTCCTCCTTACATGAGGCATCCCAACAACGTTTCACCAGGCAACGCCGGTCAACTGCTGTTTGTGTGTGAGAAATCGGTTGGAAACGTTCCTCATGTCAGCACGTTGTGGGTGTCACCACCGGCGCCAACCTTGTGTGAATGCTCTGAAAAGCTAATCATTTGCATATCACAGCATCTTCTTCCTGTCGGTTAAATTTCGCGTCTGTAGCACGTCATCTTCGTAGTGTAGCAATTTTAATGGCCAGTAGTGTAATACGTTAAGACATGCAGTACTTATAGAGCCATATTTACCAAAATACAAGTTCTTGCGTTTCGTACTTTTCCCCTATTCGTCATACAAAGTGTAAACGTGTAGTTTCAATGAAGTGAATAACACACGGCGGGATAGAACATCGCGTGGCCAGGATCTGGATTGCCCGCACCTCGTGGTCGCTTCCCACGCCCGGGTTCCCGGGTTCCATTCCCGGCGGGGTCAGGGATTTTCTCTGCCTCGTGATGGCTGGGTGTTGTGTGCTGTCCTTAGGTTAGTTAGATTTAAGTAGTTCTAAGTTCTAGGGGACTGATGACCATAGATGTTAAGTCCCATAGTGCTCAGAGCCATTTGAACCAGGATCTGGATTATGTGACCGCTGCGGCTTTTGATACTGCAGTACGTATACATCGAAAATCATGTAGTACTAGCTTAGAAACCTGGCTTTGCCGGGTCTTTATTTATAGCTGTGTCTGTGACTTCGTACGGGTGGAATTTATTTTTGACTTATGGAGATTCTTTGTATACAACGTTTGAAGTAGTATGATTGGGAACGTGAATGAAGAGCTTGTTTACTTCGCTAACACGAATACAGCCATGTAAGCTGCTGAAACTAAGGTGCACGCCCGCGACATGTAGTGTCTGGCCTTCTGATTTGTTTAAGGTTGTGGCATAACATAAGCTCACCTGGATTTGTACGCGTTTAAAGCGAAATGGTAAATTGTTGTAAAGTAAGCGGGATTCGGGGAGTGAAAACCTGCTCGCCTGCGCTACATCCCAACCAAATTTCCATTTCTGTTATGTTACGTTGGAGAGAAGTAGCTTTAAGCCTCTGTCAGTCAGGAGTTCTGAGGAGCGAGATAATGCATGATGCTTTCGATTAGGAGTTACGTCACGCCTCGCTTTCACTAGGAGTTTCCAAGGAGCGAGTTAAAGCTTGATGTTCCCGAGTTCCAGCAATTCTTGTCATACGGTCTTCGCTGCATTGTTGCTACCACATGGTTCTAAGCCCTTTAGCCGTTCTAGTGAATTCATAAAGACTCTACCATTTCATAGGCATTTTTATTCATAAACAAAACGAAATAAAGTAAGGATTACGTGCCTAAATCGCAAAGCAAACTTAATAAATTCGCATACACAAAACGCGTCGAAAAAAGCAAACCAGTGTCTTTACGTTTTTAATACACAAAGCAAAATTAGTAAATACGTACATCCTAGCGCCAAGTAAATTCGATGTATGCATTCATAAATGTAAGACTGCGGTGCTTAATTCTTTCATTGACAAACTTACGAAAATACATCTCTCAATGAGTTAAAGAAAATGAACTGTGCCATCTATTGATTATTTGGTGTACCACGAAACTAACAGCGGCATTTATTGGTTCTTTGATGTACTATATCGTGATGGATAAACATCCGAACTACTAAGCTGAACAGACTATTTTAGATAAAACTTTTTATTCTATATATTTTTTTCCGTGTTCCGATTTCGATGAAACAAAACCTATACGCTGCCCCGAGCTGCGCTCAAGTCGCCTGTGAAAGCGCAATGAAAATTCGTCTACTAGTTTTGGAGATTAGCGTCTTCAAACAAACAAACAGACCGACATGACGGTTTTGCAGTTTCATCAGAAGGACAAATATAGATGCCCACAAGTTGATCTCATCAAGTGTACATACTGTTCCATCCCGCTGTGTCGTTATCAGTTCACTCAAACTTTACATTTGCACTTCGATAACTAATAAAAGATGTAAGTTTGTCAGTACAGTAACTTCTATTTCGGAAAATATAACTTAGTAAGTGCTGCATGTATTAACATACACTACTGAAAACAAATTGTTAGCTTTTAACCAGAAACACTTTTATGACTCTTATGAATGTGTCACTCGCAACTGTTACGGTCGTAGTTTCTTCATTGACTTTTACTTGTGTTTTCTTTGGGGTTAACTTTCGAACATTGATGTATAGAGAGTTTTACGGATACATTACCTCTATGGGCAGCAGTACAAACACCCCTCCGTCTTTTAAAATCATTTTCATTAAGTTTTAGCCGTTAGAGCCGGGAACGTACCTTGTTAGTTGCGGATCCTGTACCATCTGTATACTTTTGACCCTAAATAAAATAACTGCGATACACCGCATGCTGAGCGAATTTATTTTTGGTTTCCTTCGAGGATTTGCAGCAAAAAGAGGATAATTATATTATTTTTTAACTTAATGACAGAATAGGACGAGAATGTCGATGTAGAAGAAATAACTGTTCCATAATTGGGGTCATAATTTCACACATATAGAGTGATTTGATCTGGAGCAAAACTGCAGGAGTTCACGAGACGCTTCCGGAATTATTAAATCAGGAAGTAGAAGATTATTTGATGTGCTGAGAGAAATCTGCCAACAGAGGTCTCGACATCTAGTAAAGGAAAATCTGAATACTTCTGTGGCCTTTGGGAAGCTGCAGGAATGTTTCGACAAGATAATCGACGAATAATGTATTCGATATCACGAGAAAATTGGGTATAAAGAGAGGCTTGTACAACACTGTAGCTGCAAAAACCAGGTGGCGGTAGTGCAAGTGCGAAATATGGAGATAAGACCTCGTCACAGAGGGTGTAAAACAAGCTTACTCCACTAATTTTTAGGTTACACGACAAAGACGCAAAAAAAATAAATGAAACGAAAATATCATATTAGGGATAAAAGTGGCAGAGGAACCAATAACAATGAAGCACGTAGCTCTCCTTCACGAAAATAGCGTATATTTAGAAAGAAATGTTGAAACCGATGGACATGGCATTAAGCATAGAATTTGGGTTAAATTTATATTTAACTAAGTCGAATACAGCGAGGAGTTACAGAAAGCCGGATGTCGACTTGTTGAACATCAAATCTGGGGAATTCTACGAAGAAGTTGTGAAAGAAAACTGGACGAAGTAAGAAAGACGTATGAAACAGATTAGTCCTTTCTTCAGCACAAGAGTTTTACTGGTATTGAACATGAATACATAATGCAAGGATGGGGTTTTCAGAAACGTACTTATGGATTTTGAACTAGGTCTGATCTCGAAACCAGTGGACAGAAAAAAATCAGTATTTGCACTATAGTCTGAAAAAGAAATTTTGAGGTAAACTGAAAATTTTGTGTTTCACGAGGTGATTACTAATGCGAGAGGATACGGACTGCGCTGGGGATGAAGGCAACCCTGGGACAGAGGATGTAAGTGTTCGCTGATAAACACTATGACGTTCAGTGGCCACTGCCGCTACAATTAAGGAGGAAATTGTTGATACTGTTATCGTACACTATCAGAATAGCTCACTTCCATCAACTGCCAGAGATAACCGCTTGAAGAGATATGAGCTCTCATATCCAAGTATAGAAAAAGGGCGTGGCATGAGACGATTCAACAGCGACCATATGAGTACAGCTTACAGCCACAAGATGTAGGTCTCAAAACGTTTTGTGCAACTTGTTACTGCGTGCTGTTTTAGAGAATCTGATAGATCGAAGATGTTCAAATGTGTAAGCCACCGAATGGTGATAGTGTGCTAGCTTTAAATTTGCCCTGTTCTTATCAGCACTGAAAATTCATAGAGTGACTATTTCTCCGCCATGTTTGAAGCAAATTGAATCCCCGTCAGTCATTTTTTTCTTAGTTAGGGAAGTCGTCTCCTTTGGTACGCCCCCTTGAGATTATCTTTAACTAACGTCAAATAGCACATGCTAGATTTATTTTTCCTGACAAAACAGTAAAGATCGGTGATTTCTGTGTACTCTGGTAGCAGGAAGTAAAGTTTTAATTGAAATATGAATTAACTTTTCGATGCAAGAAAACTGCAATGACTCAATACATGTTTGTCTGCTCACGATAACTTCTCTTTATTGACAAACTGAACGTAAATCAATGCAGATTCAGTAGGTACCGCCTGAATATTATGTAGTAAACTTCGAAACGCGTTATGGTTAGCTAACAGAAACGATGGCTTGCGCAGAAGTTCTGCACTTTTGTTTGTATTTTGAGCATACAGTCACAGACTCAAAAACCACTACACTATGGACGAGAATATTTTTAAAATCTATGTTACCAGTGACTAACACATTTAGGTTAATAGTAATAATGATGTCTTAAAAGACAAAAACATAAGTTATTGCCATTTCATTTTTGCAGTGTTTTACTGGCATTTCATTTCTACAGTGTTTGGACTGACATTCTATTTTTGTGATGTTTTCACTGACCTATAAATAAAGTAAGCTCGATGTTTAGTTGCCTTGCAACTTCATACCTGTCTGCACAAAAGATTTGGATATACATAAATGATTTATTCTCCACATAAAATAATGCTCGAGGTGCAGATTTATGTTTAATGTGTTGCACTTCTTCTCCAAATTCAATTGCTCTAAAAAGATGGTCACTGTTTATAAAAAAGGAACTTTTCAAATGGTTCAAATGGTTCAAATGGCTCTGAGCACTATGGGACTTAACATCTGTGGTCATCAGTCCCCTAGAACTTGGAACTACTTAAACCTAACTAACCTAAGGGCATTACACACATCCATGCCCGAGGCAGGATTCGAACCTGCGAGCGTAGCGGTCACGCGGTTCCAGACTGAAGCGCCTAGAACCGCACGGCCACACCGGCCGGCTAAGGCAACAACAGATTGAAATTCCACCGTAAGATTACAATAATAGTTTTACTTCATAAATAATTAAAATTATCAGGATCAATCGGTATCTATAGACTTTATCCGAACTGGGAATTGACGAGCCTGGTTTTTGCTCGTTGGGCTCCTCTTTACGTTCTGACCAATGCGGAAAAGGCTGCCGAGTCAACGCTGGTTGCCGCAAGGAGCGCTATAACAATTGTGTTTAGCCACTCTATGAAATTGTAACTCGTTGACTGAATCAGAGCTAACGTTTAATTACTGCGTAGTCGTCAGGACGCTAAACACTAGCTGTAGCTTTTTATTAGAATACGTCGTGCATAGCAACTGGAATAGCAACGATCCTCTTGGACTTGTGAAGAATCCAATAGCGCAAAGTCACGTAATAATCTGAAAGAGCTGTATGACGGTTAATTTTTAACGCCTCCTCAACACTGCAGTCAGCAGAGATGGAACAATAAACAGCTCAGGCGGGCAAGAAAGCGAAAAAAATTGGTCGTGACGTATACGAAGCAACCGTTATTCTGAAGTGATTTAGAGAAACCATAGGAAACCAAAACCTGGATAGTCAGAAATGGATTTGAACCTCGTTTTTTTCCAAATACGCTTCCAGTGATCGAACCACTGCGCCACTCAGGAAACACAGTTGTTAAGACGCAAGGTAAAACGAATGGCAAGACTTTCCGTCTGACCAAGAGAGCTATAAATATTGAGTTGCAAGTAGATAGATTTACATATTACTAGACTGTATTTATTTTAATATAGTTCTTATGTCAACAATTTTTCTCTTGCTGTAAATAACATTAAGGCTGATAATTTTACGCCGGCCGCGGTGGTCTAGCGGTTCTAGGCGCTCAGTCCGGAGCCGCGCGACTGCTACGGTCGCAGGTTCGAATCCTGGCTCGAGCATGGATGTGTGTGATGTCCTTAGGATAGTTAGGTTTAAGTAGTTCTAAGTTCTAGGGGACTGATCACCATAGATGTTAAGTCCCATAGTGCTCAGAGCCATTTTGTTGGGCAGTTGGCTCTTAACAGCGCGTAGCGTTGCGCAGTTGGAGGTGAGCCGCCAGCAGTGGTGGATGTGGGGAGAGAGATGCGGAGTTTTGAGAGCGGATGATCTGGACGTGTGTCCCTCAGAGAGAGTAAATTTGTAAGACTGGATGTCATGAACTGATATATATACACTCCTGGAAATGGAAAAAAGAACACATTGACACCGGTGTGTCAGACCCACCATACTTGCTCCGGACACTGCGAGAGGGCTGTACAAGCAATGATCACACGCACGGCACAGCGGACACACCAGGAACCGCGGTGTTGGCCGTCGAATGGCGCTAGCTGCGCAGCATTTGTGCACCGCCGCCGTCAGTGTCAGCCAGTTTGCCGTGGCATACGGAGCTCCATCGCAGTCTTTAACACTGGTAGCATGCCGCGACAGCGTGGACGTGAACCGTATGTGCAGTTGACGGACTTTGAGCGAGGGCGTATAGTGGGCATGCGGGAGGCCGGGTGGACGTACCGCCGAATTGCTCAACACGTGGGGCGTGAGGTCTCCACAGTACATCGATGTTGTCGCCAGTGGTCGGCGGAAGGTGCACGTGCCCGTCGACCTGGGACCGGACCGCAGCGACGCACGGATGCACGCCAAGACCGTAGGATCCTACGCAGTGCCGTAGGGGACCGCACCGCCACTTCCCAGCAAATTAGGGACACTGTTGCTCCTGGGGTATCGGCGAGGACCATTCGCAACCGTCTCCATGAAGCTGGGCTACGGTCCCGCACACCGTTAGGCCGTCTTCCGCTCACGCCCCAACATCGTGCAGCCCGCCTCCAGTGGTGTCGCGACAGGCGTGAATGGAGGGACGAATGGAGACGTGTCGTCTTCAGCGATGAGAGTCGCTTCTGCCTTGGTGCCAATGATGGTCGTATGCGTGTTTGGCGCCGTGCAGGTGAGCGCCACAATCAGGACTGCATACGACCGAGGCACACAGGGCCAACACCCGGCATCATGGTGTGGGGAGCGATCTCCTACACTGGCCGTACACTACTGGTGATCGTCTAGAGGACACTGAATAGCGCACGGTACATCCAAACCGTCATCGAACCCATCGTTCTACCATTCCTAGACCGGCAAGGGAACTTGCTGTTCCAACAGGACAATGCACGTCCGCATGTATCCCGTGCCACCCAACGTGCTCTAGAAGGTGTAAGTCAACTACCCTGGCCAGCAAGATCTCCGGATCTGTCCCCCATTGAGCATGTTTGGGACTGGATGAAGCGTCGTCTCACGCGGTCTGCACGTCCAGCACGAACGCTGGTCCAACTGAGGCGCCAGGTGGAAATGGCATGGCAAGCCGTTCCACAGGACTACATCCAGCATCTCTACGATCGTCTCCATGGGAGAATAGCAGCCTGCATTGCTGCGAAAGGTGGATATACACTGTACTAGTGCCGACATTGTGCATGCTCTGTTGCCTGTGTCTATGTGCCTGTGGTTCTGTCAGTGTGATCATGTGATGTATCTGACCCCAGGAATGTGTCAATAAAGTTTCCCCTTCCTGGGACAATGAATTCACGGTGTTCTTATTTCAATTTCCAGGAGTATATATATATATATATATATATATATATATATATATATATATATATATATATATATATAATGACTTTTGAACACTATTAAGGTAAATACGTTGTTTGTTCTCTATCAAAATCTCTCATTTGCTAACTATGCCTATCAGTAGTTAGTGCCTTCAGTAGTTAGAATGTTTTATTTAGCTGGCAGTGTTGGCGCTCGCTGTATTGCAGTAATTCGAGTAACGAAGATTGTTGTGAGGAAAGTGATTCATGAAAGGTATAGGTTATTGTTAGTCAGGGCCATTCTTTTGTAGGGATTATTGAAAGTCAGATTGCGTTGTGCTAAAAATATTGTGTGTCAGTTTAGTGATGATCAGAATAAGTAAAGAGAGAAATGTCTGAGTACGTTTAGTTTTGCTCAGCTGTTTGAAAATCAACTAACGTAAGGGGTTTACCAGCACAGTAATTCATTCTAGGCGCTGCAGTCCGGAACCGTGCTGCTGCTACGGTCGCAGGTTCGAATCCTGCCGCAGACATGGATGTGTGTGATGTCCTCAGGTTAGGTTAAAGTCTAGGGGAATGATGACCTCAGATGTTAAGTCCCATAGTGCTTAGAGAAATTTGAACCATTTGAAACACACATACACACACACACACACACACACACACACACACACACACACACACACACGTCTCAAAAAAATTTACAAAATTTTAAATTTTTGAAATCCCCCCCGGAGATTTCCCTTGTTTATCAGGCGAACGTCGGAACTAGAAATCGCCTCTCATTTGTACAGGTTAGACTGGAATATTGCTCAAACGTGAGGTGTCCACGCCAGGTTAGATCACCAGAGGCCATTGAGCATATATTAAAAAAGGAGCTACGTGAATGGCTACAGGTTTGTTTAAATCGTTCGAAAGTAACAGAAATGGTGCAAATTATAAACTCTTATACACTTAAAGGACGATGAAAATTCACTTAAAAATTCCATGAAACGTTATCAGCTCTGATCCTGTCGGGGTGATAAAGATATGCGAGTATATAAAAAGTGCACTCTACTACACAGTTTAGAGGAATTTTCAGAGTATATGTGTAAGTATACACCTCCAAATTGAGAGCGACGGTATTTATTTATTTAATTTATTTCATTAACAGCACAAAGTAGCCCACCGCCTTGAAATGTAAGGTGGGTTGGAAGCTTCTAAATCTAACAGCAAAGATTTCTTATTATAACAATCTTATTGGTGTACAGTTGTTAATGCTTTTTGAAATAATACAAAGAACGTATATAAAAATTTCTCCAAGGTTACAGAGGATTGAATGCTTAACAATTGTTAAAGTGGTTCTATATAATTTGTTTCTGCCTTGTTGTGGAGAATATAATTTACATAATGTTATTGTCAAAAAAAAGGTAATACAGTAAGTGTGGTGAAAATAAGTTGCAATATGTAGAGGGAAGTGATATACCATATTTGGATGTGTAATATAGTCTAAGTAGTTTGTTGGTTGATAATAGCCTATTTCTACCAATTTCGGGTGAGAAGGTCTCGGTAGAACCTCGAGCTAGTCTCATCTGAAATGGTTTCTGTTTATATTTGTTTATTGTGTTTGTGTGTAAATGGCTCTGAGCACTATGGGGCTTAACATCTGAGGGCATCAGCCCCCTAGAACTTAGAACTACTTAAACCTAACTAACCTAAGGACATCATACACATCCATGCCCGAGGCAGGATTCGAACCTGCGACCGTAGCAGTCGCGCGTTTCCGGACTGAGCGCCTAGAACCGCTCGGTTTGTGTGTATATTACTTTGAGTATTGCATGTCAGGACACTACACTATATTGCGTAGCTGTTTGTTTGTCTTATTGTTGGTATTGTGGTGTATTCTGTGTGATACCTGGTATTACACACATTAAATCCAACTGGAAGAAACAGGTTACTGATTAAAATTTGATTTATTTATTTGCACTTTGGTATAAAAAAATTACGCGAAGCGATGGCCACTCGTAATTTGCGTCGCTAGCGGGCCGGAGGAATTTTAGAGGACGGCGGGTGTGATAAGTTGGGTAGTCCTTGGGCAGACGGGAACGCGGTGTTATCGCCGGCCGAACACGTGCTGCGCGACAGCCACTCTGGGGCTTCAGGTATTGGCGACGTCACGGGCGGCAAAGCCGACGTCTCCACGCATCGCGCCTCTTCACTGCCTGTGCCACCACTCACTACTGCGGTGGGCACATTAATGGACTCTGATTAACGCGAATTATTACCGACTGGTTGTTAAATTATTCTCTGCCTCTCACCGAGAGGGAACGGTGTCAGGGACTACGTTCTCGCATCCGTTTTTTTTCTTTCTTTCTTTTTTAAAGGGAGCTCACCACCCGGCACCCGGTTGATTTCAATAATTCACGTACCTCCATGTCCCTCACTGGAGACCGGAGTACACGAGGAGCGTTATGAATTATAGAGCGTATGAAGGTGTACGAAACTTGTGGTGCGACAAACCACCTTCACGCTGTAACTCAACCACTACGACAGATAAAAGGCTGAATGAAGCACAGACAAGTGTCAAAACGTAAAGCACAAACGGAAAAAAGAGAAAGCTGCTAGCACAATAGATGACCATTCACTGTAAATGAGCGTGAAGGTTTCCCCCGCAAACTGGAATCGCATACGGAAAAATTTCCTGCTCGGAACAGGCACGTGATTAAAAAACAACTAAAACCGTTGTATTCGACCCACAGTGACTCAGATGTGCACGAACCTTTTTTTCAACAGTCTATCGCCGTTCGCTGCAGCAACGAAGCGTTCAAACCGACTGGCGAAAGGCACAAAAATGGTTCAAATGGCTTTAAGTACTATGGGACTTAACATCTGAGGTCATCAGTCCCCTAGACTTAGAACTACTGAAACCTAACTAACCTAAGGTCCTCACACACATCCATGTCCGAGGCAGGATTCGAACCTCCAACCGTAGCAGCAGCGCGGTTCCGGACTGAAGCGGCTAAAACCGCTCGGCCACAGTGGCCGGCTAAAATGTATATATTTAAATACATTTGTGAAAATATTCTGAATTAGTGACGGATTGCGTGTTCCAGCAAGGAATGTATCATTATGAAAAAAAACGTGTTCGAGTAGAAGTATCTTAATCGCAGACACTTCAGTTTAGAAGCTTACTGAACACGCTTTAGCAGAAGCTACTGATATCCATCAGAGTCAAAAAGTAGACGGTTACGTAGAATCATCACAAGGTAGAGGACGACAGTGGGAGTGTATTCTGCTTCTTCTAACAGGCATTATCTACTGAACTGCAGTTCCCTACCATCAGTGTACGGTTTTGCTAGATATAAGCTGGTCGTTTGTGTAAATGTTGAATGCACTATAGGCCTACCTTGTGCTAAGCCGTTATTAGTTTTTATTCCACCATCTACTTAGTAACCCCTAAAAATTCACTTAGAAACTGCCAATAAGTGTAATTTTCTGTTCGGACCGCCCTCGGATGCTTAACCGTATAGTGAATATTTAGCATACGTCATTATAATGAAGCAGGGAAACAATTACCGTATGTAAGAAACTCTATTAAATTTTATTCAGTTACATACCGAGTGGGACAATCGTTCTTCTTTGTACGTACCTGCAAAGAGAGAAAATATTTGTGATACACATTTTAATAAGAGTATACAATAATCATTCAGTGAGACAATGAAAATGTAGATAAAAAAAGATTAACTGAAATCGTGCTTCTAGGCTGCGACACCATCTGAAAAAATGTGAATCTGGCATAAACCGAGTGAATACGAAGCAGCTTCGAAGATTGGCATTACTCGCAGAAAATTATGACCGTACACGCACTTCAAGTGAACTACAATACCGCTCATTAATTTCGATACACCAGGTATTATAGATTTACAACACAAATCAAACGTTATTTCTCACAAAATATAATGATATTAACTTCCACATATATAATACAATCACTATATTTTACTTTCATCAAAGTATTCTCCTTTGGATTTAATGAGTGCTTCACAAAGTCGATGCATGCGGTCAATCAGTTTCTGTAGGTATCGTAAATCTATATGATTCCACACATCCTTAACAATATTCCAGAGATGTTGCTTGCTGGATATATTAACTTCCCTGATACGTCTGTCCACTTCATCCCAGACCATTTCAATGGGATTACAATCGGGGCTTTGGGACGGCCATACCATTTCGTTCAGTACATTCTGTTTTTCTTTTGATGCAATGCAGTTCGTACAGTATGCCGACCGATGTTTTGCGTCATTATCCTGCTGTAAGGTGAACCCTTTCCCTATTAAGCGCAATCCACTTCGTATTGCATAATACTGAAGTATGCGGTTGTGCTGCTTCTGATCCATACATCCTTCTATTTTCCCAATGTCGCCAACTCTATCTCCGGCAAAACATCCCCAAACCAGAATAGAACCTCCACCGTGTTTAACTGTAGGTAGATCACACTGCTGAGATACCCTTTCCCCAACAAATCGGCGAACAAATATTCTACTTCTGGTTCCAAAAATCTCGAAAAAATGGCTCTGAGCACTATGGGGCTTAACTTCTGTGGTCATCAGTCCCCTAGAGCTTAGAACTACTTAAACATAACTAACCTAAGGACATTACACACATCCATGCCCGAGGCAGGTTTCGAACCTGCGACCGTAGCGGTCGCGCTGCTCCAGACTGTAGCGCCTAGAACTGCTCGGCCACCTCGGCCGTCCAAAAATCTTGAACTTCGATTCATCGGTGAATAACACCTTCATCCACTCTTCCGATGTCCAATTACGATGTTTTCTAACCCATTCAAGTCTCTTCTGTTTATTTATGGGCCTTAGAAATGGTTTTCTTGCTGTGGCACATTTCAAGCCAGCCTCAATCAGTCTCCTTTATAATCCTGCAACAGATATCGTTGTCGTGTTCAATTCTACCAATTCTGCTCGAATGTGGGCACTGTCTTGAATCTTATTCTCTTACTGGTATTTCTGATATATTTATCATCACATTTAACTGTTTTACAAGGTCGTCCTGGTCATGGTATGTTCTTACTGCTACCTGTTGTCTTCTGGCGGTGAAGGGTATATTGCACTCCCCCTATAGAGAAACTACACTGTTTCGCAATTTAGCGAATGGATAAACCTGCTTGGCTAAGTGCCATAATTGCAGCACGTTTTTCTAGGGATATCTCCACTCGTGGAGCCATACTAGCGCTATGCACACTTCAATGTTACGAAAAAACTGACGCGCAGGAATCACATGTTATGTTTCGTAGCAGTGTTGGCCGCTCGCTACGGACATCACATCACTACCGGGAACAACACAGGTGCACCAAATGTGGCGTCAGTCGGCAAATAGGTAAACAAACGTATCAGATAGGTTCAAATGGTTCAAATGGCTCTGAGCACTATGGGACTTAGCATCTATGGTCATCAGTCCGCTAGACTTAGAACTACTTAAACCTAACTAACCTAAGGACAGCACACAACACCCAGTCATCACGAGGCAGAGAAAATCCCTGACCCCGACGGGAATCGAACCCGGGAACCCGGGAGCGGGAAGCGAGAACGCTGCCGCACGACCACGAGCTGCGGACTATCAGATAGGTACATGACGTTTATGTACACAACATTGTTAGATACTATTGTATCTCGATGACCACAAAACCGTTGTATTCGACCCACAGTTACTCAGATGTGCACAAACCTTTTTTTTTCAACAGTCTATCGCCGTTCGCTGCAGCAATGAAGCGTGCAAACCGACTGGCGAAAGGCACAAAAATGGTTCAAATGGCTTTAAGTGCTATGGGACTTACCATTTGAGGTCATCAGTCCCCTAGACTTAGAACTACTGAAACCTAACTAACCTAAGGTCCTCACACACATCCATGTCCGAGGCAGGATTCGAACCTCCAACTGTAGCAGCAGCGCGGTGCCGGACTGAAGCGCATAGAACCGCTTGGCCACAGCGGCCGACAAAGGCACAAATCATTCTCGTTTTCTGCTGTTTCTGGATCACGCGGTCCCGGGTTCGATTCCCTGCCGGGTTGGAGATTTTCTATACCCGGGGACTGGGTGTATGTGTTGTCCTCATATCATCATCATCATCAGTGGCTTGGGTGAACTGTGAAAAAACTGGACTGTGTAACAATTGGGACTTTGTGCGGGCGCTAATGGCCGCGCTGTTGAACGCCCCCCCCCCCCCCCTAAAAAAACATTCTCGTTTTCAAGAAGCATCGTACGATAGCTGCACTGAACTGTAGTTCTACATTGCTCATGTCGCTCTGGTTTACAGTTAAAACGCATTTCATGACCAGATATTAGGAGATGGGATTTGGTTAAGGAGGAAGAAGCAGAGGCTGTTGAGAGTTTCAAAGGGAGCCGTAGACAACAGTTGACTAAAATAGGGGAAAGACACACAACGGAAGAGAAACGGGTAGCTTTAAGAGATGAAATAGCGAAGGGAGCAGAGGATTACATAGCTAAAAAGAAGTCCTTGCATAACAGATGAGACATGGGACTTAACTCATGAAACGAGAAAAAATAAAAATGTAGCAAATAAGGTAGGAGAAAGGAATTGCAGACCTCTAAAACAACGAGTGATAGGGGTGCAAAAGGGGCGAAGCAGAAATGGCTAAAGGAGAAACGCAAGGCCGAGGAAGCAAGAATACCTGTGACAATGAGGGATAATTGGACAAAAGAGTCCCGTCCCGGTAGCCGCGCGCTGACCTCGGATAGAATTTGCCCGGCGGATTAACGACGAGAGCGGGTGTGCCGCGCAGCCTGGATGTTGTTTTTAGGCGGTTTCACCAGATTCAATTAGGTGCGTAATCGTCTGGTACCCAAGTCCCGCCTGAGTTCCACGATTCACAAATACTTCGAAAAACATTCTGACATTTTTAATGGCCACCGGTCCCATCGGATTAGGGAAGGATGGGGAAGGAAGTCGACCATGCCCTTTCACGGAAACCATCCCGGCATTTACCTGAAGCGAGTTAGGGAAATCACGGAAAACCTATATCAGGATGGCCGGACGCGGGTTTGAACCATCGTCCTCCCGAATGCGAGTCCAGTGTGCTAACCACTGCGCCACCTCGCTCGGTTTTCACATGGAATAACATGAGACTCAGACAAATGCAGTACACAAGTTCTGTCCCGGGGAAAGGGGGTAGGGTGAGGGGAAGGGGTGGTGATAGGAAGGGCATCCGGTCACACTCTAGCACTAAAACTGCCAAATCAAGATTAAGATGCTGATCTCGTGAAGATACAGGATAAGGCCAGGAACAGGAGGAGGAGGAGGAATAAGCAGTTGCACGAATGTCAGACGGCAAAACAGTCCTAAGCAAAATAGGTAAAGCTGAAAGAAATGTACAGGATAAGTCAGCTGCCCTACCACTAAGTTTTATGCAACCCTCAACGCCTTCAAAAACCACGTGTAGGATTTTTCATATTCTCTCGCTCGCTTCATGGACACTGGTAGTCCTATGGAAAAAAAATTAACAGGAGCTGTCTATAGGAAATTTAATGTAGTTAAATTTAGTACTGGGTTAGGTTTTCGCTAAATTATTCAAGAAAAATGTACAAAAGTGACCTTCAAACGCGTTTTTCTCAAACAACTCGAAAACTGTAGCCTCTATCGAAAACGTATCCCAGTACACAATTCAACTACCTTAAATTTCCTAGAGGAAAAAAAGGTTCAAATGGCTGTGAGTTTTAAGTGACTTAAAATCAGAGGTCATAAGTCCCCTAGAACTTAGAACTACTTAAACCTAACCAACCTAAGGACTTCACACACATCCATGACCGAGGCAGGATTCGAACCTGCGACCATAGCAGTCGCGCGGTACCGTACTGAAGCGCCTAGAACCGCTCGGCCACCGCGGCCGGCTCCTACAGAAAGGTTCTGTTGATTTTTTTCTGTAGCACTAACAGTCTGCACATAGCGAGCGAGAGCATATGAAAAACTCGTGCGTGGTTTTCGAAGGCGTTGTGGGTTACATAAAATCCATAGGTGGACGTAGCTGAATCAGGCTGTAAAGAGGGGCCATATAAGAATAAAGAACGCGAAGGCAATATTATATAATGGGAAGCGGATGAAGATAAATATGAGGCGTGAGATGTGATAATGCGAGAATAATTTAACAGCAGTGAGAAAAAAGTTCGAATCTAGGCCCCTGGAGAAGAAGGAATTCCCTCAGAACTATGGAGATTCTTGGGAGAGCCAGACATGAGAAAACTGTTCTACCTGATGTGCAAGATAAGGGAGACAGGCGAAATACCCTCAGATTTCAAGAAGAATGTAATACACTCCTGGAAATTGAAATAAGAACACCGTGAATTCATTGTCCCAGGAAGGGGAAACTTTATTGACACTTCCTGGGGTCAGATACATCACATGATCACACTGACAGAACCACAGGCACATACACACAGGCAACAGAGCATGCACAATGTCGGCACTAGTACAGTGTATATCCACCTTTCGCAGCAATGCAGGCTGCTATTCTCCCATGGAGACGATCGTAGAAATGCTGGATGTAGTCCTGTGGAACGGCTTGCCATGCCATTTCCACCTGGCGCCTCAGTTGGACCAGCGTTCGTGCTGGACGTGCAGACCGCGTGAGACGACGCTTCATCCAGTCCCAAACATGCTCAATGGGGGACAGATCCGGAGATCTTGCTGGCCAGGGTAGTTGACTTACACCTTCTAGAGCACGTTGGGTGGCACGGGATACATGCGGACGTGCATTGTCCTGTTGGAACAGCAAGTTCCCTTGCCGGTCTAGGAATGGTAGAACGATGGGTTCGATGACGGTTTGGATGTACCGTGCACTATTCAGTGTCCCCTCGACGATCACCAGTGGTGTACGGCCAGTGTAGGAGATCGCTCCCCACACCATGATGCCGGGTGTTGGCCCTGTGTGCCTCGGTCGTATGCGCCAAACACGCATACGACCATCATTGGCACCAAGGCAGAAGCGACTCTCATCGCTGAAGACGACACGTCTCCATTCGTCCCTCCATTCACGCCTGTCGCGACACCACTGGAGGAGGGCTGCACGATGTTGGGGCGTGAGCGGAAGACGGCCTAACGGTGTGCGGGACCGTAGCCCAGCTTCATGGAGACGGTTGCGAATGGTCCTCGCCGATACCCCAGGAGCAACAGTGTCCCTAATTTGCTGGGAAGTGGCGGTGCGGTCCCCTACGGCACTGCGTAGGATCCTACGGTCTTGGCGTGCATCCGTGCGTCGCTGCAGTCCGGTCCCAGGTCGACGGGCACGTGCACCTTCCACCGATCACTGGCGACAACATCGATGTACTGTGGAGACCTCACGCCCCACGTGTTGAGCAATTCGGCGGTTCGTCCACCCGGCCTCCCGCATGCCCACTGTACGCCCTCGCTCAAAGTCCGTCAACTGCACATACGGTTCACGTCCACGCTGTCGCGGCATGCTACCAGTGTTAAAGACTGTGATGGAGCTCCGTATGCCACGGCAAACTGGCTGACACTGACGGCGGCGGTGCACAAATGCTGCGCAGCTAGCGCCATTCGACGGCCAACACCGCGGTTCCTAGTGTGTCCGCTGTGCCGTGCGTGTGATCATTGCTTGTACAGCCCTCTCGCAGTGTCCGGAGCAAGTATGGTGGGTCTGACACACCGGTGTCAATGTGTTCTTTTTTCCATTTCCAGGAGTGTAATTCCAGTTCCAAAGGAAGCAGGTGCTGACCGGTGTGAATATTACCGAACTATCAGCTTAATAAGTCATGGTTGCAAAATACTAACGTGAATTATTCACAGAAGAATTGAAAAATCTCGTAGAATACGACCTTGGGGAAGGTCATTTTGAGTTCTGGAGAAGTGCAGGAACACAGGACGCATTTCTGAGCCTACGACTTCTCTTAGAAGATGGAGTGAAAAACGTAAACTTACGTTTACAGCATCAGTAGATTTAGAGAATTAGAGAAAGATTTTGACAATGCTGACTGGAACACATTGTTTGAAAATGTGAAGGTTACAGTGATATAACACAGGGTGCAAAAGGTTATATACAACTTTTGCGACATCCAAACTGTAGTTATTAAAGACACGAAATGGAAGCAGTGGCTGAGAAGGGAGTGAGACAGTACTGTAGCTGGTCCCCGGCGTTATTCAGTTCGTACATTGAGCGAGCTGTAAAGGAAACAGAAGAATTTTAGAAGTGTCTTTGGTGGATTTTGTTTAGTAGGCATTAGGCTGTGGTCCAAGGCTTATTTCTGTGCCTATCGTTTAGTCTCATGCTGGATACATCATCAGAGGCTATAAAGAACTAGCTAGTAGCTCCACTGCTTCATATTAGGTATATAACTTGGCTTGCGCCGTTTTCTCTTGAAGTTCGGGGCTTTATTGTGAAAAAAATTACGATTCCCAGTACTGGCCGTCGCTGGCTCTACTTTCTCCCATCTTTTGAGCAGCATAAAAATCCAGAGGTGGAAGAACTGGACGTCTTTTGAGGAGGCCGACGAATCGATCCAATTTTGCACTTCTTCATACGACCGGAAGTGCTGGTCAGTCAGGCCGTTTGCCAGTGATACAATAAGGAGGTAATCGGAGAGAGCAATGTCTTGATAATACTGAGGGTGGGCTAGGACTTCCCAATACAACCTTTCCTAGGTGTTTTTACGGGTCTTGCGTCATGGGGTCGAGCACTGCATTCTGGAAAATCAACTTTTCATATCTATAACTGTTTTGTGGCCATTTGTCTTTCAGTGTTCGGCTCAAACGCATCAATTGCTTTCGATTACGATCTGCTGTGATTGCTTCCGTCGGTTTTGATGTGTCGACAGGAGTGCCGACACAGTGTTTTTTGAGGGGGCCGATATGCACGCTATAAGCTCACGCAGAATATCGTGAAGTCTGAAACAGGTCGCTCAATAAATGCTATAAAGAAAAGTACGTTGCTTTTGGAATACTTAACTTTAATCCATCCTTGTTGTATACATCGTTCTTGTTGAGACATGCTTTAGACGATAATTATCAATTGCTATGTAAGGCTAATGGCGCCTTGCTAGGTCGTAGCCATGGACTTAGCTGAAGGCTATTCTAACTATCTGCTCGGCTAATGAGCGATGCTTCGTCAGTGTCGTCGCTAGCAATGTCGTCCGTACAACTGGGGCGAGTGCTAGTCAGTCTCTCGAGACCTGCCTTGTGGTGGCGCTCGGTCTGCGATCACACAGTGGCGACACGCGGGTCCGACATGTACTAATGGACCGCGGCCGATTTAAAGCTACCACCTAGCAAGTGTGGTGTCTGGCGGTGACACAACAGGTTTCAGCAGCTTCGATAATCTTCTCTTTTCCACTGCCATGCCGTTTTTGCACGCCGAGAAAACTGCTCTTGAAGCGTTGAAACCACTCTCTGTATGTTCTTTCACTAACAGGCGCTTCACCCTAAGTCTTACCAAATATTTTATGAGCCTCATCCGCAGATCTCTTCACTTAAAGCAGAAAATTAAAACTTCCCGCAAATGACGAAAACTGGGCTCGTACGTTAACATATTCAGTCGAGAAAAACTTTATGATGCAATCAAAAATCGATTAATATTTCGACGGCGTTACGCTTACAAATGCCTAAGCTTATCGTACGACTGTTACAACCTACCACCTGCACCACCACTTCCCACACATGCCGTCTATTGCAATACGGCGAAAGCGAAGTTGGAGGCCTAATACTTAGACGATCTCAGCAGTTCGGCCGACGATTTCTCCAGCATTAGGAGACGAAAAGTTAGCCATAGATATGCCTTGGACAACGGTATTGTTTGTAAAACAAAATTCACCGAGGAAATTAAAGTCCTTGGGTTCAAATGGTTCAAATGGCTCTGAGCACTATGGGACTTAACTCCTGAGGTCATCAGTCCCCTAGAACATAGAACTACTTAAACCTAACTAACCTAAGGACATCACACACACCCATGCCCGAGGCAGGATTCGAACCTGCGACCGTAGCGGTCGCAAAGTCCTTGGGTAAAAAATTAAAAATTGCGCTTTGCTGATGACATTTTAATTGTGTCAGAACGGCAAAGGACACGGAAGATCAGATGAACGGAATGGGCAAGGTCCTGAAATGAAGTTTAAGATGAATATCAACTAAAGTAAAACAATGTCTACGGAGTGTAGATGAATTATATCATGCTATGCTGTGGTGCTAAGGTTATACACTCCTGGAAATTGAAATAAGAACACCGTGAATTCATTGTCCCAGGAAGGGGAAACTTTATTGACACATTCCTGGGGTCAGATACATCACATGATCACACTGACAGAACCACAGGCACATACACACAGGCAACAGAGCATGCACAATGTCGGCACTAGTACAGTGTATATCCACCTTTCGCAGCAATGCAGGCTGCTATTCTCCCATGGAGACGATCGTAGAGATGCTAGATGTAGTCCTGTGGAACGGCTTGCCATGCCATTTCCACCTGGCGCCTCAGTTGGACCAGCGTTCGTGCTGGACGTGCAGACCGCGTGAGACGACGCTTCATCCAGTCCCAAACATGCTCAATGGGGGACAGATCCGGAGATCTTGCTGGCCAGGGTAGTTGACTTACACCTTCTAGAGCACGTTGGGTGGCACGGGATTCATGCGGACGTGCATTGTCCTGTTGGAACAGCAAGTTCCCTTGCCGGTCTAGGAATGGTAGAACGATGGGTTCGATGACGGTTTGGATGTACCGTGCACTATTCAGTGTCCCCTCGACGATCACCAGTGGTGTACGGCCAGTGTAGGAGATCGCTCCCCACACCATGATGCCGGGTGTTGGCCCTGTGTGCCTCGGTCGTATGCAGTCCTGATTGTGGCGCTCACCTGCACGGCGCCAAACACGCATACGACCATCATTGGCACCAAGGCAGAAGCGACTCTCATCGCTGAAGACGACACGTCTCCATTCGTCCCTCCATTCACGCCTGTCGCGACACCACTGGAGGCGGGCTGCACGATGTTGGGGCGTGAGCGGAAGACGGCCTAACGGTGTGCGGGACCGTAGCCCAGCTTCATGGAGACGGTTGCGAATGGTCCTCGCCGATACCCCAGGAGCAACAGTGTCCCTAATTTGCTGGGAAGTGGCGGTGCGGTCCCCTACGGCACTGCGTAGGATCCTACAGTCTTGGCGTGCATCCGTGCGTCGCTGCGGTCCGGTCCCAGGTCGACGGACACGTGCACCTTCCGCCGACCACTGGCGACAACATCGATGTACTGTGGAGACCTCACGCCCCACGTGTTGAGCAATTCGGCGGTACGTCCACCCGGCCTCCCGCATGCCCACTATACGCCCTCGCTCTAAGTCCGTCAACTGCACATACGGTTCACGTCCACGCTGTCGCGGCATGCTACCAGTGTTAAAGACTGCGATGGAGCTCCGTATGCCACGGCAAACTGGCTGACACTGACGGCGGCGGTGCACAAATGCTGCGCAGCTAGCGCCATTCGACGGCCAACACCGCGGTTCCTGGTGTGTCCGCTGTGCCGTGCGTGTGATCATTGCTTGTACAGCCCTCTCGCAGTGTCCGGAGCAAGTATGGTGGGTCTGACACACCGGTGTCAATGTGTTCTTTTTTCCATTTCCAGGAGTGTAGAAAGAGAAAATGAGTTTTATTATCTGGTAGTAAAATACGTGATGATGGCCGAAGTAGAGAAAGTATAAAATGCAGATTGATAATGGTACAAAAGCCATTGGTGGAAAAGATATATGTGTTAAGACTGAATATAAATATAAATGTCAGGAAGTCTTTTCTGACGATATCTGTCTTGAGTGTAGCCTCGTAGGAAACTGGAACGTGGACGAGGAACAGTTCAGACAAGAAGCGAATTCTCTCTCTTGAAATGAGGCACTACAGGAGGATGCTGACGATTAGAAGGATACATCGGGCAACTAATCAAGAGGTACTGAATCGAATTAGAGGAGAAAAAATGGTGTAACTTGATTAAAAGACGATATCAGTTGACAGGTTATATTCTGAAGCATCAAGGAATCACCAGTTTGATAATTTAGTGTAGGGTGGTAAAAATTTTAGATTAGCGTCAAGGTTTTACTGCATGCAGCTTGAAATAGATATATTTTGAACTATTTACGCGGAGATGAAGAGGCCTCTACAGGATGAACTAGCATGGAGAACTGCAAGCCTGTCTTAGGACTGAGGACAACAACAATAATAACATTAGGCCTACGACCTTTTGGCGAGTAGAACTCGCTGCAGGAATCACCAGGATTTTGCAAGCAGTGGCCTATGAAACAAAGTTAACTTAGGGCATCAGATACAGAAGGCCACAGATAATGACGTTAAAGCTGATGCAGTGTTCCTTGACTTCCAAAAAGGATCTGAGACAGTTCGCCGCGCGGAATAGACTCGCGGTCTCAGGCACCTTGTCACGGCCCGTGCGGCTCCCCCCGTAGGAGGTTCCAGTTCTCCTTCGGGCGTGTGTGTGTGTGTGTGTGTGTGTGTGTGTGTGTGTGTGTGTGTGTGTGTGTGTGTGTTTGTGTTGTTCACAGCGTAAGTTAGTTTAATGTAGATTAAGTAGTGTGTAGGCTTAGGGACCGATGACCTCAGCAGTTTGGTCCCATAAGACCTTACCACAAATTTCCAATTTGAGACAGTTCCGCGCTGTCGAATGATGAAAAAAATGCAAAGACACGATCTTACGGAAAATCGGTCCAGTTTTGCTATTGTATTCAGGACTTCCTACCAGACAGAACTCAATCTTTCGCTGTTAAACGGACAAAATAAATGTGAAAGTATCTTCGAATACTTTTCGATACATACGGAAACATCGTCTGTAGAAAGTACAGATACGAGGCGTGTTTTTTAAGCAAGTACCGTTTTGAAATTAAAAAAAAGACGTGCTAAGATATTTCAATAATTTTATTTTTACGTGAAAGCCTGTACCTTAATCTACTTTTCTACACAATTTCCGTCAATATTGAGGTACTTGCCATAACGTTGTACCAGTTTTTTAATACCCTCCTCATAGAAGTCTGCCGCCTGACTTGTTAACCATTGTATCACCACTGTTGTGACTTCGTCATCGTCTTGAAAACGCTGACCGACCAGGTGTTTCTTCAAGATGAAAAAAAAAATCCTTGGTTCTATTAAACAATCTCATCGGAATTGGTTATAAGCGGTTTCACCTTCCACCTAACTTAATTAAGTTATACCACAATAGTATTCTGACCTCAATAGTAGAATACGGATCAGGAGTCTGGGCACACAGACTCACGAGGGTCATGCCTGCCATGGCCGTAAGAAGAGTGCAGCGGAACATGCTTCTACGTTCAGCGGGGGCCTACCGGACAACACCTGGGGGAGCGCTGTTAGTGCTAATGGGAATCTGTCCATTGGACATAAAAATTCGGGAGCAGGCTGCCTGGTACTGGGCGAAAAAGGAGAACAGGGACAAAATCAGGGAGATACTTGGGGTTTATGCTGGGGACAAGTACGCCATCAAAAAGAGAGGGATAGAACTGTGGCAAGAACAATGGAACAATGAGGATACGGGACGCAGAACCTATGAGCTGCTACCGGATATAGAGGAAAGAATAAAACTTACATTTTTCACGCCTACGAGAGGAATGCTGCACTTTCTTACTGGACATGGACCATATCCAACATATCTATGCAGGTTTGGGAAGCAGGCTACACCAGCGTGTGACTGTGGTGCAGTGCAAGGCACCCCAGAACATGTGGTGTATGAGTGCCACCTCTTCGATGATGTAGCCCATGATTTAAGACAACAGCTACCAAACAAAGACACGTACCACTTATTAAGGCACGACAACACCTTTAACACTCTAAATAAACTCACAGATGAGATATCAAAAAAGGTACTTTAAGAACTTTTTAAGGGACAATCATCATTAAAGGCAAAAAACTTTCACCGACTTACACTTCGTGCACCCTTCCTGTACCGCCGGGTAGGGACTGGCCAGCCGCTTCACGGCTGGAATCCGCCTTGCTCTGGACTAGGAGGGAGGGGGGTACATAAACACCAGACTAAAACGCACACAGATTATGACTTATGTTATTAGAGTAGATGTAGAAGATAGGAGAACACCTTAGAATAGACTGCAGCGATACCAAGTTGAGGGCCAGCCCAGTGCCAGGGGCATGCCCACTGGGATTAGCTCAGTGGGCCTGGCCAACACCCAGTAGATTTATAGTAGCACTGGCACACTTGTAACGCTGCAGGTAGCATGTAGTTTCCTCGTAGATTAAGTAGCTTAGAGCCTCGTAGCGGTAAGGTTAGAGTAAATAATAATAATAATAATAAAATCACCTGTAGTGTAGAATAGAAAGCTGCATATTTTCTGTATCATTATTAGGACCCACTAATGTAGTCAGGTAGTGGGTTATTATGTATAATGTAATGGATTGAATAAAGATTTAAAAAAAAATATGGGTGGCCTACTTCACACCAGAATCAAAGCAACAGTCCATGGAAAGGCGGTATTCAGATTCATCCAGAAAAGTGAACTTTAAGCAAACAATTTCGGCCAAGAAAATCATGTGCACAGTTCTTTGGGACAAAAAAGGAGCATTGCTTGTGGAATTTCTGCCTCGTAATGAGACAATCAATGCAGCAGCCTACTGTAAGACATTACACAATCTGCGCCGTTCAATTCAGAACAAAAGACGTGGCAAGTTGAGCAAGGGTATCGTTCTGCTGCAAGACAATGCCCGTCCGCATGTGGCGAATCATATCAAAAATCTCATCACATCTTTTCGATGGGAAACTCTAGATCATCCTCCGTACAGCCCCGATCTTGCGCCCAGTGACTGCCATCTGTTCCTGCAGCGTCTTCAAGAAGATGACGAAGTCAAAACAGTGGTGATGCAGTGGTTAACAAGGCAGGCGGCAGATTTCTATGAGCAGAGTATTCAAAAACTGGTACAACGTTATGGCAAGTGCCTCAATATTGACGGAAATTATGTAGAAAAGTAGATTAAGGTACAGGCTTTCATGTAAAAATAAAATTATTGAGATATCATAGCACGTCTTTTTTTAATTTCAAAACGGTACTTACTTAAAATACACGCCTCGTACATTGCAAATGATATTTCCTCTTCTTTTTTGTTTGCCAATGGTTTAGTGAAAGTTTTTTTGTTTATAGTGACGACCGTCGGAAACCTCAATGCCCACAAGAGGCAGCCGCGCGCGTTCATGTTGACAATACGCGACGAATACGCGCATGGAAAAGTACGCCACATTCGCTCCACGACTTTTGCGAAGTAGCGCTCCCTGCCAAGTCTGAAGGAAGGTGGTGTTTCTCCTCTCTCCCTAGGTACACTACTGAAGCGATTCATCCACCTTGTGACTAACACGCTTTGTTTAGAAGCAGTATGATCTGGACAGCTGTTTTCAGCAGGAGTTGTTATAGGCGAGCGTCACTCCAAAAGGAACACTTTTTTTTTTTTTTTTTTTTTTTACAAAAATCCAACTTTTGTTCTACATCTTTGTCATTCACGGATGTCATAGAAACATTCTTCCCGCTTGTATTCAAGTTTAATTCAACCTGTTTTCTCAAGTCGTGCAGTCTTCGTCAAGGCGCTGCTGCACTTGATGTTCGTTTGAAGTAACGTGCTGTTATAGAGTTCCAGTCATGTGAGTACGAGACAGTGACAAACGCTGAAAAGAGACTGAAGAAGGTGTATATAGATAACACTGTTGGTCGCCCTAGAGTCGGTGGAGCAGAATGACACACGCCTGTGAACGAATTGTCGATCCAAGTGGGAGTAAGAGAAGTGAGTGTGTGCACAACATTGAGACAGTCGAAGATGAAAAAGATTTGCGCCAGCTGTGTTCCGAGAACGTTGACGGATGCCCACAAAGAAACGACGAAGACAGTGTGCGCGAACTTTTCAAACAGTATGACAATCCTGAGGATGACTTCCTTGCAAGAACTGTGGCGGGAGATGAAACCTGGGTGCATCACTTTGAACCGGAGTTGTAAGGACGATCGATGGAAGGGCATCGTGCAAACTCGCCGAAGAAGAAGAAAGTGTAACCTGCGCCTTCAGTAGAAAAAGTTTTTTTGATTCAAAATGACAGTTGCTTGTGGACATAATGCCACACGGAGCCACTATCATTACTGACGCATATGTGACTTTACTCTCGAATGCGTCGCGGTAGACAACACCGACAAAAACGCGGTGCTTTGCCCGGCCACTGGTCAATAAGAAAACCACTACATAGATCACAAACCTTGGGTGGACAACAATGAAGCACTCACCCTACGGCACTCATCTGGCATCCTGTCATTCCCACCTCCTCGGCAAACTGACAGAATACCGTCGCGGAACGAGATTTGAAGATGATGACTGCCTCATGAAGGCTGCGAAACAGAGGCTCAAATGTGCTGGTCCTGACTTATATCGTGCATGTGAACAAAATGTCGTTTTTGTTTACAGTCTCCGTCTCGAAACTTCCTGGCAGATTAAAACTGTGTGCCGGGCCGAGACTCGAAATCGGGACCTTTGCCTTTCGCGGGCAAGTGCTCTACCAAATGAGCTACCCAAGCACGACTCACGACCCCTCCTCACAGCTTTACTTCCGCCAGTACCTCGTCTCTTACCTTCCAAACTTTACAGAAGCTCTCCTGCGAACCTTGCAGGACTAGCACTCCTGAAAGAAAGGATATTGCGGAGACATGGCTTAGCCACAGCCTGGGGGATGTTTCCAGAATGAGATTTTCACTCTGCAGCGGAGTGTGCACTGATATCGTGGAGCATTTGCCCGCGAAAGGCAGTGGTCCCGAGTTCGAGTCTCGGCCTGGCACACAGTTTTAATCTGCCAGGAAGTTTCATATCAGCACACACTCCGCTGCAGAGTGAAAATCTCATTCTGGAGTCTCCGTCTCTTTCAACTGACGCCGCCTCGGCGCTGTACTCAAGCTTTGATAAATTTGCAGCCAGATGTCCCACCTGTCGCCGCAGTGGTCAGTTACCTAAGGGAAGGAAGCCGTGTGCGCTATCTGTTGAAAGTACGTTGCGATCCTTGCTGTTCATGTTACATATCAACGACCCGAAACACAATAATAATAGTAACAACAGACTTTTTGTAGGTGATTTATAAGGGGGCGTTCAATAAGTAATGAAACACACTTTTTTCTCGGCCAGTTTCTGGCGAAAAAAAAATGCGGAATTTGTTGTGAGACATAGTAGAAAATTCCCGGTACAGCCGCTATAGTTTGATGTAATTCCGATATGTGGCGCCGCTATACGTAGCCTTGAAAATGGCGACGGTAACGGAGATGTGTTCCAAGCAGAGAGCTGTCATTGAGTTTCTTTTGGTGGAAGACCAGACTATCGCAGATATTCATAGGCGCTTGCAGAGTGTCTACGGACACGTGGCAGTGAACGAAAGCAGGGTGAGTCGTTGGGAGAGGCATCTTTCATTATCACAACAGGGTCGTGCAAACCTGTCCGATCTCACACGTGTTGGCTGGCCGCACGCAGCTGTGACTCTGGGAGGTGCCGGGGCTAGCAGTGTATTTAACACTAAATTCTTCTGGAATCTTCATATGGAAATGATGCTCTAAGCCCCCCTTTTGTAACTCCGACTTTTGCTGTTGCACATGGATTAAGAAGAAACGCGAACTGCCTGTAATCGACCCTGCAAGTGGAGTAGAAAAGAGTTTGGCACCTGCAATAATTTAATTTGATATATAAGTTTCATTAACGTGGTGAGAAATGAAAGGGTTGCTCTACCGATCTACAGAATGAAAGTTCTGTAAAAAATAACAATTTGATTTATTACAACTAAACTCAAAATAATAAATACAACACATGAAACATTTACAATACGTCAAATCGGATACTCAAATAAATGCTGTGAAGGTGAAGTTGTCCGTAAACTAGCTTGTGACGTTTATGACCAAGTGGTACGTAGAGCCAATTCCTTGCAACTCAAATCTTAAGAGAAACACCCAGCCAACCCAACGTTAATTGCTGTTACCGTAGTGAGAACTCAGACAATGAACATCCAAGACAGAACCACATAAGAAAAGACGGGAACAGGCGCACTCTGCTGAGCTCTGATTATCAAAGAGCAAAATTCCCTAATCTCCCGGTGCTGCGGACATACATTATCGAGCTGTCTTCTTAACTGCAAGGACACGATCTGGCGTACCGGAAGCGATGGCTGGTTGCTTCGACGTCCCGTCGTGGTGATGATAATGTCGCGGGTATAGCCCGAAACAAATTATCCTGGTCTGGTTGTTCCAGACTAAAGACTTCCTGGCAATACAAATGCGCCTCTGAGGGAGACGAAGAAGGCTCGCCACACAATCACTGACGGTACAGTGATTGATTTTAACAAGCGAAGTCACACAGTAACTCCGATACAGTGAACTTAAGCCAAAACTGCTCAAGACGGACAACATAGGCCGCTTGTACGCAGAACGCGCAATTGCCAACTGTGCTCGGAAAGTTACGTTGAAGTCGAAACTTCAGCAACTTCGTCAAACAGTTACAAGTAAATGAAAGTATATTAGACAGCCAACGGAAGGCAGGCTGTCCAGAGCAGCGAGAGCTCAGTCTTGTAACCTGCTCCGACCGAAAGGCGAGAGCTGACCCTCTAAAGAGCACCCGTACAAACCGAACACAGAACATTCACGCCCCACGACAGTGGCCGTTGTTAAAGGGTCCAATCAGCAACTCGAAAACCGGCGGAAAATTCCCCTCTATTGCCGACGCAGTACTATTCCACCAATGGAGATACTTGGCGCCAGTTTCTGCGCCGATTTTGCTACGTCACGGAGCTATCCCCTGGGCAAGCCAATCACAGTTATGATTTTGCAGAAAATGCGGGAATTTACCCGCCAAGACTGCCTGGGAACACAAGTCATTCCCACGCCTTGCTGGTAGCCCGCCAGACGTGTTTTCACTAAGTTTCTGCGAAGTAACGGAATCTCTAGCCCAGCTGCTCCGTCAGACCCCTGTGGGCGTGTAGCCCCCGCTCTTATGACAATGTCGGCGTCTGGAAAGCATCCACTCGACTGCCTCACACCCGGCGGCTTAACCCTTTCAAGATCAGCATAACCCGCCTGTCACCGGACCACCCGGGTGACGAGAGACGCTGCGTGGGAAGTCCGCGTGTGAAGGAATAGCAACTTTTCTCCGCATGCAATTAGAGAGGAAAATCGAATTACTCAGATTGAGACAGAAATATGAGAGGGGGCTCATACCACCTCTCAACTCCTACAGTGTGGTTCAAATGGCTCTGAGCACTATGGGACTTAACATCTGAGGTCATCAGTTCCATAGACTTAGAACTACTTAAACCTAACTAACCTAACGATATCACACGCATCCAAGCCCGAGGCAGGATTCGTATCTGCGACCGTCGCAGCAGCGCAGTTACGGAATGAAGCGCCTAGAACCGCTCGGCCTTAGTGTCCGGCCCTACAGTGTTGGAATGTGCGGATACTTGAAGGGATCGCTGCTCAATTGGGGCAATCAAAGGCGTGTACCCGCTAGGTTCCTCACCGCTTAACAGAAGATCTTCATTTGTTTGGCCCAATCAAGGATGCACTCCGCGGGAAGCAGTTCATGGATGATGCAGCAAGACGTCAGCTCCGACATCGATCAGAAGGGTGGTGCCATGCAAGCATACAGGTCTTCCCAGTAAGGTAGCATAAGGCCATCGCATTGAACGAAGATTGTGTGAAAAATACGGTTTTGTAGCCAAAAGAGTGGGCAATAATATCGTGTATTGGAATCCTGAGCCGGCCGGAGTGGCCGAGCGGTTCTAGGCGCTACAGTCTGGAACCGCGCGACCGCTACGGTCGCAGGTTCGAATCCTGCCTCGGGCATGGATGTGTGTGATGTCCTTAGGTTAGTTAGGTTTAAGTGGTTCTAAGTTCTAGGGGACTGATGACCTCAGAAGTTAAGTCCCATAGTGCTCAGAGCCATTTGAACCATTAGGAATCCTGAATAAAACCAACCTGCTTTCAGAAAAACAATGTCTTGCATTACTTATTGAAGGCCCCCTCGTATCAAAGTGGTGCAGGTACTGGAAACTTCCTTTAAATGTTTAGAAATGTAAAATTGTGCACTTCACAAAACGCAAAAATTTAGTGTCTTGTAACTACAATATCAATAGGGCACAAGTCGAATCAGCAAATTCATACAAATACCTGGAAATAACAATTTGTTGGCGTATGAAACTGAATGATCACGTAGGTTCAGGCGAAAGTATAGCAGGTGGCAGACTTCGGTTCACTGATAATGGGAAAATTCAGTCAGTCCATAAAGGAGATTACTTGCGAAATATTCCTGCAGCCTATCCTAGAATATTAATCAAGTGTGTGGGGCCAAATACGACTAACAGGGGATATTGTACCTGTCCAAAGGAGATCAGTTTCTAACAGTTATACCAGGCGAGGTGGTGCAGGGGTTGTCACACTGGACTTGCATTCGGAAGGACAACTGTTCAGATCCCCGTCCGGCCATCCAGATTTAGGTTTTCCATGATTTCCCTAAATAGCTGAACGCAGATTCCAGGATGGTTCCTTCGAAATGGGCACTACCGATTTCCTTACCTATCCTTTCGTAAGCCGAGCATGCGCTCCGTCCCTAATGACCACGCTGTCGACGGGACGTTAAACGCTAATCTTCCTTCCTTTCACGAATAGTTACGTGTTTCACTCGCGGAATCGTATGACGAAAATGCTAAGAAACCTGATGCGACATACATTTCAAGGAAGACGTCAGCTATCCTGGTTTGCCGGCCGGAGTGGCCGTGCGGTTCTAGGCGCTGCAGTCTGGAACCGAGCGACCGCTACGGTCGCAGGTTCGAATCCTGCCTCGGGCATGGATGTGTGTGATGTCCTTAGGTTAGTTAGGTTTAATTAGTTCTAAGTTCTAGGCGACTGATGACCTGAGAAGTTAAGTCGCATAGTGCTCAGAGCCATTTGAACCATTTATCCTGGTTTCAAGAAGCAGAATCCCCTATTCAGTCACTCGTTGACCACGATGGCACCGAAACAGAGGACGACCGAAGAAAGGCAGAAATACTGAATTCAGTGTTCCGAAACTGTTTCACTGCGGAAAATCGTAACACGGTCCCTGACTTCAGCCGTCGCACGGACGCCAAAATGGAAAATATTGAAATAAACGATATCGGAATTGAAAAACAACTGCTATCACTTAGTAGCGGAAAAGCATCCGGACCAGACGAGATACCCTTAAGATTCTACAGTGATTATGCTAAAGAACTTGCCCCCTTTCTATCAGCAATTTATCGTAGATCGCTGTAAGAACGTAAAGTACCTAGCGACTGGAAGAAAGCGCAGGTCGTTCCCATTTTCAAGAAGGGTCATAATTTAGATGCGAATAATTATAGGCCTATTTCGCTTACGTCAATCTGTTGTAGAATAATGGAACATGTTTTGTGTTCTCGTATTATGACGTTCTTAGATAATACAAATCTCCTTCATCATAACCAACATGGATTCCGCAAACAGAGATCATGTGAAACTCAGCTCGCCCTATTTGCCCAAGAAATTCACAGTGCCGTAGACACTGGCGAGCAGATTGATGCCGTATTCCTGGACTTCAGGAAGGCATTTGATACGGTTCCGCACTTACGTTTAGTGAAAAAAATACGAGCTTACGGAATATCGGACCAGGTTTGTGATTGGATTCAGGATTTCCTAGAAGAAAGAACACAACATGTCATTCTTAACGGTTCAAAATCTGCAGATGTAGAGGTAATTTCGGGAGTACCGCAGGGAAGCGTGATAGGACCTTTATTGTTTACAATATACATAAATGACTTAGTTGACAACATCGGTAGCTCCGTGAGGCTATTTGCAGATGACACGGTTGTCTACAAGAAAGTAGCAACATCAGAAGACTCGTACGTACTCCAGGAGGACCTGCAGAGGATTAATGCATGGTGCGACAGCTGGCAGCTTTCCCTAAACGTAGATAAATGTAATATAATGCGCATACATAGGGGCAGAAATCCATTCCAGTACGATTATGCCATAGGTGGTAAATCATTGGAAGCGGTAACGACCGTAAAATACTTAGGAGTTACTATCCGGAGCGATCTGAAGTGGAATGATCACATAAAACAAATAGTGGGAAAAGCAGGCGCCAGGTTGAGATTCATAGGAAGAATTCTAAGAAAATGTGACTCATCGACGAAAGAAGTAGCTTACAAAACGCTTGTTCGTCCGATTCTTGAGTATTGCTCATCAGTATGGGGCCCTTACCAGGTTGGATTAATAGAAGAGATAGACATGATCCAGCGAAAAGCAGCGCGATTCGTCATGGGGACATTTAGTCAGCGCGAGAGCGTTACGGAGATGCTGAACAAGCTCCAGTGGCGGACACTTCAAGAAAGGCGTTACGCAATACGGAGAGGTTTATTATCGAAATTACGAGAGAGCACATTCCGGGAAGAGATGGGCAACATATTACTACCGCCCACATATATCTCGCGTAATGATCACAACGAAAAGATCCGAGAAATTAGAGCAAATACGGAGACTTACAAGCAGTCGTTCTTCCCACGCACAATTCGTGAATGGAACAGGGAAGGGGGGATCAGATAGTGGTACAATAAGTACCCTCCGCCACACACCGTAAGGTGGCTCGCGGAGTATAGATGTAGATGTAGAAGTGCAGAGTGTAGGAATAAGATGCAGCCTCTTCGCATCGCTTCTGTAGGCCCGTGACTACGGTGTTTGACTAATTATAAAGTGCAAAGAGGCATTTATGTAGCCATTCTTGCCGGCCCCACACGTGAATGGAACGGAAAAAAGCCGTTCCTACGCAATGCTATCAGAAGTACTCTCTGCTCTGTACTTAACAGTAGTTTGCGGCGTATGGATGTGGATCTAGAACAGTGTGAGAGAAAATCCATCGAACCGCATCATCTTTCTGTTTACTGGCACTCTATATTTTGTGTTCCTAAAAATACTTAAGGGGAGGTTTACTATCTTTTGGTTCAAAAAACCTATTTTTTTTAAATTGCATTTTTGGATTCATAAAAGTGTTTAGAATCCACCCCTGAAATGGTTTTTCCGAGTACGGAACGGAAATGTTTGTTATTCGCGGTTGAAAAAAAAAATGCATCTGCCTGAAATTGGCCTTTTTCGCGCACCCGTCTTTTTCTTTCGGAGGACGAGTTATTGTACCGGTGCTTCTGAGGAAACACACAAAATTCAAATGAAAGTTTGAACGCGTGTGTTTGGAAGTTAGCCCCCAAGCATTTGCATTCGAGTGCGAAGACTGTAGAGATTGCGACTTTCCTGGTAGTGAGCAGCTTCAACGAAGGGTATTAAGCAATTCTGAAGACCATGACGACAATGGACGTTACCCTGGGACTCTATTCGACGCAGTTCGCCAAGCATTCGGACGACCACCGGAATCAAGCGGCCGAAAACCGTTTGTCACCGGCCGTACGAGCGGCTCTGGAGCAGCGCAGGATGGCCCAGACCGAGCAGAGCGCCCTCTCTGAGGAAGAGGAAGCACTAGTTTATGGACCCGGAATAGCAGATTGAACGTAAGTTGCACAATATTGCATTTATATGTAGTCAAAACTTCAAACGCTTTTTTCTCGAAATGACTTTTTTTTCGCGCGGTATGGTAACTTCACCGATTGCTATGATTCTTTGTTTCCGACGAAGCTAACTAAATTGCCTAGGATTTGTACTACTTTTATCCGATCCATCAACTATGAATATTTTTAGTTGGCCGACGAAGTCGCAAAATCGATGAAAAAAACTATTTTTTCCAAATGGCCGCCATTTTGTTTCCTATGGTCCAAATAACTTAAGCGAGGTAGAACTCCTAAAGAATCTTTTATACTTCGTTAACGTCAACTCAATTTTGATTTCAGACGAGCCGGCTGGCCTGTGACATGCCTCTCGTGGAGGTCTACATCGAAATTTTGTTTCGTTCCGACGGCACTTTCGCCTTTGCTCTTCGACATTTCCGGTCAAAAAAATTCCAGTTTGTAGAGGGAATATCAATAAACATTTTGACCAAATTTGACATTGATGTCTATAACACATCCCGAGAAAATAATTCTCAAAGAACATGCCTTTTTCGGGCCTTAAGACTAGATTTACATTCATATGGTTTACAGGAGCAGATTTCCCAAGAGCAGCTCCACTATCATTAATTTATCTGTTACGCTCTCTAGCAGGATGTCATGTAAAAGTTGCTCTCATGCCAGTTAAGTCCTTTTCGGATGTTGCATTCCTCTTCATAGTCTTTGTCTCTCTATCAACACTTTTTCTGATTGACGTTGGAGGACAAAGTTTTTCCTTGAAAAATTTTGTATGCTCTCCAGTTCCCAGTAAGAGAGTAGTTGTCAGATCGGAGCGTACCTGAGTAAACAGAAAACAGTATTCCGGCAATTAAAGCCTAGTGTAGGATAGGCGCCGTTTCCAGAGTAATGATACGCCTGTTTTGCAGTGTCAGTTGGGCGCAAGATACGAGCCGAAGTGATGTCATGTCACATTTCGAACTGCACGACAGTGGTAATTAGTCTTTGACAGTTACCGCAGCGACCGACGGCGGTAGAACTGGCAGTTCTGGGAAAGCCATCCAGTGCGCCCGATCGTCTCACAACAACGCTGCAGACGTCGGAACATCGCAGCTTCATTGGCTCTTTCAGTTTTTGTTTCACTAGCAGATGGCAAAGACGAACAAACATGCAAAATTTACGTGTGTTTTCGGCCAGTACGGTCGTCATTTGCATGTTAATAATCTTAAGAACTTCGGTGTCGTCACTTGCGCTTCTGAATAGTGCGACAAGTGCGTTTCGCTTTTTATTTCTAAAAATCATGTTGTTGTTGTTGTGGTCTTCAGTCCTGAGACTGGTTTGATGCAGCTCTCCATGCTACTCTATCCTGTGCAAGCTTCTTCATCTCCCAGTACCTACTGCAACCTACATCCTTCTGAATCTGCTTAGTGTATTCACCTCTTGGTCTCCCTCTACGATTTTTACCCTCCACGCTGCCCTCCAATACTAAATTGGTGATCCCTTGATGCTTCAGAACATGTCCTACCAAGCGATCCCTTCTTCTGGTCAAGTTGTGCCACAAACTTCTCTTCTCCCCAATCCTATTCAATACTTCCTCATTAGTTATGTGATCTACCCATCTAATCTTTAGCATTCTTCTGTAGCACCACATTTCGAAAGCTTCTATTCTCTTCTTGTCCAAACTATTTATTGTCCATGTTTCACTTCCATACATGGCTACACTCCATACAAATACTTTCAGAAACGACTTCCTGACACTTAAATCTATACTCGATGTTAACAAATTTCTCTTCTTCAGAAACGCTTTCCTTGCCATTGCCAGTCTACATTTTATATCCTCTCTACTTCGACCATCATCAGTTATTTTGCTCCCCAAATAGCAAAACTCCTTTACTAATTTAAGTGTCTCATTTCCTAATCTAATTCCCTCGGCATCACCCGACTTAATTCGACTACATTCCATTATCCTCGTTTTGCTTTTGTTGACGTTCATCTTATATCCTCCTTTCAAGACACTGTCCATTCCATTCAACTGCTCTTCCAAGTCCTTTGCTGTCTCTCACAGAATTACAATGTCATCGGTGAACCTCAAATTTTTTATTTCTTCTCCATGGATTTTAACACCTACTCCGAATTTTTCTTTTGTTTCCTTTACTGCTTGCTCAATATACAGATCGAACAACATCGGGGAGAGGCTACAACCCTGCCTCACTCCCTTCCCAACCACTGCTTCCCTTTCATGTTCCTCGACTCTTATAACTGCCATCTGGTTTCTGTACAAACTGTAAATAGCCTTTCGCTCCCTGTATTTCACCCCCGCCACCTTTAGAATTTGAAAGAGAGTATTCGAGTCAACATTGTCAAAAGCTTTCTCCAAGTCTACAAATGCTAGAAACGTAGGTTTGCCTTTCCTTAATCTTTCTTCTAAGATAATCCGTAAGGTCAGTATTGCCTCACGTGTTCCAGTGTTTCTACGGAATCCAAACTGATCTTCCCCGAGGTTGGCTTCTACTAGTTTTTCCATTCGTCTGTAAAGAATTCGTGTTAGTATTTTGCAGCTATGACTTATTAAACTGATAGTTCGGTAATTTTCACATCTGTCAACACCTGCTTTCTTTGGGATTGTAATTATTATATTCTTCTTGAAGTCTGAGGGTATTTCGCCTGTTTCATACATCTTGCTCACCAGATGGTAGAGTTTTGTCAGGACTGGCTCTCCCAGGGCCGTCAGAAGTTCCAATGGAATGTTGTCTACTCCGGGGGCCTTGTTTCGACTCAGGTCTTCAGTGCTCTGTCAAACTCTTCACGCAGTATCGTATCTCCCATTTCATCTTCATCTACATCCTCTTCCATTTCCATAATATTGTCCTCAAGTACAGCGCCCTTGTATAGACCCTCTATATACTCCTTCCACCTTTCTGCTTTCCCTTCTTTGCTTAGAACTGGGTTTCCATCTGCGCTCTTGATATTCATACAAGTCGTTCTCTTATCTCCAAAGGTCTCTTTAATTTTCCTGTAGGCAATATCTATCTTACACCTAGTGAGATAAGCCTCTACATCCTTACATTTGTCCTCTAGCCATCCCTGCTTAGCCATTTTGCACTTCCTGTCGATCTCATTTTTGAGACGTTTGTATTCCTTTTCGCCTGCTTCATTTACTGCATTTTTATATTTTCTCCTTTCATCAATTAAATTCAATATTTCTTCTGTTACCCAAGGATTTCTACTAGCCCTCGTCTTTTTACCTACTTGATCCTCTGCTGCCTTCACTACTTCATCCCTCAAAGCTACCCATTCTTCTTCTACTGTATTTCTTTTCCCCATTCCTGTCAATTGTTCCCTTATGCTCTCCCTGAAACTCTGTACAATCTCTGGTTTTTTCAGTTTATCCAGGTCCCATCTCCTTCACCTTTTTGCAGTTTCTTCAGTTTTAATCTACAGGTCATAACCAATAGATTGTGGTCAGAGTCCACATCTGCCCCTGGAAATGTCTTACAATTTAAAACCTGGTTCCTAAATCTCTGTCTTACCATTATATAATCTATCTGATACCTTTTAGTATCTCCAGGGTTCTTCCATGTATACAATCTTCTTTCATGATTCTTAAACCAAGTGTTAGCTATGATTATGTTGTGCTCTGTGCAAAATTCTATCAGGCGGCTTCCTCTTTCATTTCTTAGCCCCAATCCAAAATCATAATTGGGCTAAAATTACATCACATTTATAATCATATGTTTGGCTCGCAAATTTTGTCGACATCGAAGATATTTTCTCGAGTGCCGTTTTTCAGTGCAAGTAGAACTTGTGTAAGCGGTGGTGTTATTTGAAACAAGTCCGCAGCTCATGGTCTAGTGGCATCCAGGTTCGATTCCCGACCATGTTGGGGATTTTCTCTGCGCGGGGACTGGGGGTTGTCCTTATTTTATCATCATCATTCGTGACAGTGGCTACATTGGACACTGTAAAAATTGGACAATATAAACATTGGGACTCTGTACGGGCGCTGATGACCGCGCAGTTGAGCACCCAACAAACTAAACATCAACAACATCATCATCATCATCTTTGATATAATGCTATATTTCTTGTGATTCACCAATTGGATGGGTGACCATCCGGGCCGTCATGCACTGTTGCGATTTTTCGGGGTGCACTCAGCCTCGTGATGCCAATTGAGGAGCTAATCGACCGAATAGTAGCGGCTCCGGTCAAAGAAAACCATCATAACGACTGGGAGAGCAGTGTGCTGACCACACGCTCCTCCTATCCTCATCCTCACCTGAGGATGACACGGCGGTCGGATGATCCCGATGGACCACTTGTGGCCTGAAGACGGAGTGCTTTTTTTCAGTAAAAAAAAAAAAAAGAAACACATTCTCTTAGAGAAGTACTTCTCCTTCCAAGACGCTTCAAAGTACACGCCACAGAAAGGATCTTGGAAAAAAAAAGAACTCTGCTTAAGCTAAATGTTTATGCACAGCATCACTGCCTGATGACGGGTTTAAACCTCAGAAAAGTTAGCAGATAAAAATTTGAGCAACGCGTCAGCAAACTTTGATTTGTAGCACTGTCTTGTATAGCATACATTTTAATTTCAGGAAAATCCTTGTCTAAAAACAGTCAGTATTTCTTATGATTATTATGATTATTATTATTATTATTATTATTGTTTTACTTTATTTTATGATTTATTGAAACGAAATGGCTCTGAGCACTATGGGACTTAACATCTGAAGTCATCAGTCCCCTAGAACTTAGAACTACTTAAACCTAACTAACCTAAGGACATCACACACATCCATGCCCGAGGCAGGATTCGAACCTGCGACGTAGCGGTCGCGCGTTTCCAGACTGTAGCGCCTAGAACCGCTCTGCAACTCTGGCCGGCGCTATTGAAACGTACTTTCATATCACAATTTGTACTTAAGTCCCGTATTCGCTATTTTTTTTCCTTTTTCCTGGAAGTGCTATGAACTGTACTGTTTTCTTTGTTGCCAGTTACATTATATTCGGAATAGAGGACGTCTCAGGGAGTCTAGAAAGCATAATACTTCACAAATGGTTTGATGCAGGCAAACACGGTTTCTGGCAAGAATTACGCGGTAGGCCAAGGGTTTTGCCGTTCGTTGAACTTTCTTAAGTTAATATCCGTCGAGATATTGTGCCGTGCATGGCAAGATGATTTATGTTGGCACTAACCGATCTGGGTTGGCCGGACTGCCCTGCCTTGTATGTGGAACTCCTCTTAGGAGGAAAGGGGTTTATCTGGAACAAGCAGGCTTTGAAAGGAGGCAGCTCAGTGGTTGTGGAGGGAGAGGATGAACGCAAGGAGGTAGAAGGAAACTGGCTGTGTGAGGCAAACGTGTGCGCCGCTGTTTACTTGATGGGAGCTACGCTGGCAAGAGCCGGCAGCTTCCTGCACGGAGGAAGTGAGAGGTACGGTGATTAAAAGCAGACAGCGGTGCATGTAACGTGTCTCAAGCGGCCAAATAAGTACAGTTTTAATGCAGCCGCTAGGTTAACAGAAAGTTTACAAAACGAAATATTATTCGCCGATGTTAGAAGCTCATTGTTGTGTACATAGTTCCGCGTAGTCAGCACGTACACAACTTTCACACTAGAGCGCGCCCCGCTAAGCACAACAGCGCAGGCGCAGCGCTCGTCCGTCTCCGTACTACGAGATGGCGCTGTCTTAGAGACGGACCAAATTCTGCTTCCGCCGATCCGCGTATTAATTGCTGCTAACGTAGAACCTTTTCTCCTCGCAGATCACACTCGTGCAGTGATACCTGAACGCGCGAGTGTACAGACCTCCGATTGGTCAGTCTGCATTTGTCTGCACCTGTCTGTACCAGTCTGCATTAGTCTGTACCAGTCTGCATTAGTCTGTACCAGTCTATAGTCAAGTTTCAGTCTGCGCCTAGTAAGATTATCATATTCCTGTACATAGCCATGAACAGAAATGTATAGACACTTTGTCAAGAATCAGAGATATGGGAGAATAAGATTAACGTACCAAGACCAAAGTAACTTCAGATTGTCAATTGTAAATAGCATCCAGAACCAAGTTAAGTTATTTTTATGCTTGTTATTATTTTAATAAATGTGTGTGAAAATTAATCAATTTCTGTTTAAAGCTTGTCACCGTCAATCTGCTACTCTAAGCGTGCAAGTGGCATTTCTATCGTCTGACCTAACGGCAGAAGATAAACGCGCCACGATAAGACCACGAGACATATTGCTGACACTCGCCTACTTCGTTAGAGCGACAAGTCAAATAATCTGAGGGTGTATGTACTGAATGTCTTACAGTACGCACACCACACTCATCATCTTCGTCGAGTATTAATTTATTGTGCGTCGGTATCATATTCCTCATCCTTGTGGTTTAAGCCTTGCCTTCTGTGGATTGTGCTGCCTTTGTCTTAGAGACTAAGTGGTTGCTTGAGTATGTTGTGTTAAGAGATTCACGAAGTAGGGGTTGTCACGAATTATGGAATTAGCTGACGCTCACATGTGTCTGGTGGTGTATTAATCACGCTGGTATAAGGCAGCGCGCGGCCACTCTGGTGTTATGTGACTGCAGTTCAAAATACACTACTGGCCATTAAAATTGTTACACCAAGAATAAATGCAGATGATAAACGGGTATTCATTGGACAAATATATTGTACTAGAATTATCATGTGATTACATTATCACACAATTTGAGTTCATAGATCCTGAGAAATCAGTACCCAGAACAACCACCTCCGGCCATAATAACGGCCTTGATACGCCTGGGCATTGAGTCAAACAGAGCTTGGATGGCGTGTACAGGTACAGCTGCCCATGCACCTTCAACACGATACCACATTTCATCAATAGTAGTGACTGGCCTATTGTGACGAGCCAGTTGCTCGACCACCATTGACCAGACGTTTTCAATTGGTGACAGATCAAGAGAATGTGCTGGCCAGGGCAGCAGTCGAACATTTTCTGTATCCAGAAAGGACCTGCAACATGCGGTGGTGCATTATCCTGATGAAATGTAGGGTTTCGCAGGGACTGAATGAAGGGTAGAGCCACGGGTCGTAACACATCTGAAATGTAGCGTCCACTGTTCAAAGTGCCGTCACTGCGAACAAGAGGTGACCGAGACGTGTAACCAATGGCACGCCATACCATCACGCCGGGTGACACTCCAGTATGGCGATGACGAATACACGCTTCCAATGTGCGTTCACCGCGATGTCGCCAAACACGGATGCGACCATCATGATGCTGTAAAGAGAACCTGGATTCATCCGAAAGAATGACGTTTTGCCATTCGTGCTCCCATGTTCGTTGTTGAGTACACCATCGCAGGCGCTCCTTTCTGAGATGCAGCGTCAAGGGTAACGGCAGCCATGGTCTCCGAGCTGATACTCCGTGCTGCTGCAAACGTCGTCGAACTGTTCATGCAGATGGTTGTTGTCTTGCAAACGTCCCCATCTGTTGACTCTGGGATCGAGACGAGGCTGCACGATCCGTTACAGCGATGCGGATAAGATGCCTGTCATCTAGACTGCTAGTGATACGAGGCCGTAGGGATCCAGCACGGCGTTCCGTATTACCCTCCGGAACCCACCGATTCAGTATTCTGCTAACAGTTATTGGATCTCGACCAACGCGAGCAGCATTGTCGCGATACGATAATCCGCAATCGCGATAGGCTACAATCCGACCTTTATCAAAGTCGGAAACGTGATGTTTCGCATTTCTTCTCCTTACACGAAGCATAACAACAACGTATCACCAGGCAGCGCCGGTCAGCTGCTGTTTGTGCATGAGAAATCGGTTGGAAACTTTCCTCATGTCAGCACGCTGTAGGTGTCGCCACCGGCGCCAACTTTGTATGAATGCTCTGAACAGCTAATCATTTGCATATCACAACATCTTCTTTCTGTTGGTTAAATTTAGCGTCTGTAGCACGTCATCTTCGTGGTGTAGCAATTTTAATGGTCAATAGTGTATTTGCCTTCTAAAATGGTTGTTATTTCTGGTCCGATGCTGTTACAGGTTTAAGAGTTGATATTGTCTTGTACACTCCTGGAAATTGAAATAAGAACACCGTGAATTCATTGTCCCAGGAAGGGGAAACTTTATTCACACATTCCTGGGGTCAGATACATCACATGATCACACTGACAGAACCACAGGCACATAGACACAGGCAAGAGAGCATGCACAATGTCGGCACTAGTACAGTGTATATCCACCTTTCGCAGCAATGCAGGCTGCTATTCTCCCATGGAGACGATCGTAGAGATGCTGGATGTAGTCCTTTGGAACGGCTTGCCATGCCATTTCCACCTGGCGCCTCAGTTGGACCAGCGTTCGTGCTGGACGTGCAGACCGCGTGAGACGACGCTTCATCCAGTCCCAAACATGCTCAATGGGGGACAGATCCGGAGATCTTGCTGGCCAGGGTAGTTGACTTACACCTTCTAGAGCACGTTGGGTGGCACGGGATACATGCGGACGTGCATTGTCCTGTTGGAACAGCAAGTTCCCTTGCCGGTCTAGGAATGGTAGGACGATGGGTTCGATGACGGTTTGGATGTACCGTGCACTATTCAGTGTCCCCTCGACGATCACCAGTGGTGTACGGCCAGTGTAGGAGATCGCTCCCCACACCATGATGCCGGGTGTTGGCCCTGTGTGCCTCGGTCGTATGCAGTCCTGATTGTGGCGCTCACCTGCACGGCGCCAAACACGCATACGACCATCATTGGCACCAAGACAGAAGCGACTCACATCGCTGAAGACGACACGTCTCCATTCGTCCCTCCATTCACGCCTGTCGCGACACCACTGGAGGCGGGCTGCACGATGTTGGGGCGTGAGCGGAAGACGGCCTAACGGTGTGCGGGACCGTAGCCCAGCTTCATGGAGACGGTTGCGAATGGTCCTCGCCGATACCCCAGGAGCAACAGTGTCCCTAATTTGCTGGGAAGTGGCGGTGCAGTCCCCTACGGCACTGCGTAGGATCCTACGGTCTTGGCGTGCATCCGTGCGTCGCTGCGGTCCGGTCCCAGGTCGACGGGCACGTGCACCTTCCGCCGACCACTGGCGACAACATCGATGTACTGTGGAGACCTCACGCCCCACGTGTTGAGCAATTCGGCGGTACCTCCACCCGGCCTCCCGCATGCCCACTATACGCCCTCGCTCAAAGTCCGTCAACTGCACATACGGTTCACGTCCACGCTGTCGCGGCATGCTACCAGTGTTAAAGACTGCGATGGAGCTCCGTATGTCACGGCAAACTGGCTGACACTGACGGCGGCGGTGCACAAATGCTGCGCAGCTAGCGCCATTCGACGGCCAACACCGCGGTTCCTGGTGTGTCCGCTGTGCCATGCGTGTGATCATTGCTTGTACAGCCCTCTCGCAGTGTCCGGAGCAAGTATGGTGGGTCTGACACACCGGTGTCAATGTGTTCTTTTTTCCATTTCCAGGAGTGTATTTTATGTGGACTGAGGTAGACGGACGGAGCGTATCGTTTGACATGCTGTGTGATGGAGCAACAGTCGTGACACATGCAGACGTTACTGAAAGGGAAGCAATGTTCCATCTCTAATTGTCTCAAAATGAATGTTAGTGAGCATTAAGATCATCTGGTTGCCACCGAGTCTTTTGCAAGTCCTAACAAAATTTGCATATTCACTTGTATATTCTCGTTAGTTTACAGATTTGATATTTGATTTGGTTATGCTTATTGTGCTTCTTGAGAAAGTACCGAAAGGAGGCAGCTGATTAAGTAAGATTACGGTAAATGAAATCTAAAAGGAAGAGCAATAATTGAAATACTTGCGTAAAAGATTCAAATTTTAGGATGCTAAACTGTAAATTTTATTGGTTCGAGTGTAATTACTTTTAAATATTGGTTTCGTTAAGGAAATATCTTTATGGGAAGTGTTTACATTGTACACTGATAAATTTATTGAGTAGTGTTGTTGGATTAACAGTGACTAAGTTGTTGTGACTTCGTAATTTTAAAATAAATGTTGAAAGTGTTAATGTTGTCCCCACGCAATCAATCGCTTCCACTCCTTTTCATTGTGGTCCAGTTACCTGGACAGTATCGAAATAACACTCCTGTTGGTAAACATTCCGGCGTATAAGGACGTGGTACACGAAACATTTATTCCTAACGTTTCGTCCAGAATTGCGCTGGACATCTTCAGATTCGTCAAGACTCGACGGAGGAGCAACGCCACCAAAGACGTCCAGAGCGGTTGTGGGCGTAACTTTAGGAACAGAAGAGTTTCGTGGACCACGACCTTGTACCCCGAAAGGTTTACCAGATAGTACCATCCGGCAGTGAAAGCCTTCATTCTGTCATAGAAGTAACAGTTACTTTTGCACAAATGGAACGATTCACACGTTTTAACGGTTTTCGAAGTCTCTTGAAAAGAAGAACACAGTGATAAGAGGGTTGTTAAGGGTTACTGTTAAACGTTTGTCAAAAATGGTGCAGTGAACTCTCATTCGAAACCAGCGTGATTCAAATCCGCACTGCCTTGTTAGAACCATTTCCAGTTCTTGTTTCTGATATCTCAATACCCACGGAACGTTGAAATATACGAGGGCTGTCCAGAAAGTAAGTTACGATTGATCGCGAAATGAAAATCACAGTGAAAATCAGAAATGTTTCATTTGTAACAGTTAGCTACACCTTTCAGCTACTTCTCTACGTAGTCGCCGTTCTGACTCAGACATTCGTCGTAGCGTTGTACCAACTTTCCAATACCCTCATCATAGAAAGCAGCCGCCAGTGCTTTCTGCCAATTCTCTACGCTGGCCTAAAGCTCGTTGTCTGTGCCAAAATGTTGTTTTCAAAGCCAGCGGTTCGTTTGAGCAGAGATGAAACTCAGTGGGAGACAATTACGGGCTGTATTGTGGGTAACCAAACATTTCCAATTGAAACGATGCAGGAACATCTTCATTGCCCCTGCAGAATGAGGCTGAGAATTGTCTTGAAGAAGGAAACCCCACGACAGTTATGTAATGTTGGTTGCATAGCTTCAAGGAAAAATTCTCACCAGGCCCTCGTACTTGGCGGGAGACACTATTTTCTATAACATCTTTACGCGCTCACTAAGAGCTCAGGAATGAACAGAGCGACATAACTCTACCTAGAGTCATACTAGAGACACTGCCCAACACATCTTTGCAAAGCTTTATCGGATTTTCATAGTCGTTTCCATTTCGCGACCGATCGTAACTTACTTTCTGGACAGCCCTCGTATCTTATGTACCCTTTCTCTTTTTGCTAGTCCGGCTTCAGATGCACATAACGTAATGTAGATGTTTATAATGCTGTCTTACGAGACATCAGTCTTGCTGCTGCTACCACAAAAGAAATTTCAGACACCAGACTAAGTAATATAATGCCAAGGCAATTAATAACAAGATGTGAACACTGCGGTAGGTTGACAGATGGGCGAGAAATGCAATGGCAGCAACGAAGTGAAAGAGCGAAACCTCACACGTAAGACGAGTTAAAGAAGCACAACGAAATAAGAGGTTTAAAAACGAGGTACTTAACGTATCTCTTGCAATCATTATCGTCCCTTTTTTTATATCTTCCGTGTTACAATTTCTGGAGTGAAATTAAGTCGTACGATAATTCTGAGAGCGATCTTAATGTAGTTGCAGAATACTGTGCTTAGAACAGCTTTCGTGACTCGCTGAGAACATACAGCAGGCTGAACACGTTTTGTGGACGCGGAAGGTCTTTCCGTGAAAAGCGCCGCCACTTCCCTTCGACTACGCCATTCGTAGCCTCCGTCTTTCCATTATCTCGTTAATCCATTATACGGCTAAAATGTGCCATTAAGCGGAGTGGCAGCGTCTGTTACACAGAAGATGACGGTGCTCTCCAGTGCCTGTATCTAAGGCACTCGGCTCTCGTGTGGAGAAAGCGGAATTCAAATTCGTTTCTTGAGAACTTGAGTAAGTTTTCCACGGTTTCCCTAAAGTAATTCGGGCGAATATCGGGATGACCTCTTGAACTGAGCCCCGACAGTTGTCCTCCTCCTCATTTTGCAACTCAGAGTTCTCCCTCGTGAAGTCTTCGGTATCGATGGAACATTAAGTTCTTTAATTTTCTCTCTTCTTTCCTTGGGTATAAGCCAACACAGGAAACTGGCTCAAAAGGCTCTGAGCACTATGGGACTCAACTTCTGAGGTCATTAGTCCCCTAGAACTTAGAACTAGTTAAACCTAACTAACCTAAGGGCATCACAAACATCCATGCCCGAGGCAGGATTCGAACCTGCGACCGTAGCGGTCTTGCGGTTCCAGACTGCAGCGCCTTTAACCGCACGGCCACTTCGGCCGGCGAGGAAACTGGCTAACACATTGTAGACTAATTATACTTCGAAAGAGATTCTGCGAACTAATTGTGAGAAAAGCCTGTATATATCAATTTGAAAGCAAAGCTGCTACTATCATTGCTTTTAAAGCTCTGCCGAGCAGACTAAATTATGGAAATTCTGGTCTGCCTATTACACAAACAACCAATATCTTTACTGTTTCATCACCTTTGGCCCATCATTAATTTTTTATTCAGATGCTCCCCGTTTCTAATCGTATTTCTGCAATACATGATCTTGCAGATGACCACAGGAACTACGAAAATAACTACGACAAGCTGTGTGATAACGTAATGCAGGTCCTACAGGAGCCAACATTCTAATGAATTAGACCCGAATAAACGTACTAAATGATGACAGCACAAAAATCCCGAAACTTGTTTGAACAATAAAAAGATGAGTTGTCTTTGTAACAAGAGAGGCTGAATTCTCATTATTAATACAGTGTTTCAGTACCTCTGATAAAGCGGCCACCGTTGTCGTCGCTATAGTCCCTTTAAATTTCGAATGAATTAGTTCTTGTAATGAGGCAGCAGAATTTTTGTGGTAAAAATACTATGCTTTTCAACTTCATTATTATTTTATAATGATGACTGTAAATACTATTACGCTTTTCTACTTCATTATTAATTTAATTCTGAAGTATCATTTTACATATCAAAACAAGGAGGATATTTCTCTCCTTGGCAGAAAGTTGGCATTCATAATGATTTTTTTCCTATGTTGGTTAACGCTGAGCAATAAATAAAGTGAAGTTTGTTGTCTATTTGAAGATAACGTGTTGCGTGGGTATAGTTCAAATGGGTAAACAAGAATATTATGCAGATATAGAATTCTTTACAGGAAAAATAGTCGCAGTTATCAGCATGAAGCACCTTCGGCTGAATATTCGAATGACGACAATGAAAATTTGTGTCGGACCAGAACTCGAACCCGGATATCCCGCTATACGTGAGCCAGTGCTTTAACGACTTTGGACATCCGAGCACGAATCACGGTCTGACCCGAACTTTCATATGTCATCTTCCTTGTGTCACAGCCTACATTCGTACGTTACGTATATTCCCGTCCAGGGATGACATATTGTTTCAGAGTCGAGGGCCTGGTATCGGCGAAAAAATATGCAAAATAGCAGTGCCTGTATTATTAAGAAGTACACTATGTGATCAAAAGTATACAGACGCCCCCCAAAACATAAGTTTTTCATATTAGGTGCATTGGTTTGCCAACTACTGACATGTACTCCGTATCGGCGACAGTAGTCATTAGACATCGTGAGAGAGCAGAATGGGGCGCTCCGCTGAACTCATGTACCTCGAATGTGGTCAGGTTATTGGGTGTCACTTGTGTCATTCGTCTGTACCCGAGATTTCCACACTCCCCAACATCTCTAGGTCCACTATTTCCGATGTGGTAGTGAAGTGGAAACGTGAAGGGACACGTACAACACAAAAGCGTATAGGCCGACCTCGTCCGTTGACTGACAGACACCGAAAACAGTTGAAGAGCGTTGTAACGTGTAATAGGCAGACATCTATACATCTATTCCAAATTGCATCAGGATCCACTGCAAGTACTATGACAGTTAGGCTGGAGGTGAGAAAGCCTGGATTTCATAGTCGAGCGGCTGCTCTGGATTTCATGGTCGAGCGGCTGCTCATAAGCCGCAAATCACGCCGGTAAATCCCAAACGACGCCTCGCTTGGTGTAAGGAGTGTAAAATGGTTCAAATGGCTCTGAGCACTATGCGACTCAACTTCTGAGGTCATCAGTCGCCTAGAACTTAGAACTAATTAAACCTAACTCAACTAAGGACATCACACACATCCATGCCCGAGACAGGATTCGAACCTGCGACCGTAGCGGTCGCTCGGTTCCAGACTGCAGCGCCTAGAACCGCACGGCCACTCCGGCCGGCAAGAAGCGCAAATATTGGACGACTGAACACTGAAAAATACGTTGTGTGGAGTGACGAATCACCGTACGCATTGTGGCGATTCGATGGCAGCGTGTGGGTATGGCGAATGCCCGGTGAATGTCATCCGAATGTCATCCGCCAGCGTGTGTAGTGCCAACAGTAAAATTCGGAGTTGGTGGTGGTGGTATGATGTGGTCGTGTTTTTCATGGAGGGGGCTTGCACCCCTTGTTGTTCTGCGTGGCACTATCACAGCACAGGCCCACACTGATGTTTTAAACATATTCTTGCTTCCTACTGTTGAAGAGCAATTCGGGGATGGCGATTGCATCTTTTAACACGATCGAGCACCCGTTCATAATGCACGGCCTGTGGCCTACTGGTTACACGATAATAACGTCCCTGTAATGGACTGACCTGCACGGAGTCCTGACCTGAATCTTACAGTACACCTTTGGGATGTTTTGGAACGCCGACTTCGTGCCAGGCCTCACCGATCGACATCGATACTTCTCCTCAGCGCAGCACTCCGTGAAGAATGGGCTGCCATTCCCCAAGAAACCTTCCAGAACCTGATTGAACGTATGCCTGCGAGAGTGGAAGCTGTTATCAAGGCTAAGGGTGGGCCAACACCATTTTGAGTTCCAGCATTACCGATGGATGACGCTACGAACTTTTAAGGCATTTTCAGCCAGGTGTCCGGATTCTTTTGATCACATAGTGTATGACGCAGCGTTCCATCAGACATGCAAGCATATCCAAAGGAACACTGCATCGCTCTTCTCAATAACAGAGGCACTGCTATTCCGTATATATATATATATATTTTTATCGGATGGTGTATCGAGGACACGAATCCATTCATAGCTGATAGAGCGTTTACGGGGCTTCTGCTTCCGCTTAGGAGTTAAGAAACGGACGGATAAAGTCAAAGATGGCTGCAGTGTTCATGAAGATGTTCACGTGAAGGACGTCCTCAAACTACATCTACAGATGAAAACATTTAAAAAGTGTACCGCATGTTATTAGACGATCAGCGACCAAGGATGTATGAAACATGCTACGGTACGGGCATAGCAAAAGTAAAGAATGGCGTACATTTTGTATGAAACCCAAACTACGACAAAACTTCGTGCAAGGTAGGCACCGCATCGCTCCAGGGGTAACCAAAAGAAAACAGAAAAAGAATTTATCAGAAACGTGTGGATCTTCTTAAAGAAACAATTTGTGTACTGGTTTGTTGCTGACGTGTATACGGGTTAACCGCGTCACTGCACACGCGAAGCTGCAATCAGTGTAAACGGCGAGATCGATTTCATTTCCAGGTAAGGTAATGACGAGAATCTTGTGGAATGCATATGTATTTCTTTTTGTTGATTACCTTGCAAAAGGTTTATGTTGGTTTACATTCAATTTTTATGTACAGGTTCCGGAACTCTCGGAACCGAGATTATGCAAGACTGTTTTTGATGTTTGCAGTTCCTTCAAGGGGTGAAACAACCGATTTCGGTCGCCATCCTTCTCCAAATGAGCTAGAGTAGAGATTCGTTTGTGACGACCAAGATGCCGACTGGCTTCTGTACTCCTAATCTTCCCTCCAAATGATCTTTGGTGCATTTCAGTTAGAGGCCGCTGTCAGGACTGTGTGTTGTGAGTCTCTCACATTGAAGCGAGCAACGTCCTGAGGCTCTTTGAGAGGCATAAGGTAAGAGGTGTGCCAGTGTGGAACGAGGAACTTCCCATTCTGGAGGTGAGTCCCCCTTAGCGGCCTTCCAGCCGATAACATTATCTCTGCAGTAACTTCGAAGTGTGTGTATGTACGGCGGAGCAGTTCGGAACTTCGATGCAGTATGTACGTGGTACAAGAAGAATGCTTCTACTCAAACAACATCCGTTGCTTGTGATCGACCGCTTGTGTTTTCAGCACACTAAACGCTCTCTCATTAATTTCAGCAGCGTAATATTTCCGTCATTGTTTCATGACAACTTATTCCTGCTATTTACATTCCATATCAAACGAGATACACCAGTCGCGCAGCACAGTGAGATTAGGAACAGGAAGTAGGCCGTTACAAGTACAAAATGTCACAAAGCAAATTAAAAACTAAAATTTCACAGCAATGGTGAGTGCATGAGCTGAGTAGCGTCTCCGAAAGTCCGTGTTAGACGTAAATACCTTTATGAGCAACTGCATAAGATACACCTTCTTAACTTATAGCACTCCCTCCTGCCCCCTCCACGCACAAAAAAATGGTTCAAATGGCTCTGAGCACTATGGGACTTAACTACTGAGGTCATCAGTCCCCTAGAACTTAGAACTACTTAAACCTAACTAACCTAAGTGTTGTGGCGTAGCAAGACAGCCACGCCACGGAAGTAGCCGAAGGGCACGCGTTTAGTTCACGCAGGCAAGAGATAGGTCTGTAACAGGATACGTAATGAATGCTATAAAGAAAAGTACGTAGCTTCTGGAATACTTAACTTTAATCCATCCTTGTTGTATACATCGCTCTTGACGATACAAGTGAGACTCTTTAGATACAAGCTATGTAAGGCTAATGGCGCCTTGCTAGGTCGTAGCCATGGACTTAGATGAAGGCTATTCTAACTATCTGCTCGGCAAAGGAGCGAGGCTTCGTCAGTGTAGTCGCTAGCTACGTCGTCCGTACAACTGGGGCGAGTGCTATCCCGTATCTCGAGACCTGCCTTGTGGTGGCGCTCGGTCTGCGATCCCTGACAGTGGCGACACGCGGGTCCGACATGTACTAATGGACCGCGGCCGATTTAAAGCTACCACCTAGCAAGTGTGGTGTCTGGCGGTGACACCACACTAAGGACATCACACACATCCATGCCCGAGGCAGGATTCGAACCTGCGACCGTGGCGGTCGCGCGGTTCCAGACTGTAGCGCCTAGAACCGCTCGGCCACTCCGGCCGGCCTCCACGCACACACACACATTTTCACAATAGTACGGAACCAAACTTCCTGATCTGGATTTCAGCGGAAAGGGGAGAGGGGGGCAGGCATCATGATCATAACACCTTAATTGGCATCCAAATACTTCGGAGATTAGTAGGAGCCGTTCTAAGGTGTGCCCACGTCATTCGGTGCAGTCCCAGATGTGAGTAATACGAATGAGGTCACATGACTATTTATGACAGTGGACCGTTATTAAAACCATTTGCTACAGTCCCAGAGTGATAGAACAGTGCACTGGTTTTTTGAAGGCACAGTCACGTGCACGGTGCTGCAGACGAACAAATGGATTCACATGATCCGGCACAAGGCTTCTGTGTCATCCACCGCTGGGACGGGACACAGACCACATTGCGTCCCTTTTACACTCCTCCTCACACACTAGAATACTTGAAGCGCCTACCATAAAGCTGGCCTGTTGGCACCACCTCATCTGAGTTTAGACGTACGAGGGGCGTTCACTAAGTAATGTGACACATTTTTTCTGAAAGCAGTTGTGTTTTATTCACAAATCAAATACACCATGTTGTTCCTCACTGTCTTGGCTACTAAACTCTATTTTTCAACATAATCGCCGTTCAATGAAACGGGCTTCCGCTACCTTACTTGTACGGCCTGTACGTACTACTCTACTGATCGACGTCGGAACAGAAGTCTTGCTGCGTCAGCAACCTTCTCATCATCCACGTACTACTTCCCGTGGAGTGCATCCTTCATTGGGCATCTTCTTGGAAGATGAAAGATCCGGGCTATAGTATGGATGAGGAAAAATAGTCCAGTGGAGTTTTATGAGCTCTTCTGGGGTGCGTAGGCTTGTATGAGGCCTTGCGTTGTCATGGAGAAACAGAAGTTCGTTTGCGTTTTTGTGGCGACGAACACGGTGAAGTTGTTTCTTCAGTTTCCTGAGGGAAGCACAATACACTTCAGAATTGATCTTCGCTCCGTGAGGGAGGATATCAAGCAGAGTAACTCATTCAGAGTCTAATTGCGAAGTCCAGTTGAGCAGCGAGGTGTTTGTCTGTGATCCGTCGATCACCTCGAATCAGAGTGTCCGCACGTTGCAACATCGCAGCAGTCACAGCTGTGTATTGCCGACGGCACGCGGGAGTTATTACAGGTTTGCGCGACTCTGTTGCGATGATGACAAACCTCTAGTCCAACCACTCACCGCGCTTTTGTTCACTGCCAGGTCTCCATAGACATTCTGCAAGTGCCTATGGGTCTCTGTGATGCTCTTGTTTTCCTCAAAAAGAAACTCAGTGACAGTTCTCTGTTTGGAACGCTCCTCAGTTACAGGTGCCATTTTGAAGGCTACTTACAGCGCCGCGGAACTTCATGAAGCTATAGGTGCTGAAGCGGGAATATTCCACGATGTCCCGCAACAAATTGTACACTTTTTCAGTAGAAAATGGCCGAGAAAAAGATTGTGTTTCATTACTTATTGTGTGCCCCTCGTACATGTACCTTGCTATGGGAGTGGTTAATACGAATTTCTTCTTGTTACAGTGCTTGGTGTTATGTTCACTGAGCGACGATGTAGGATATATACAGGGTGACAATTGTTGAACTACAAGAAATAAAATCGTCGTAACTTCCGCACGGTTTGCGGTAGGATGCTGAAACTGCACGGTTGGCCGCGGGGCATGGTGGGAATTAATTTGTTTAGTATGTGTAGCTTAGCGACGAAGCCCACTTTCATTTGGATGGGTTCGTCAATAAGCGGATTTGGGTGACTGAGCCGGCCGCAGTGGCCATGCGGTTCTAGGCGCTTCAGTCTGGAACCGCGCGACCGCTACGGTCGCAGGTTCGAATCCTGCCTCGGGCATGGATGTGTGTGATGTCCTTAGGTTGGTTAAGTTTAATTAGTTCTAAGTTCTAGGGGATAGTTAGGTAGTGGGTTATATGAATAATGTAATGTAATGTTTTGAATAAAGAATTTTTTTTTTTTTTTAAAAGTTCTAGGGGATTGATGACTTCAGATGTTAAGTCGCATAGTGCTCAGAGCCATTTGAACCATTTTTTTTTTTAAACTGAGAATCCGCATCTCGCGATCGAGAAGGTTCTTCACCCTCAACGGGTGACTTTGTGGTGTGAAATGGCCAGTCACGGAATAATCAAAAATGGTTCAAATGGCTCTGAGCACTATGGGACTTAACTTCTGAGGTCATCAGTCCCCTAGAACTTAGAACTACTTAAACCTAACTAACCTAAGAACATCACAAACATCCATGCCCGAGGCAGGATTCGAACCTGCGACCGTAGCGGTCGCGCGGTTCCAGACTGAAGCGCCTAGAACCGCTCGGCCACAACGGCCGGCACAGAATAATTGGTGCGATATTCCTTGATGGCACGGTGACTACCGAACGGTACGATTTCGACAACATGTGGTTCATGCAAGACGGAGCTCGACCCTATCGAAGCAGGACATTGTTTGATGTCCTGTAGGAGCACTTTGGGGTACCGATTCTGCTTCTGGGGCACCCAGAGGCCACTGGGATGGGCCTCGATCGGCCTCCCTATTCTCCGGACATGAACACATGCGACTCCTTTTTGTAGGGCTATATTAAAGACAAGGTGTACATCAATAACCCCAAAACTATTGCTGAGCTGGAACCAGCTATTCGACGGCATCGATGTTCCGACACTTCAGTGGGTCATGCAGAATTTCGCTATTCGTCTGCGCCACATCATCGCTAATGATGGCAGGCATATCGAACGTGTGGTAATCTAAATCCGAATATCTGAAGTGACGTTTACATGTTGAATAAAGTGTGTGCACGTCGTAGTTAGTAACTAATTTACGTTTTTTTCATATAGTTCAATAATTGTCACCCTGTGTGAGGGTTTTAGTGCCCGGCTCGTTGAAGCTCTCACAAACAGATCTCTTGATTCTGCCTGTTACTTTCTCCACCATGTGCCCTGAATGCGAGCGTAGGTCTTTATATTAACACTGATTTGTCCGTTTTTGATTATTTCTAGATGTATGCAAGTTTCTGTTTTTCATAAGGAGGAAATATTCTTTTCTAAATTGACACTGAGCATATACTGTTTTCCATGCGCTATGTTAACTCGCGAGACAGGCCAAAGGCAGTTTTGCTGGACATATAACAGTATATGTATATACAGTACAGCAGTATGTAGCATATATAGTATAACAGATAATATACGCGAGCGTATTCGTACGACGTAATGATTTTAGTCTGTTTCGCGAATCAACGAGGTGCATAATAAGTTCCATGTACGCAATGGACAAAGAACACTTTTTCTTCCTAAGAAACATGTCAAATTTCATTAAGAAATTTATGCTGCTGTCTGAATATAGGCTTATGACCGAAAATAGTTACGAGTGAGTTACTAGTCATGAGACGAAGCTGTGGTGGGTTGTAAATGATTTCTGTGATCAATAACACAACGTGGAGTCGGTGTTTCTGGTTCAGTTATAGTGTACAGAGATTTAAAAAAATTCTTCCATCTGTTAAAGTCATGAGTACTGCAGTTTAACACATCTTACGAACGACACACTGGGTCAAGATTTGGGTGTTACGTCGGAAAGATGATTCCTCCAGTTACTTCTTGTATGTGTAACGGACACATTGGCGGAGGAGAGTGTTAAAACGCTTTGAAAGAAGCAAAACAGTGAGATCTGACACACTGGTGCTTTACTCGGTATGGCTATACTTTACGCTTTAACATCACCGGCAACTTATGTGTGCACTCCCTCAGATCGTTGAGAACCTTCCGTAGTGGTCTGAGTGTATGGATGTAAACGTCGAACGACATTGTTCTCGGCTAGAAAGAGTTGCTTCATTCACTCCTATTGGGCATTTACCATTTTGAAGTGTTGTGTCGTATGTGTAGCATATTTGTGTAGGTAACTGTGAATGCTTGAACGTGTAGTGTTGCATGTAACAGGTTCAACGTGATCAAGCATAGATACACCTACCACTCCGAAAGCGGCTTTCAGACTACATTTACGCTCTTCTTACGAAATTCTATGCCATTTATCTGTTTCAGCTATTTCATTCAAATGATAACAATATGTAACACAACTTAAATTAGCTTCGTTTTTGACAGAGTCCTGCAATGAACAGAGGAACAAACATTCCATTTTTTTTAAAAAATAAATAAAAACCAGCACACGGAAGATACAGTTACATCCAGTTCTAGCAAAGGCGAATAATAGTTTTCATTGAACAGTTTACGAATTCAGGTTTAATTCCCCAATCCCCAATCATGACTGGATAAAATGTTCACTAATTTATATAAAATAGAAGGTACTGTGTAGATTATGATCCCGTCGTTACCTAAAAAATAATTGTTACCATTTTCAGTGTAGTTACGAAAAACTAAAATCTTCACTCTTTTTGGAGAAATACCTAAAACTATTACTAGCTGCTGCAGTCTTCATCAATTTTTTATACAGATGTATTTACAATCTCAAATTCTGCTGTTCACTCAAAGCCTTATCGGTCATCAGTGTTCTGACGTAGCTGAAACTTCAGCGAAACTAGCGCTACTTGACGGCCCCTTCTCTTAACCTTTAAACACGGCCATAGCAGGGACTAATAAAAAATTTATGGACGCAGTCTTTCCGTCTCTCGTGAACGTACCATCGTTCCACATACGACTTTTCGTTCTTCTCTATACTTTATTGCGCTACTGACATGACCGTTGTTCGTCGACGTGAAACAGCCTCCGGTGCGAAATTCAATACTATCGTGCTTTATGGACATTTTACGAGCTGCCGTAACATTTCCTTGAAGGTCATGCGTAGTGGAGTCAACAGAGTAAATATTCTGTACCGGAAAGATCTTATTACGCCCTTCATAAGTCCAGACGTAAAGCAGATTGACAGATTACGAATTTTACTGTATTTATTTTGTTACATTTCACGTATTACAGATCAAGGAAATGCGACAGATTAAATGTGTGGCAAGAAATACACTTCAGCTTCACGAAATGACCGAGCGAGATAGCGCACTGGTTGGCACACTGGACTCTCATTCGGGAAGACGAGGGTTCAAATCCCCGTTCGGTCATCCTAATTTATATTTTGTGTGATTTCCCTGAATCTCTTAAATCAAATGCCGGGATGGTTGCTTTGAAAGGACGCGGCCGACTACCTTTCGAGTCCTTCCTTAATCCGAGCTTGTGCTGCGTGTCTAATGACTTCGATGTAGACTGGACGTTAAACACTAATCTTTCTTCTTCATCTTCATCTTCATCTTCTTCACGAAACGAATAGAAATGTAGGAGTTAAACGTCCCGTCGACGTCATGGTTATTGGAGACTGAAATCTTTATAGGAATCGACACAGATTACACGAACAGAGATCTTTTGAAACTGTGATCGCCATGAAATCCATTTGGCTACAGACAACGGCGAACAGGCTGACCCCACGTTCTTGACTTCCGGAATGTATTCAGTACAGTTTTGCACTGTCAATTAGTGAACTTCAGAAAATCGGACCAGTTTTGTGACCGGATTTACGACTTCTTGGGAGTGGGAACTCGACACATTACGACACATTACTCTGAACGGGACGAAGTCGTCAGATACAAAATATCAGGGCTATCCGAAGTAAGCCCCATGAAGCTGTTCGCAGATGATGTTGTAAGTAGGGAAGTTATAACCCCAGAAAACTTCATCAAAATGCAGGACGACCTGCAGATGATTGAAGACAGCTGTTGGTCGTATATTGACCCTGAAGGTAAGTAAATGTAGCATATTGCGCACAAAAAGTCGGAAGGGTACGTTAGAGTTCGATTACACAAGTGTTATCAAAAAATAAGAGGAATTTTTTTAATTTTGCGGGCTTTATACACCAGATTTTAAATTTTTTAATTTTATTGGTACACATATTCCTAATGTATATTTGCATTTTCAGCTATTTTGAATATTTGGTTTATTGTTGACAGTCGAAAAGCCTATACGTGTTTTCGGGTGCTCGACGAATTTTTACTTCCGAAAAGGAGGGTTCAAAGAGTTTGAATTATATTTTGTTTGAAAAATGGAATAAAGTGCAGCACCGCATACAGAATTTTGACTGAGGCTTTTGATGAATCTAATACGAGTGAGACAAGAGTTTACGCGTGATGTAAACGTTTCCAAGAGCGTCGAGAAGACGTTGAAGACAACGAACGCCCTGGACACTCTACCACATCAATTACTGACGACAATGTGGAAAAAGCAAAGAAAATGGTTCTGGAAAATTGCCCAGTCACCGTCAGTGAGATTTCTGATGATGTTAGCATATCCTTTGGCTCTTGCCAAGCAATTTTTTCGGACGTTTTTGGGCACGAAAAGGGTATTAGCGAAGTTTGTTCAGAAATTGTTGAATTTCGACCAAAAACAACGTCGCGAAGACATCGCTCAGGAACTGCTGAATGAAGTCGACGACGATCCAGAACTTCTAAAGGACTTTACAAGAAGTGACGACACGTAGGTATACGCTTGTGATGTCGAAACCAAAGGCCAATCGTCCCAACTGAAACTGCCTGAAGAGCCAAGGCCGAAGAAGGAAAAAAATCGACAAGCTCGATTACATGTGAAGGTTCTTCTCAATATTTTCTTCGATTACAATGAGATAGTGCATTATAAGTTCCTGCCTTACGGTCGTACGATCAATAAGTAATACCACCTAGAAATTACGCGCCGTTTGCGTGAAGCAGTTCGAAGAAAACGACCAGAATTGTGGCAGAACCTCTGGCGGAAATTGCATGACGAAAATTCTCCCGCTCATACCTAAATGCTTGTTCGTGATTTTTTGGTAAGAAACAAACTGCTATACTGTCTCAGCTACCGTATTCGCTGGATATGGCCCCTGCGACTTCTTATTCCCGATGTTGTAGAGAACGAGCCGGACGCTTGACTGAACGGTTCTAGGTGCTTCAGTCTGGAACTGCGCGACCGCTACGGTCGCAGGTTCGAATCCTGCCTCGGGCTTGGATGTGTGTGATGTCCTTAGGTTTAAGTAGTTCTAAGTTGTAGGGGACTGATGACCCCAGAAGTTAAGTCCCGTAGTGCTCAGAGCCTTTTTTTTTATTTTGCTGTTCTTCACTTTTTTCACCTTTGAAAGCAATCCTTTATTTCCCATTCCGTTCAACTGCTCTTCCAAGTCCTTCGCGGGCTCCGACAGAATTACGATGTCATCGGCGAAAACCTCAAAGTTTTTATCTCTTTGCCCAGAACTTTCATTCCTATTCCAGATTTTCGTTTGGTTTCCTTTATTGCTTCTTCAGTGTGCAGATTGAGTAACATCGGCGATTGGCTACAATCCTATCTCACTCCCTTCTGAACCACTGCTTCCCTTTCATTCAACTAGACTCTTCTAACTGCCGTCTGGCTTCTGCACAAGTTTTACATAGCCTTTCGCTTCCTGCATTTTACCCGTGCTACCTTGAGAATTTCACAGAGAGTATTCCAGTCAACATTTTCAAAAGCTTTCTCCAACGTTTCAAATGCTATAAACGTAGGTTTGCCTTTCCTTAACCTATCTTCTGTGAGAAGTCCTATGGTATTGCCTCGTGTGTTCCTATGTTTCTCCGGAATTCAAACTGATCTTCCCCCAGGTCGCCTTCTACCAGTTTTTCGATTCTTCTCTAAAGAATTTGTGTTAGAATCTGCAACCATGATTCATTAAGCTGATGGTTCGGTAATATTAATTCCTGTCAGCAACTGTTTACTTTAGATTTGTAATTATTATATTCTTCTTGAAGTCTGAAGGTATTTCACATGTCTCATACATCTTGCTCACCAGATGGAACAGTTTTGTCATGGCTGGCTTTCCCAAGGCTATCGGTAATTCTGACGGAACACCGTCTACTCCCGGGGCCTTGTTTCGACTTAGATCTTTCAGAACTCTGTTAAATTCTTCCCCTATTATCATATCTCCCATATCCTCTTATTATACGTCCAGTTCCATTTCTACAATATTGCCCTCAGGTACACCTCCCTTGTATAGACCCTCTGCATACTCTTTCCACATTTCAGCTTTCCCTTCTTTGCTTACGACTAGTCTCCCATCTGAGTTTTTGATATTCATACAGCTGCTTATCTTTTCCCCAAAGGCCTCTAATTTTCCTGTAGGCAGTATCCATCTTTCCCCTAATGAAATATGCTTCTTAATCCTTCAAAAAAAAAAAAAAAAAAAAAAAAAAAAGTTCAAATGTGTGTGAAATCTTATGGGACGTAACTGCTAAGGTCATCAGTACTGAACCTAAATCATCCCAAGGACAAACACACACACCCATGCCCGAGGGAGGACTCGAACCTCCGCCGGGACCAGCCGCACAGTCCATGACTGTAGCGCTCAAGACCGCTCGGCTAATCCCGCGCGGCTCTAAATCCTTAAGTCTGTCCTCTAGTTGTTCCTACTTAGCCATTTTGCGCTTCCTGTCAATCCGAATTTTTAAATGTTTGTATTCCCTTTTGCCTGCTTCATTTACTGCATTTTTATATTTCTCCTTTCATCAGTTAAATTCAATACCTATTGTGTTATCTAAGGATTTCTACTACGCCTTGTTTTTTTACCTATTTGATCCTCTGCTGCTTTCACCATTCCATCTTCTGAAGCTACCCATTCGTCTTCTGCTGTATTCCTTTCCCCTTTTCTAGTCACCCGTTGCCTAATGCTCGCTCTGAAACTCTCAGCAACCTCTGTCTCTTTCAACTTATCAAGGTCCCATCTCCTTAATGTACAAGCAGTAAAACAAAGTACCCGCAAATGAATCGATGCTCAGCTCTGGAGCAAAACCCTGACGTTTATTCGTGCGGACGTACTTCGTCACATTTCCTTTCCCAGCAGAACACACATTTCATTATACAGAGCGGAAAGCTCGTGCAGATGCATATCTCACGCTAGCGATACGACAGAAGCATGACAGTGCATTACGCCAGAGAATTCTCTTTATCCACAGAAACGTTAGGAGCTTAAATCACCCCTCTGCGTTTTTATTTTCTCTCTTCGTTAGCAACGTGCGTTCTGTTCGTCGCGGAATTGATGTTCGCGAAGAGCCCGGCAGCCCAGCGTGGCTGGTTGGGGGGGGGGGGGGGGGGGGCGCTTGCGAAGCAGTCAGAGCTTTCCATTATTTCGGCAGCACGAGATATCCATCACCGCGCTTTTTGCTCGAGGAAAGGGATTTGGCTCGCTTTCAGTGGGCGTTCTTTTTACGACTTTACGTTCCACATTAGGCGAGATGATTTAGGGAAGTCTCAGGTGACCGAAATGTGATAAAGCCTACCAGGAACGGAGTTCTGTTCCTGAATATGTGGCCAGATTACTGACATTCATCATCTTTCATGTGTTCCATATTTGTGCTTTTGGTGAACTGGTGTATTGTTGTGAGTTAACAACAAATAATAAAACTGATTCACCAGATCTAGGATAAGGATAATACGAGCGCTTGCTGAGAAGTAATGCCTCGAAATTTTTTATTCCGTTGTCAATATCGATTGAGATATTACATGTAATGCATTTGATTCGGTCGACTTTGCCACCTCGCTGGCGCAAGTCGCAACTCTCTGTCGCTCTAAGGTTCCGAACTGTAGCGTGTAACATGGCGGTGTGTAACTTAACTATGTCGGCGTGGTGAGGAACAGCGAGTTGTAATCCAGTTTCTAACTGCAGAAAATGTCACTTCAACTGTCATCCACAGAGGAAGCTGTGTACGGTGATAATTGTGTCGACATTGGTGATATGGGAGTGTGGTGAGCGTACTGTAAGGCCTTCAGTACACACACCCTCAGATTATTTGACTTGTCGCTCTAACGAAGTAGGCGAGTGTCAGCAATATGACTCGTGGTCTTATCGTGGCGTGTTTATCTTCTCCTGTAAGGTCAGACGATAGAAATGCCACTTGCACGCTTAGAGTAGCAGACTGACGGTGACCAACTTTAAACAAAACTTGATTAATTTTCACACACATTTATTAAAATAATAACAAGCATGAAAGTTACTTAACTTGGTTCTGTATGCTATTTACAATTGACAATCTGAAGTTCCTTTGGTATTGGTACGTTATTCTCACATATATCTCTGATACTTGACAAAAGTGTCTATACATTTATCTTCATGGCTATGTACAGGAATATGGTAATCTTATTAGGCGCAGACTGAAACTTGACTATAGACTGGCACAGACAAATGTAACTCTCGTACAGACGGGTACAGACTAATACAGACTGGTGCAGAGAAATGCAGACTGACTAATCGGAGGTCTGTACACTCGTTATAATACCTCGCACGTTCACGTATTACTGCGCGAATGTGATCCGCGAGGGGAAAAGGTTCTACGTAAGCAGCAATCTCATTGGCTGCGTTACATATTGATATGCGGATCGGCGGAAGCAGAATTTGGTCCGTCTCTATGGTAGCGCCATCTCGTAGTGCGGAGACAGACGAGCGCTGCGCCTGCGCTGTTGTGCTTAGTGGGGCGTGCTCTAGTGGGAAAGTTGTGTACGCGCTGATGTTCGTGATCGTAATGAAGGAAACGGTAGTGGTAACACCAACACGTGAGAGAGAACTTGGTGTGGACAACCGAATACGGCAACCAACGAGACTCACTGGAATCAGATTGATGAAGTCAAGTTGGGTATCACAGAAACAGCTCTCACGTTAAGTGTAGCATATCTAGAGAGCGTGTACAGGCCATCATTGCAGAACTGCGGTACAGAAAACTATGTGCCCTTGTCTCGCAATATATTCTGAGAACCATGGATGAAGGGCAACAGGCAGATACCATATTCCCAGATTCCGGGGAGCGTTTGACCCCACTGCAGAGTGTAAACGAACGTCTGAGCATACGGAATAGGTTCCCCGATATCTGAGTGGCTGGAAGATTGCATAAGGAACAGGATGGAATATGTTGCTCTGGACGGCGAATGTTCATCAGAGACAAGGGTATCGCCAGGAGTGTCCCAGCGAGTGTGATAGGACCTCTCGTGTTCTCTATACAAACAAATGATCTTCCGAACAGGATGAGCAGCAATCTGTGACTGTTTGCTGATGACGTTGTAGTGTACAGGGAAGTGTTGTCGCTGAGTGACTATAGGACGATATTGGATGGCAAAGATAATTTCTACTTGGTGTGATGAATGGAAACTTGCTCTAAATATAGATAATTGGAAGTTAATGCGTCTTAGTGGGACAAACGATCCTGTAATGTTCGTATACAGTGTTAGTGGTGTGCTACTTGACAATAACGTCGATTAAATGTCTACGCGTAACATTGCGAAGTGATACGAGATAGAACTAGAACGTAAAGGGTCGGTAGCAGGGAAGGTGAAGGATCGATTTCGCTTTAGTGGGAGAATTTTAGGAAAGTGTAGCTTATCTATAAAGCAGCCCGCGTACTGAACGCTAGTACGACCAATTCTTGAGTACTTCTATAGTGTTTGGGATCCCAACCAGGTCGGGATAAGGGAAGACGCCAAACCATTTCAGAGGCTTGCTCCTACGAGGTGCATTCAAGTTCTAAGGCCTCCGATTTTTTTTCTCTGGACTGGAAAGAGATAGAAACATGTGCATTGTTTTAAAATGAGGCCGCATTCATTGTCAATACGTCCCAAAGATGGCAGCACCGTATGGCAGATGGAATTTTACCGCCAGCGGCGAGAATGAGAGCTGTTTTAAATACTTAAAATGGCGACGTTTTTCTTATTTGAACAGCGTGCAATCATTCGTTTTCTGAATTTGCGTGGTGTGAAACCAATTGAAATTCATAGACAGTTGAAGGAGACATGTGGTGATGGAGTTATGGATGTGTCGAAAGTGCGTTCGTGGGTGCGACAGTTTAATGAAGGCAGAACATCGTGTGACAACAAACCGAAACAACCTCGGACTCGCACAAGCCGGTCTGACGACATGATCGAGAAAGTGGAGAGAATTGTTTTGAGGGATCGCCGAATGACTGTTGAACAGATCGCCTCCAGAGTTGGCATTTCTGTGGGTTCTGTGCACACAATCCTGCATGACGACCTGAAAATGCGAAAAGTGTCATCGAGGTGGGTGCCACGAATGCCGACGGACGACCACATGGCTGCCTGTGTGGCATGTTGCCAAGTAATGTTGACGCGCAACGACAGCATGAATGGGACTTTCTTTTCGTCGGCTGTGACAATGGATGAGACGTGGATGCCATTTTTCAATCCAGAAACAAAGCGCCAGTCAGCTCGATGGAAGCACACAGATTCACCGCCACCAAAAAAATTTCGGGTAACCGCCAGTGCTGAAAAAATGATGGTGTCCATGTTCTGGGACTGCGAGGGCAAAATCCTTACCCATTGCGCTCCAAAGGGCACTACGGTAACAGGTGCATCCTACGAAAATGTTTTAAAGAACAAATTCCTTCCTGCACTGCAACAAAATTGTCCGGGAAGGGCTGCGCGTGTGCTGTTTCACCGAGACAACGCACCCGCACATCGAGCTGACGTTACGCAACAGTTTCTTCGTGATAACAACTTTGAAGTGATTCCTCATGCTCCCTACTCACCTGACCTGGCTCCTAGAGACTTTTGGCTTTTTCCAAAAATGAAAGACACTCTCCGTGGCCGCACATTCACCAGCCGTGCTGCTATTGCCTCACCGATTTTCCAGTGGTCACAACAGACTCCTAAAGAAGCCTTCGCCGCTGCCATGGAATCATGGCGTCAGCGTTGTGAAAAATGTGTACGTCTGCAGGGCGATTACGTCGAGAAGTAACGCCAGTTTCATCGATTTCGGGTGAGTAGTTAATTAGAAAAAGAATCGGAGTCCTTAGAACTTGAATGCACCTCGTAGATTTGTTACCGGCAGGTTCGATCAGCGGTTACGAAAGTGCTCCGTAAACTCAACCGGGAATCCGTAGAGGGAAGACTACGTTCTTTCTGCAAAATACTGCTAAGAGAATTTAGATAAATGGCATTTGCCTCTGAGTGCGGAACAATTCTACTACCGCCAACGTAATAGGTTCATTAAAATGAAACCTGGTCATTGCGTCTACCTTTGCCTTACACATAAGGTGGCAGCACGGAAGTGCGAGTGTAGTGGCACCATCTATTGGTGGAGAGACTGACGCGTGGGCACCGTTTGATGTTTCATAGCGCCAGTGTTGTTTCAAGCCGAAGAGTAGGTCGTCACACACGTTCAAAATGGTTCCAATGGCTCTGAGCACTATGGGACATAACATCTGAGGTCATCAGTCCCCTAGGACTTAGAACTACTTAAACCTAACTAACCTAAGGACACCACACACAGCCATGCCCGAGGCAGGATTCGAACCTGCGACCGTAGTGGTCGCGCGGTTCCAGAATGTAGCGCCTAGAACCGCTCGGCCACTCCGGCCGGCGCAGCAGTAATCGTAATGGTGAAATGTTGTTATAAAATTTCTGAGAAACCGGACTAGAAGGAGAAGGTAGACTACCTGGTGATTATTAAGAAAAGTTTAACTGATTCACCCGCTGCTGTAGGTGAATTAATCTCTAAGAAAGTTGATCGCTTGGAAATAAATACGTATCTAGCAGCTCCTACCAGAAAGTTTTACATTTATGCCAAAAACATAAGAAAAAGAATGCTCAGCACAAACTTCAAAATTCGCTGGTGTTTATGCCCTACAATACCGGTGTTATTTATGGATCCGAAGCTTCAGCGTTTAGGAATAAAACAAAGGAAATTATTAACATCTGAAAGAAAAATGTTAAGAAAATTTTTGGACCTGTAATCGATGATGAATTCAGAGAAAACGGGATAAAAAAATTGAACTGCACAAGCAGTAGGAATACCGTAATGTCGTCACAATACTTAAGAAAAGAAGGTTGATCCGGGATGGTTGCACAGTAAATATGTCGGAGGATAGACTGCCTAATATGGAAATTTTATAGAGACCTAGATGGAAAGCGTGGAAGAGAAATTCCCTAAGCACACGGTGGGACAACACCTTGTATAACGAAGCAGTGATTGATGTAAATACCAAAGAATGAGAGAGAAAGAAATGGAAGAGGCTTACGCACTAAGTGTAAGGTTGATGAGACCTATGCCAAATACAAGACTAGTATTAACCAAAAAGAGAATCGTTGTCCAGAAACCACCGGCTATCTTTGGATAAGAGCACAAACCTGGATAATATTTTCACGCTGCATGAACAAGCTTCTCCCGAATTACAGTCTATTGTATATACTAAAGCGGCGTATGTCTACTATGAGAGGATTCAGTAAGTAACGCAACCCATTTTTTCTGAAAACAGTTTGGTTTTATTTAGGATTCCAATTCACCATATCATTCTCCACTCTTTTGGCTGCAAAACCCCATTTTCCGACATAATTTCCGTTCAATGCGGCAGACTTACGCCGCCTCACTGGGAGAGCCTGTATGCCTGGATGTTACCAATCTACTGAGGGAGGTCTGAGCCAACGTCTTGCTGCATCAATAACCTCCCATAATCCACGTACTGCTACCTGCGGAGTGCATTCTTCATTGGGCCGAACTCGTGGTGGCCGAGTGTATCAGCACTATCAACAGAGACGTCCAATTGAGCAGCGAAGTGTTTGATTGTGATCCGTCGGTCACCTCGACTGAGAGTGTCCGCACGTTCCAACATCACAGGGAACACTGCGGCGTGTGGCTGGGCGGCACGCGGGAGATCGGACAGATTTGAGCGACCCTGTTGCGATGATGACAGACCACTCACCCAACCACCCACCAAGCTTTTGTTCACTGCCATGTCTCCGTAGAGCCGGCCGCGGTGATCTAGCGGTTAAGGCGCTCAGTCCGGACCCGCGCGACTGCTACAGTCGCAGGTTCGAATCCTGCCTCGGGCATGGATGCGTGTGATGTCCTTAGGTTAGTTAGGTTTAAGTAGTTCTAAGTTCTAGGGGACTGATGACCACAGATGTTAAGTCCCATAGTGCTCAGAGCCATTTGAACCATTTTTTTGTCTCCGTAGACATTCTGCAAGTGCCTATGAATATCTGTGATGCTCTCGTTTTCCTCCAAAAGAAGCTCAATGACAGCTCACTGTTTGCAAAGATCCTCCGTTACAGACACTATTTTGAAGGCTATGTATTGCGCCAACATCTATCAAATGGTTCAAATGGCTCCGAGCACTATGGGACTTAACATCTGTGGTCATCAGTCCCCTAGAACTACTTAAACCTAACTAACCATAGGACATCACACACATCCATGCTCGAGGCAGGATTCGAACCTGCGACCGTAGCGGTCATGCTGTTCCAGACTGAAGCGCCTAGAACCGCACGGCCACTCCGGCCGTCCCACCATCTATCGGAACCTCATGAAACTGATTTAGGAATATTCCACTGTGTCCCACAACACATTCCGCATTTTTCCAACCGAAATTTGCTGAGAAAAAATATGTTGCACTAGTTATTGATCGCCCCTCGTATTTAGCAGAATACGCACTGCGATGAATAGTCGTGACAAGTTAACACCGGGATAGCTACTAATAGGACTAACTGTATTTTGCGAGCTCGCCGCGCGCATTCTGTAGAATGATTCCGTTATGTGTTACAAAGCTTGAAGGATGGTGAAGAAGGGTAAATGTATGTGTTTGGAGGTAGGGGACCCTAGACAGAAAACTAGCGAGTCGAAAGTTATAATCGAAAGTCGTCTTTTCCTTGTCCGACACAGTAATTTCCCCCTCTTTTGTCTCCGCAGCTCGTGGTCTAGTGGCTAGCGTTGCTACCTCTGGATCCCGGGGTCCCGGGTTCGACTCCCGGCCGGGTTGGGAATTTTGTTTGCCCGGGGACTGCGTGTTAGTGTTGTCCACATCATTTCATCATCATCATTCGTGACAGTGGCTAGACTGGACTGTAAAAAAAATTGTACTTTGTACCGGCGCTGATGATCGTGCAGTTGAGCGCCCCACAAACCAATCATCCCCTCTTTTATTCCGTTCATTCCTAAGTTAGCCACTCATTTACAGAGGGCGAATCAGAACTCCACCGACAAACTTTCAGACTTGGTAGTAATGAACAAAACAACGTAACCAGCAAACATGGGCTCTAAAGTGCATAACTTACGAGCTATGACCACTGTGAAACACATCACTTCTACCGAACAAGTGCCTATAGCTCTTGAAGTATGCGTTTTAAAACCCATATTCACTAAAGAATTTTTTCTTGTTTTGATCCATACTATTTCCTCTCGAAAGATGGAAAACAAGAGCTTGCACTAGAAGAGATATGAGAATTGTGGTGTCACCGCCAGACACCACACTTGCTAGGTGGTAGCTTTAAATCGGCCGCGGTCCATTAGTACATGTCGGACCCGCGTGTCGCCACTGTGTGATCGCAGACCAAGCGCCACCACAAGGCAGGTCTCGAGATACGGACTAGCACTCGCCCCAGTTGTACGGACGACATTGCTAGCGACTAGACTGACGAAGCATCGCTCATTAGCCGAGCAAATAGTTAGAATAGCCTTCAGCTAAGTCCATGGCTACGACCTAGCAAGGCGCCATTAGCCTTACATAGCAATTGATAGTTATCGTATGAAATGTCTCATCAACAACGCTGTATACAAATGGTGGATTAAAGTTAAGTATTCCAGCAGCTACGTACTTTTCTTTATAGCATTCATAAGTATCCTGTTTCAGACCATCAAGTCCGCCTGCTTGCTTAATGGCCGCCTCCCTTAAATAATGTGCGTAGTGTTGGCAATCTGTCAACACTACAAGAATGATTTTCGCTTGTAACTTTCTATTTGGTAATTTCCGGCCAAGGGTACCTTACCACAAATGGATACATTTACCCTTCTCCAACATCTCTGAAAGTTTTTAACATCGTGAAGGAATCACCCCGTCTACCTTCCGATCAGTACAGAGGCTGTGGTTAAGTGAAACTCACCACTTTCCTTACCCCGCCGGCCGTGGTGGCCGAGCGGTTCTAGGCGCTACAGTCTGGAACCGCGCGGCCGCTGCGGTCGCAGGTTCGAATCCTGCCTCGGGCATGGATGTGTGCGATGTCCTTAGGTTAGTTAGGTTTAAGTAGTTCTAAGTTCTAGGGGACTGATGACCACAGAAGTTAAGCCCCATAGTGCTCAGAGCCATTTTAACCATTTTTTCCTTACCCCTGGACGTGCTAGGCCAACAGCAAGGTGGAGCGCCTGCAAAGTAGAGGGAGGAAATATAAGCAAATCCAAAATTTCAATCGGTTCGTATTCAACGTTTTGGTAGCGCAACTGGCATTCAGGTATCCGCGTTCGAGTTGCCGGTGCGTCGGACAGCTTTAGATGCTGTTCTTTTTAACTGTTCCTTCTGCCATATATAGGACGGTCAGAAATGTCCTGAAAAGCTTGTACGAGCGGTGCAGGGTAGAGTGTGCTGAGAAATAACTGTTAAGAAAAAATTCGGTGTGTTGCGCTGTTTCCGAGTTCATTAGCATTGATATTAGCCAGTCAGGCCGTTATGCGAGCAAATTCAAGCGTCCCGCCAGACCGGAGAGCGATACATAAATTGGACATGGGACGGAAGTAAAGATCGAACCTGAGCAAAAGGCTGTGCAGTCTCGTGCGCTATCATCTTCTCTATCAGAACAACTGACACTAATTGTATCTGGCTGGCCGCTTGAATTGGTGCTCGGAACGGCCTGATTTGGCTAACTTCCATGCTAATTAACTTGGAAACGGCGCAACATACTGAACTTTTCTCTTAACAATTATTTCTCACCACGACCTACGCTGCAACACACTTACAATCTTTTATGACTGTTTTTGATCACACTGTACTCAAGGACTGCGCAGCACGGTATAAAAAAACACTGTTCTGGTAAAAGAGTCTGATGCCTGAGCATACGTGTGTATATCTAGATTTGCACCTATACGCAACAGCCGATATGCAACGACAGGACGTTGACTGAAAATACGACAACCAAATTAAAGAATGGTTCAAATGGCTCTGAGCACTATGGGACGTAACTTCTGAGGTCATCAGTCCCCTAGAACTTAGAACTACTTCAACCTAACTAACCTAAGGACATCACACACATCCATGCCCGAGGCAGGATTCGAACCTGCGACCGTAGCGGTCGCGCGGCTCCAGACTGTAGCGCCTAGAACCGCTCGGCCACCCCGGCCGGCCAATCAAATTAAGATTCATATATCATGATCGGGTCGCGAGGAGACTCTCACCCCATCAAAACATGTACATATGTTGTTATTGTCATTGTTGTCGTCTCAGTCTCTGATGCAGCTCTCCATACTACTCTAACGTGTGTAAGTCTCTTCATCTCTGCGTAACTTCTACAACCTACATTCATTTGAATCTGCTTTCAAGTCCTGCTCTGCTATACAATTTTAACGCCCCCCCCACCACTTCTTTCCGTTACCAAACTGTTACTCCCATGATGCTTCAGGATTTATCCTATCAACCGATCCCTTCTTTCAGTCGGTTTGTGTGATAAATCCCTTTCTTTGCCCAATTCGATTCACTACCTCTTCATTACTTACCCTGCCCTCGCATCCAATCTTGACCATTATTCTGCAGAACCATATACGAAAAGCATTTCTCTTCTTAGAAAGGTTCGCAGGAGAGCTTCTGTGAAGTTTGGAAGGTAGGAGACGAGGTACTGGCGGAATTAAAGCTGTGAGGATGGGTCGTGAGTCGTGCTTAGGTAGCTCAGTTGGTAGAGCACTTGCCCGCGAAAGGCAAAGGTCCCGAGTTCGAGTCTCGGTCCGGCACACAGTTTTAATCTGCCAGGAAGTTTCATTTCTCTTTTTGTTTGTACTGTTTTCTGCCCACTTTTTCTTTCTGTACAAGGCTACTGCCCAGACAAATACCTCCAGAAAAGATTTTCTATCACTTAGAATTCTGTTGACATTCAATTTAAATGTCTTTTGCAGAAACGATTTTATTGTTACTGCCGGTCTGCATTTCATGTCATCTCTACTTTGGTCATTGTCAGCTATTCTGCTGCGAATATAGCAAAATTCTACTTCTTTTGGTGTCTCACTTGTTAATTTTATATCTCAGCATCACCTGATTTAAATCCATCACACTCCATTATCCTTGTTTTCCTTTTGTTGATGTTCATCTTACAATCTCTTTTCAGGACACTATCCATTCCGTTTAATTTTTCTTTCGAATCCTTTGCCGTCCTGACTGAATGAATATGTCATCGCCACATTTCAGATTGTTATTTCTCTTCTCCCTGTACATAAATTCCCATTCCAAATTTGTCCTCGGTTTCCTTAACTCCTAGCTCACTGTACATTCTGAACTGCATCGGAAATAGGCTACAACCTCGGCTCACTCTCTTCTCAACTACCGCTTCCCTTTCGTGCCCCTGGACTCTTACAATTGCCGTCTGGTTTCTGTACAAGTTTTACCCAAGCTGTGTCAGCTGTCCATTTACTGCAAACCACAGCGCTATACCTGGCCTCCAAAGACAACGCGTGAGGTTTCCAAAATCTCTCGCTCGCTACGCGCAAGCTATTAGATAAACAGAAAAAAATCAACAGGATCATTTGTAGGAAATTTAATGTAGTTAAATTTTGTACTACGATACGTTTTATCTGGAGGCCACAGTTTTCGAGTTATTCAAGAAAAAAGTACAAAAGTGATCTGCAAATGCATCTCCACCCCCAATGTCATCCCTCAGGAATTCTAGTACGTTGTTCGTGGCACTTCCTCCAACCTCTGGAAAAAAAATTTTCCGAGTTCACGAACTACACTCCTGGAAATTGAAATAAGAACACCGTGAATTCATTGTCCCAGGAAGGGGAAACTTTATTGACACATTCCTGGGGTCAGATACATCACATGATCACACTGACAGAACCACAGGCACATAGACACAGGCAACAGAGCATGCACAATGTCGGCACTAGTACAGTGTATATCCACCTTTCGCAGCAATGCAGGCTGCTATTCTCCAATGGAGACGATCGTAGAGATGCTGGATGTAGTCTTGTGGAACGGCTTGCCATGCCATTTCCATCTGGCGCCTCAGTTGGACCAGCGTTCGTGCTGGACGTGCAGACCGCGTGAGACGACGCTTCATCCAGTCCCAAACATGCTCAATGGGGGACAGATCCGGAGATCTTGCTGGCCAGGGTAGTTGACTTACACCTTCTAGAGCACGTTGGGTGGCACGGGATACATGCGAACGTGCATTGTCCTGTTGGAACAGCAAGTTCCCTTGCCGGTCTAGGAATGGTAGAACGATGAGTTCGATGACGGTTTGGATGTACCGTGCACTATTCAGTGTCCCCTCGACGATCACCAGTGGTGTACGGCCAGTGTAGGAGATCGCTCCCCACACCATGATGCCGGGTGTTGGCCCTGTGTGCCTCGGTCGTATGCAGTCCTGATTGTGGCGCTCACCTGCACGGCGCCAAACACGCATACGACCATCATTGGCACCAAGGCAGAAGCGACTCTCATCGCTGAAGACGACACGTCTCCATTCGTCCCTCCATTCACGCCTGTCGCGACACCACTGGAGGCGGGCTGCACGATGTTGGGGCGTGAGCGGAAGACGGCCTAACGGTGTGCGGGACCGTAGCCCAGCTGCATGGAGACGGTTGCGAATGGTCCTCGCCGATACCCCAGGAGCAACAGTGTCCCTAATTTGCTGGGAAGTGGCGGTGCGGTCCCCTACGGCACTGCGTAGGATCCTACGGTCTTGGTGTGCATCCGTGCGTCGCTGCGGTCCGGTCCCAGGTCGACGGGCACGTGCACCTTCCGCCGACCACTGGCGACAACATCGATGTACTGTGGAGACCTCACGCCCCACGTGTTGAGCAATTCGGCGGTACGTCCACCCGGCCTCCCGCATGCCCACTATACGCCCTCGCTCAAAGTCCGTCAACTGCACATACGGTTCACGTCCACGCTGTCGCGGCATGCTACCAGTGTTAAAGACTGCGATGGAGCTCCGTATGCCACGGCAAACTGGCTGACACTGACGGCGGCGGTGCACAAATGCTGCGCAGCTAGCGCCATTCGACGGCCAACACCGCGGTTCCTGGTGTGTCCGCTGTGCCGTGCGTGTGATCATTGCTTGTACAGCCCTCTCCCAGTGTCCGGAGCAAGTATGGTGGGTCTCACACACCGGTGTCAATGTGTTCTTTTTTCCATTTCCAGGAGTGTATTCCCAGTATTCGACATTTTTTGGTGTCTATCGACTGGGCTATAACGCCACCATCGTAGCCGACTATTTCGTGAAAGTTATTAATTTAAATATGCCCGCGAGGATAATTAAAGAAAAAGGACTTTTGTGAACGTCACCCCAAAACTAATTACGTTGACAATTCGGTCTAAACCTAAATCTTAAAAGTACAGTAGTTTTATACTCAGAAGCACAGGCGTATACAAGGATGTAATTGTTTATTTTATGCTGTTAAAATTCACAAAACTGTTAGGTAAAATTTACACAAGCGTCAGTTCTACAATTTATAGTTGCTCGACTAAGCTTGTGGCGTAATAGGGCCAATCAATGATGACCCAAAAAGGACTAACATGGTAACTAGTTCGTGCAATCGCACTTTTGTAGAGTGGTAGGAGGGAGTGTCATGAGTAACGTACTAGGTGCCCTGACCGGTAAGGGCTGTGTGTGGGAGTCGGGGTGCGTTTGAAGGTCACTTTTGTACATTTTCGCCGGCCAGAGTGGCTGAGCGGTTCTAGGCGCTTCAGTCCGGACCCGCGCGACCGCTACGGTCGCAGGTTCGAATCCTGCCTCGGGCATGGATGTGTGCGATGTTCTTAGGTTTGTTAGGTTTAAGTAGTTCTAGGTTCTAGGGGACTGATGACCTCAGATGTTAAGTCCCATAGCACTCAGAGCCATTTGAACCATTTGAAGATTTGCGGTCAGAACGAGTTTCAGCACAGTTACTATTTACGCACGTGACGTATCACGCCGTCTAAAAACTGTACCGCGTCTGTACTGAAAGATCGAATCATGCGCAGAAGGCACGCTGTGTTAGATAAGCACTACTTGATGAATGACACGCGGCCGCCCCACTATGCTACCGACTTTTCATGTCAGTTATCAGTATTTTGTTTTATTAAATTAATATTTTCTTGTATCTGTCGGTAGTATCTCGATCTTCAGCTCCTTTTTCTCTGTGGTGCACCTTAATTGTGGTTTTCTGATTTGCTGGGGAGAGTATCTGCTGCATGTTCCACGCTAGCCACTCCTGGAAGCAGCGTTAGGTGTGTCCGCCGCTCGCTAGTCCCCATCGGCGCCAATATTCTGGTCCCCTGGGGGCCACTTCCGACAATATCCGCTGTGGCTTTGACCGGTAAGCGCATCCCGCCCTGCCCAGCGCTCAGAGAGCCCAGTGCGTAGAGACCAAGTTCCTAGCATAATTAATTAATTTAATATATACGCGGGAGAACTGTATCATTACAACTGTCATAGGAAGAAGAGAATATAAATGCTGAATCACTAAATACAGGGTGTTACAAAAAGGTACGGCCAAACTTTCAGGAAACATTCCTCACACACAAAGAAAGAAAATATGTTATGTGGACATGTGTCCGGAAACGCTTACTTTCCATGTTAGAGCTTATTTTATTACTTCTCTTCAAATCACATTAATCGTGGAATGGAAACACACAGCAACAGAACGTACCAGCGTGACTTCAAACACTTTGTTACAGGAAATGTTCAAAATGTCCTCCGTTAGCGAGGATACATGCATCCACCCTCCGTCGCATGGAATCCCTGATGCGCTGATGCAGCCCTGGAGAATGGCGTATTGCATCACAGCCGTCCACAATACGAGCACGAAGAGTCTCTACATTTGGTACCAGGGTTGCGTAGGCAAGAGCTTTCAAATGCCCCCATAAATGAAAGTCAAGAGGGTTGAGGTCAGGAGAGCGTGGAGACCATGGAATTGGTCCGCCGTTACCAATCCATCGGTCACCGAATCTGTTGTTGAGAAGCGTACGAACACTTCGACTGAAATGTGCAGGAACTCCACCGTGCATGAACAACATGTTGTGTCGTGCTTGTAAAGGCACATGTTCTAGCAGCACAGGTAGAGTATCCCGTATGAAATCATGATAACGTGCTCCATTGAGCGTAGGTGGAAGAACATGGGGCCCAATCAAGACATCACCAACAATGCCTGCCGAAACGCTCACAGAAAATCTGTGTTGATGACGCGATTGCACAATTGCGTGCGGATTATCGTCAGCCCACACATGTTGATTGTGAAAATTTACAATTTGATGACGTTGGAATGAAGGCTCGTCCGTAAAGAGAACATTTGCACTGAAATGAGGATTGACACATTGTTGGATGAACCATTCGCAGAAGTGTACCCGTGGAGGCCAATCAGCTGCTGATAGTGCCTGCACACGCTGTACATGGTACGGAAACAACTGGTTCTCCCGTAGCACTCTCCATACAGTGACGTGGTCAACGTTACCTTGTACAGCAGCAACTTCTCTGACGCTGACATTAGCGTTATCCTCAACTGCACGAAGAATTGCCTCGTCCATTGCAGGTGCCCTCGTCGTTCTAGTACTTCCCCAGTCGCGAGTCATAGGCTGGAATGTTCCGTGCTCCCTAAGACGCAGATCAATTGCTTCGAACGTCTTCCTGTCGGGACACCTTCGTTCTGGAAATCTGTCTCAATACAAATGTCCCGCGCCACGGCTATTGCCCCGTGGTAATCCATACATCAAATGGGCATCTGCGAACTCCGCATTTGTAAACATTGCACTGACTGCAAAACCACGTTCGTGATGAACACTAACCTGTTGATGCTACGTACTGATGAGCTTGAAGCTAGTACTGTAGAGCAATTGGGCCAACTGGCGGTGAATCGAGGAAGTACAGTACATACTGACGAAACTAAAATGAGCTGTAACATGGAAATTAAGCGTTTCCGGGCACATGTCCACATAACATCTTTTCTTTATTTGTGTGTGAAGAATGTTTCCTGAAAGTTTGGCCGTACCTTTTTGTAACACCCTGCATAAATGGTTCAAATGGCTCTGAGTACTATTGGACTTAACATCTGAGGTCATCAGTCCCGCCGGCCGAAGTGGCCGTGCGGTTAAAGGCGCTGCAGTCTGGAACCTCAAGACCGCTACGGTCGCAGGTTCGAATCCTGCCTCGGGCATGGATGTTTGTGATGTCCTTAGGTTAGTTAGGTTTAACTAGTTCTAAGTTCTAGGGGACTAATGACCTCAGCAGTTGAGTCCCATAGTGCTCAGAGCCATTTGAACCATTTGCAAACCGAAGAGTGAACAAGCGAGTCAGTCTCTCTCTCTCTCTCTCTCTCTCTCTCTCTCTTTCTCTCTCTCTCTCTGCTCAACTACGTCCAGCCTTTTTCATGAAATCGTACCGACCCTTCTGCAGGACTACTTTTGAATCAGTGGCGACGCAGTGCGCAGAGCCATCATTTTCCACTAAATGCGTTAACACCACAAGAAGTAAGAAAATTAATAACTAATAAAATTAATGGAAGAGACGAAACGTGACAGAATATACGTAAATCGTCGCGTGCTGCGCTGCGCTGCAATGCACTGCTAGAGGGCAAACTGAGTCTTACACGGCGACCGCGACGACTCATCACAGATTTAGTTCAAATTTATGATTTAAAAAAATAGTATCTTGATACCGGCCGTGCATGGCATCAGCCGTTAATGTTTGCATATTTCCAGGCAGCGGTTGGCGCTACGGGAAGAGTACACAACGGTAATTCGAAGGTCCTGAGTTCGAGTCCATAGCGGAAACTTATTTACAATTTTTAAGTTACTTACACCGCAAATAAACCTAAATCGCGCTAAATATATTGTTTTTGATGGGATGAAACCCTGTGTGCAATAGCACAAATTTCTTTCGTCAGTCGACTTGGAACACAATGAATCCACTGTTATACGACGAGATTTTTCAAATTGAAATATTGCCATGGTGCAGTGCTGAAGTGGTTCTTCCTTCCCCCTCCCCCCAGATGTACTCCGCTAGTTCTTGTAAATTATCCTGTACGGCATTTGTGGCTTTCTTCCGGTAAAGGCCACTTCCGCTGCCAAGAGCGATCCTCCCTCTTTAGCTTTCAGACAAAGATTTAAACAGAGTGCGTTCCATAAGTAATGCGACCAATTTTTTTTCTGACGCAACGGTACAACACAGCGTGTTGTAACCGGCTGGGCTAAGTGGAGGGGGTATTGGCTTCAAAACGCTCTTTGTCTCATTCGGCTGTGAGCTGCCGGAGAGTCAGGACGTGCGTTTCCGTCAACCCTGTTTCGGCGTTTTGAGTTTATGTAACACGGCACAATGGATCATTCTGTAGGGCAACAGTACGGTATCAAATTTTGCGTTAAACTTGGGAAGTCCGTCACCGAAACGTTTCCGTTACTTCATCATGCCTTTGGGACTGACTGCTTGTCCAAATCACAAGTTTTCCGGTGGCACAAGTCGTTCATGGATGGCCGAGAGGAGATCACCGACAAACCTCGCAGTGGACGGCCATCAACCGCACGAGTCGACGAAAATGTGATGAGTGTGCACGATTGTTTGAACTCTGACAGACGGCTGACCTTCAATTGATAGCACAAACTCTAAATATGTCAAAAACAACCGTTTTCCGCATTGTGACCGAAGATTTGAACATGAGAAAGGTGTGTGCCAAACTCGTCCCAAAAATGTTGACCGATGAACACAAGCACATGCAAGTGCTTCAGTGCCGAGAAATGTTGGAAATGTGTGAAAATGATCCTCATTTTTTAAACTCAGTTATCACTGGTGGATTTTTGAGTACGACCCTGAGACGAAAAGGCAGAGTTCAGAGTGGCACACCCCATCGTCGCCCCGTCCCAAGAAGGCATGCATGAGCAAGTCCAGGATCAAAACCATGATCATTGTCTTCTTTGACGTCAGGGGCATTATCCACCACGAATTCGTATCTACCGGGACTATAGCGAACTCAGCTTTCTACTTGGAAGTGCTCAAAAGAACGAAAAGGAGGGTCTCGCGCTGCTGAAGCGACATCAAGGAAACGTGGAAACTTCACTAAGACAACGCGCCGAGTCACAGCGCCTTCATTGTCAACGACTTCCTGGCCAGGACCAAGACCCCATTGGTTCCCCAGCCTCCCTACAGTCCTGATCTGGCTCCCGCTGACTTTTTTTTGTTTCCTCGGCTAAAAGGAGTCATGAAAGGAAAACACTGGGACACGATTGAAAGCATCCAGGCTCATGTTACATCAGCTCTAAAGGACATTCCAGAAAAGGCATTCCAGGATGATTCCAGGCATGGAAACACCGCCCCCAGAAGTGTATCGACGCAGGAGGGTGCTATTTTGAAAATTTTTGATTATTTGTACGAATATATTCAATAAATGATTTTTTTATGAATTTGGTCGCATTACTTATGGAACGGACCTTATAGAGACGGTGGATGACATTTCCAGACATGATTTCCTATGTGCAATGTGTTCCTCAAGACAGCCTCTGCACACGGCTCGAAGTTTGTCGGTACCGTTTTGTTAGACCGTATAGGCACTGGTGCGCAATACTTAAGGACGTAAGTAACTTTTACATGATCTGTCACCATCAATTAACGTAGCTCTATTAAACATGTACTATATATACGAAAGATTGTGTAATATTTCTGGCTTATTCAGCCGTAATATTAGGCTCCAGGAAGCTATTCCCAAGGCAGTGGAGATGCAAGAAGCATAGAGATGACGCAATGTGGGATGAGGTACCGGTGACAGATGTTAGATTCGGTACCATTCCCGTGAGAAAGACCGCCTGCATGATGCTGCTGCTCTGTGATTGGCTGCTATGTTCGGCGGTAGGGCGCCAAAACGTTAAACTTTAGTTGCTATTATTAATTAAACCTGTCATTCAAATTACTTCATTTATTAAAATAAACATCTCTCAACAGCCAGCTATCAATCAGTCATTTCAAAATTTTTATAATCAAAGCATTACTAAAACAAAAGACTGACGATATTACTGCCGATGCACTTCGGTGGCGTTCGGGTCACGCCTGGCTGGCTTGGCACGCGAAGTGTCTCGGGCAGTCCGGCTCTCCAGTTCTGACCGTTCCAGTAGACAGACATGTTGTCTGTTATAGCAGTATTTGTTTCATGCAGTTTTATTTACTACAGTTCCGACCGTCGCTAGGTGGAGACATGTTGTCTGTAATAGTAGTATTTGATTCACGTAATTTTATTCTCCAGTTCTGACGGTTCCAGTAGACAGACATGTTGTCTGTGGCTGGATGTATTTCATGTTATTTTAGCCAGATATAATGACTGTGGAAAGATATGTTCAATACGTTGTGATCAAGAATAGTTTCTCGTGTCTATATCAATAAAAACGCGAGTGGCATCCCAAATGAGTTATAGTTTATTCGTAGCAGCAGTTCCTTGCGTAGTTAATTTCAGCCTCAAGAAAAAGAATCCACGACCTGCGTGCTGTTTTCTGCGCTGGGGACATCATCATCATGAAGACAGCAGTTAGTGAAGTGCCGGCCGAAGTGGCCGTGCGGTTAAAGGCGCTGCAGTCTGGAACCGCAAGACCGCTACGGTCGCAGGTTCGAATCCTGCCTCGGGCATGGATGTTTGTGATGTCCTTAGGTTAGTTAGGTTTAACTAGTTCTAAGTTCTAGGGGACTAATGACCTCAGCAGTTGAGTCCCATAGTGCTCAGAGCCATTTGAACCATAGTTAGTGAAGTGTACAAGAACTTATTTATTCCACACAGGGCAGTGGAAACAACTAGACACCTCACGTGTATTGCATGCACAGTATAAATGTGCTCAGTGACACGTCATCTGCAGTAATGCAGAGGAGGTAAAGAAGGATGAAAGTATTAACACTATCTCACTTTTATTCCTTTTTTCTTGCCGTAATTGCTACTGTGCTGTACAGTTTAAAGAATTAAGCAGTAAAACGAACAGACAATTTTTACACTGAGGTCATCGCGATTTATCATGCTCCCCTGGACATTACTGAAGGTGGCAGATGGTTCTTAACAGGGTATGTGATCATCATGAATGGCAATGCAGGCTCTTCATCATGCTCCCTTGCTGGCCACAAGCCTGGGGAGGAGTCCTTGTAAGAGGACATCTCATTCCTCCATCAGTGCGACTGGTAACTGTAGACAGTCGTTGGTGCATGTGGACGCGCAGTAATACGTCTTCCTAACGCATCCCACACTTGCTCGATGGGATTTAAGTCGGGGGAACGGGTAGGCCAGTCTCTTTCCAAGATCTCCTCCACCTGCACTGTTCGATACGGTCGCTCAGTGTCATCCATAAAAATGAAGTCAGGGCCGAATGCACTCCTGAAAAGACAGACATGGGGAAGGAGTCCAGTGCCACAATAACATTGACCAGTGAATGTACCGTCCAACGATTTGGAGGAGGTCAGAACGCCCATACAACATTATGGCATCCCATACTTTAACAGCTAGACCGCCAACACGATCATGTTCGACAATGTTCCCCGGTGCAATAGGTATTCCCACCTTTCGGCATATGGGGGTACGTCCAGAATCATTACTTAGACTGAATATACCGGGTGATCAAAAAGTCAGTATAAATTTGAAAACTTAATAAACCACGGAATAATGTAGATAGGGAGGTAAAAATTGACACACATGCTTGGAATGACATGGAGTTTTACTACAACAACAAAAAAAAAAAAAACAGAGTTCCCAAAATGTCCGACAGATGGCGCTGGACAGCAAAACTGCGCATGACAATCGTGTATAAAAGAAGCTGTAATGAGAGAGAGAATCAGATGCGCCAGCAGTCGCAGCATGTTGACGTTACCTGAAAAGGCGCTTTTAGTGAAGCTGTATTATCAGAATGGGGACTGTGCTAGTTCAGTGTTACGATGCTATCGCCATAGGAAAGGGATTCGAACGGGTAAAGGTCCGTTGACAAATGCAGCTGTGGCGAGAATGATTTCGAAGTTCGAAGTCACGGGTTGTTTAGACGATAGACCCCGTAGTGGCCGACCTAACACAAGGCGTAATGCTGCTGAGACAGTTCAGGAAGAAATGGAGACTGTAGCGGGTTCGTCTATGCACGGGGACGTCAGCGCTCGTGCAGTCGCACGTCGCACCGGCATTCCATACACTACTGTTTGGTTGGCGCTAAGGCGTACCCTCCTATGCTATCCGCACAAAATCCATCGGCATCATGAACTGTTACCTGGCGATTTAGTGAAGCGGAGGGCATTTGCGGTGTGGGCGTTTCAAAAGATGGCGGAAGATGACGATTGGTTGAGTAACGTGTTGTGGACTGACGAAGCTCATTTCACGCTCCGAGGGTCTGTCAGCGCCCACAACTGCACAATTTGGGCTACCGAAAATCCTAGAACTCAAAATATCCACGGGTATGCTGCCGGTCTGCGGTCAATGTGGCAAGTCGTATATTGGCCAGACGATGCGTACCGTCGTGGATCGCTGCCGTGAACACCAGAGGCACACTCGACTGATGTATCCGAGCAAGTCGGCGGTCGCTGAACATTGTTTGTCGGAAAATCACGCCAAGGAGTATGACCGCACGAGGATTCTGGTACAGACGTCGAGATACTGGGACAGCGTTGTTAGAGAGGCCATCGAAATTCGCACCAATGACGACCTCATAAACCGTGACTGTGGCTATAATCTTAGCAAGGCTTGGGAACCAGCGATCGGGTTAATCAAGAGTAAATCGAGCAAACGTATAGTTGTGACGGTCACGGCGGACAGAGCCATCACACCGACGTCATCTCAGACGCCGTCGCAATCTGTTCCACCGCGCGACCGTGGCGCGGGGCGCGGACGGCGGAGGGAGCGCGCCGCGGGCGGAGGGTATTTAAATCGGCCGCCGCCGCGACCGAACCCAGTTCCCTCTGAGCAGCCATAGCGTACGGATCTCCGTGCCGGCACGTTCACAGGAGCTCAGTCCGTCAGTTCACCTGATGATGGCGACATGTATGATCGCCGAAATATTGTGCCCGTTGGACACTATAGACCGGCAGCATACCCGTGGATATTTTGATTATCAAATACGCCGGGAGAAACTCAAGAATCACAATCCTAGAACTGTTGTGGAAACTCCATTGCACGATGAGAAAGTCACGGTATGGGTTGGATTTACCACATCTACCGTTATCGGGCCTTTTTTCTTCGAGGAAATGCGTGATTCTGGTATTGTAACTGCTACCGTGACGGGTGAGAGGAACTTAACATATGTTACAGAATCACATCATCCCCAGCCTGGCTCTTAAACAGCTGCTGGAACGTACGATGTTATGCAGGATGGCGCTCCACCCCATATTGCTAGACGCGTGAAAGATCTCTTGCGCTCGTCGTTTGATGATGATCGTGTGCTCAGCCGCCACTTTCGTCATGCTTGACCTCCCAGGTCCCCAGACCTCAGTCCGTGCGATTGTTGACTTTGGGTTTACCTGAAGGCGCAAGTGTATCGTGATCGACCGACATCTCTAGGGATGCTGAAAGACAACATCCGACGCCAATGCCTCACCATAACTCCGGACATGTTTTACACTGCTGTTCACAACATTATTCCTCGACTACAGCTATTGTTGAGGAATGATGGTGGACATATTGAGCATTTCCTGTAAAGAACATCATCTTTGCTGTGTCTTATTTTGTTATGCTAATTATTGCTATTCTGATCAGATGAAGCGCCATCTGTCGGACATTTTTTTAACTTTTGTATTTTTTTGGTTCTAATAAAACCCCATGTTATTCCAAGCATGTGTGTCAATTTGTACCTCTCTATCTACATTATTCCGTGATTTATTCAGTTTTCAAATTTATACTGACTTTTTGATTACCCAGTACTTACTGTTGCACCTGCTTTTTGATGTGGGTCCTTTTTTGCCTGCTGCACAATGTAGTGGTCATCTGCTGCTGTAGTTGACCTCGGCTGACCACCTCTTCGCCTTCCGATAGGAGGCGGGGCTATACGTAACGTGTAACGGAAGTGCGTTGCTTCACAGAGCTGTCACTGAGTTTCTTTCTGTGGAAACCACAGCATCGCAGATATCCATAGGCACTTGTAGAATGTCTAAAGAGACCTGGCAGTGAACAAAAGCACGGTGAGTGGTAAGGCGAGGCATCTGTCATCATCTTGAACTTGACCGATCTCCCGCGTGCCTGCCAGCTGCACATAGCTGTGTGTCCCGTGATGTTGGAACGTGCGGACACACTCATTCGAGGTGATTGACGGATCACAGTCAAACACCTCGCTGCTCAACTGGACGTCTCTGTTGGTTGTGCTGATACACTCGTCCACACTCAGATGTGTGTGGCTGCTGGGTTCCTCGATGCCTAACAGTAGACCATAACGGGCAAAGAAGGACCATCTGTGTGTAATTGCTTGCGCGTACAAGGATGATGGTGATGATGATGATTGGTTTGTAGGGCACTCAATTGTGTGGTCATCAGCGCCCGTACAAAGTTCCCATTTTGACACAGTCGAATTTTTTCACATTCCAATCTAGAATGTCACGAATGATGATGATGATGATGATGATGATGATGATGAAATGACGAGGACAACACAAACACGCAGTCCTCTGGCAGAGAAAATCCCCAACCCAACCGGAAATCGAACTCGGGACCCCGTGATCCATAGGCAGCAACGCTAGCCACTAGACCACGAGCTGCGGACAAGGCTGATCGTGACAATTTTTTGTCGAACATAGTCACAGGCGGTGAAATATGGGTTCATCACTTCGAACAGGGAAAAAAACGGCATTCCACGGATTGGCGCCAAACCACATCTCCTCCGAAGGGAAAGTTCAAATCCCCATCCTTAGCCGGTAAATTAACGACTACGTCTTCTGGAACTCTGAAGGGGTTCTTTTGTTTGAGGTCCTCCCTTATGGTGCAACAATCAACTCTTTAGTGTACTGTGCTACTTCCAGGAAACTGAAGAAACGACTTCAGTGTGTTCATCGCTACAAAAATGCAAACGAACTCCTCCTCCTCCTCCATGACAACGCAAGGCCTCACAAAATTCTAGACACCCGAAAGAAGCTCGCAAATCTGCGTTAGGTACTGCTTCCTCGTCCACCCTACAGTCCGAATCTCGCATCTTTCGGTCCGTTTAGCCCAATGACGGATGCACTCCACGAGATGCAGTACGTGGATGATGATGATCTCACTGATGCAGCGAGACGTTGACTTCAGTAACGTCCAGTAGAGTGGTACCATGCGGAAATAAAGGCCCTACCAGTAAGGTGGCCTAAGACCGTCGCACTGCACGGAGATTACGATGTGGTATGTGAAAAACAGATTTTGTAGTGGCGAATAATATGGTGTTTTGGAATCCTGAATAAAATGGTTCGTCCGCAACCCGTGGTCGTGCGGTAGCGTTCTCGCTTCCCACGCCCGGGTTCCCGGGTTCGATTCCCGGCGGCGTCAGGGATTTTCTCTGCCTCGTGATGACTGGGTGTTGTGTGTTGTCCTTAGGTTAGTTATGTTTAAGTAGTTCTAAGTTCTAGGGGACTGATGACCATAGATGTTAAGTCCCATAGTGCTCAGAGCCATTTGAACCATTTTAATGGTTCAAATGGCGGAACTTAACATCTGAGATCATTAGTCCCCTAGACTTAGAACTACTTAAACCTAACTAACCTAAGGACATCCACACACATCCATGCCCGAGGCAGGATTCAGACCTGCGACCGCAGCAGCAGCGCGGCTCCGGACTGAAGCGCTTAGAACCGCTCGGCCACAACGGCCGGCCCTGAATAAAACAAACCTGCTTTTAGAAAAAAAAAAACGTTTTGCATTACTTACTGAACACCTTTCGAAATATTAAGAACAGCAGATGGCTTACCGATTAATTGGAAGAAAGCTATAAGAACATAATTTACACATAAAGGGCGAAGCTTACAAAAGGCCGTTCGAGTGATTCGCGAGCATTTCTCGGAACCAATATTTATGGTAGCATTGATAGAAAAGATGATATTTGTGAAAAGCCTAGAGGATGCTCATCCGACACCAGTTATGTACACTGGAAGAAGAGGTGTTTCACATCGTGAAGAGGTTTACAGTTAACATTTCGAGAGTGTATGCTACAAGCAACTATTAGTTCCAATACACTGACGGTGGAACACAAGAGATTCGAACTCATATGGGGGAGGGGGGTTTACCAACAGTCATTCTTTTCGCGCACTATTCACGGATGGAGCGGGATACCCTTCACCACACACCCTCAGAAGACTCTCTGAGTGTATGCTTAGGGCAGAAGGAAGATTAGGGTTTCGCGTCACGTTGCTGAAGAGATGCAATACAGCTTCAGTTTGGACACTGACGATCACGAAATTGGCCGTGGCCTTTTCGAAGGAATCAGTCCAGCATTCACCGGAAAATATCTACCAAAATCGAGGAATCCCTAAAGTTCCGTCTCACTTGGGTCTCGCGTATGAAGGAAGGGAAGGACATTAGATTTCTACGTCCCACGGTATATGTTCAAATGTGTGTGAAATCCTATGGGACTTAACTGCGAAGGTCATCAGTCCCTAAGCTTACACACTACTTAACCGAAATTGTCCTAATCACAAACACGCACACCCATGCCCGAGGGAGGACTTTAACCTCCGCCGGGAGCAGCCGCACCCCACGGTATAAGAGGTCATTACAGACAGAGCCTGGCGAATGCTCTGTCGTTGTGTGTCTGATCCGCGCCGTCTCTGCTCTTCGTCTGATCTTATAAAGTATTCTGTCTGTGTGTATGTTGAAGCGTAATTGCAGACGTTCTATGATTATCTGTTGCTGCTTAGACTCCACTTCAGCATGGAAACAGGAGCTGGAGCACGGTGCATGTCCGCCATTGAGATTCACGAACGCAGCGGCACATCTGACAGCCGTGCATACTGCATGTTTCAACAGCTTACGCGGTGCGTCTGAACTTGAGCCCCCAGATCGCTGGATTTTCCGGAGCCTTGCTAACTGGCCCGACATTGCGAGAGGAGAGGAAGAATAGCTGTCTGTCGTGCTGCCGCTTCAAAAACAAGCGGCGCAGAGGCGCGCTGACAGGAGAATGCGTTAAGCCCGGCCGCCGACCGAAAAGCACCCCGGCGATAGCGGCCGCACAAGCTTTCTGACGGACACTGCGCTATTCGGGTCATCGAGATTGCAGCCGCAGTTGCGGCACTGTGTATCACGTTGCCTGAGTGGAAGAGCGAGCTAAAAGAGTAAAACAAAAGACAAAAAAGCGTAGATAGAAAGTACCTCCAATTGGCTATCATTCTTGTCCATCACAACCTTCCAATTGGTCAAGTTATCTGAACTTTCGGGGTCAAATATTACACTACTGGCCATTAAAATTGCTACACCATGAAGATGACGTGCTACAGACGCGAAATTTAACCGACAGGAAGAAGATGCTGTGATATGCAAATGATTAGCTTTTCGGAGCATTTACACAAGTTTGGCGCCGGTGACGACACCTACAACGTGCTGACATGTGGAAAGTTTCCAGCCGATTTCTCATACACAAACAGCAGATGACCGGCGTTGCCTGGTGAAACGTTGCTGTTTGTTGTGATGCCTCGTGTAAGGAGGAGACATGCGTACCATGAAGTTTCCGACTTTCATAAAGGTCGGATTATAGCCTATCGCGATTGCGGTTTATCGTATCGCGACATTGCTGCTCGCGTTGGTCGAGCTCCAATGACTGTTAGCAGAATATGGAATCGGTGGGTTCAGGAGGGTAATACGGAATGCCGTGCTGGATCCCAACGGCCTCGTATCACTAGCAGTCGACACGACAGGCATCTTATCCACATGGCTGTAACGGATCCTGCAGCCACGTCTCGATCCCTGAGTCAACAGATGGGGACGTTTGCAAGACAACAACCATCTGCCCGAACTGTTCGACGAAGTTTGCAGCAGCATGGACTATCAGCTCGGAGACCATGGTTGCGGTTACCCTTGACGCTGCATCACAGACAGACAGGAGCGCCTGGGATGGTGTACTCAACGACGAACCTGGGTGCATGAATGGCAAACGTCATTTTTTCGGATGAATCCAGGTTCTGTTTACAGCATCATGATTGTCGACATCGCGGTAAACGCACATTGGAAGCGTGTATTCGTCATCGCCATACTGGCGTATCACCCGGCGTGATGGTATGGGGTGCCATTGGTTACACGTCTCTGTTACCTCTTGTTCGCATTGACGGCACTTTGAACAATGGACGTTACATTTCTGATGTGTTACGATCCGTGGCTCTACCCCTCATTCGATCCCTGCGAAATCCTACATTTCAACAGGATAATACACTACCGCATGTTGCAGGTCCTGTATGGGCCTTTCTGGGTACAGAAATTGTTCGACTGCTGCCCTGGCCAGCACATTCTCCAGATCTCTCACCAACTGAAAACGTCTGGTCAATGGTGGCCGAGCAACTGGCTCGTCACAATACGCCAGTCACTACTCTTGATGAACTGTGGTATCGTGTTTTAAACTGCATGGGCAGCAGTACCTGTACATGCCATGCAAGCTCTGTTTGACTCAATGCCCAGGCGTATCAAGGCTGTTCAAATGGTTCAAATGGCTCTGAGCACTATGGGACTCAACTGCTGTGGTCATTAGTCCCCTAGAACTTAGAACTACTTAAACCTAACTAACCTAAGGACATCACACACATCCATGCCCGAGGCAGGATTCGAACCTGCGACCGTAGCGGTCTCGCGGTTCCAGACTGCGCGCCTAGTATCAAGGCTGTTATTACGGCCAGAGGTGGTTATTCTGGGTACTGATTTCTCAGGATCCATGCACCCAAATTGCGTGAAAATGTAATCACATGTCAGTTCTAGTATAATATATTTGTCCAATGAATACCCATTTATCATCTGCATTTCTTCTTGGTGTAGGAATTTTAACGGCCAGTGGTGTACATTTCGGATTCCTCTGGGAAGAATAGATTCCTTCATTCACTCACAGTCCAATCTCGATGCTGCCGACCATTCAACACAAATTTCGATGTACTGTTTTTCGAGAAATTGCAGCTCCTGAGGCGGCCGTAGGCTTGTCAAATTGTTCTGCAGGTATAATTTCATTACGCTCTGCTGTTACGTTCATATGGTGGTCCTGTTTGGGGTTTAATCATGGTCGGCCTAGTACTGGACTACAGAAAACATTTCCTGTCTATTGGTACCGTCGTCAAATACTCGAAAAACGACACTGTAGCAACTGCGGTCCTTGCTTGACATAGTTAAACTTTCCAGAAGGTTGCATCATGTCAATACGCGGAGCAGGAAGTATTGTTTTCCTGTACAGGAGGCACAGTTCCATAACTTGGTAGACTGAAACTGTTTGGTAGGTCTGGAACCTTTGCTATCGCGGGTAATGTTCTCACGAACTTAGCTATGGAGACACGAGTACGACCTATCTCCACAGCTTCAACCCTATCGGGGTCTCTCTGCTACTTTCCAAACTCACCCTCCTGCTTGCCAGAAACTCTCCTGAAATCCACGCTTGAATAGTTCTCTTGGAACACTCGATAATCAGCGAGCGGATACGGCAGAGAACGTCTTCGCCCGTCTGGCGCTTGTTTCCAGAGTGAATGTTTCACTCTGCAGCTGACTGTCAGCTATTTCGATTCTGACCGTGGTATGCTGTGAGTATTAGCTAGGAAACCCAACGATTCGGGTTAGTGCCCCGATCCAGCACACAGTTTTAATCAAATCGGTAAGGTTTATCACAGTGTCCGCACCGAAACGGAGTGACGATGTATTGCGGGCCACTGTTGTGGATGGTCTCTCTCTCTGTCTCTCTCTCTCTTTTTTTTTTTTTTTTTGCAGATTTTGCTTAACATTTGTAAGATAATTAATATTATTGTGAATGGTCATTTTACATGAATTTTGGCCCTGGTCTCAATCTGAGCCTCAAATCCTTAAAAAGAAAAATATGAAAAACAATAATTACGCAGAACGCAGTCCAATGTTTTTCAAGGGTTATATGTATAGTGACGACAGGGAAGACATTGTCACAACATTATGAGCCGATTTAAACATAGATTTTAAGCAAGTACAGTTATCGTAAAATAAGTTTGTACAAACAACGTGCTGTGTACCGACCTACATCCCCGCAAGTCCCTGTCTGTTACCACTATTTTAAAATTTACGGAAATTTTTAGCATCCGAATACCAAACAGACTGCACAAACATTTGCGGCTACGCCTTGGAAATTTAAGAGTTCCTCGGTGGCAGTTCGCTGGGCTCTATCTTGTGGCGAACATGTGATGGATTCGGTGTTAAAAGTAATAGCATTCATTAAATAATTACCAATACGGTCGCGACAACGTACTTTTTACCTGTAGGTACATTCACAAAGCGACTGTAAAAATATTTGACGTTAACCTTGTCAATCAAGATATTGACAAAACTATGGCTTTTACGGCCGTAAATGTGCACCCTTTTAAGTCTCATTCAACGGAGTGACACAACATTTATGAAAACGGATGTGAAACTTTTTCGAAACTTCGTTGGATTTCTACTAGAACAGAAGTACCTTCACCAACTCATAATTCTCGCATTACGGGGTTGACGAAGTCGAGCATAACGCTCTCATAATGCCCAAATTTCATTCGAGTGTGTAGCAACTTTACCAAATCACAATGGTAGAACAGAGTCAGGTGGACCAAAAACTAGCTGCACGATTCTCGACGAATTTCTGTATATAGGAAGAAGATTGATACGTCTGAGCAATTGACTGATGAGAGATGCCGCAAGAAAAAAAAAGACTTCCGACAGCACGTAAAAAACTACTCAGGTTTGGCGAAACTCCTCTCAGCGATAAATTTAGGAAAATGTTTATTTTCTTATTTTAATACCGTACGCCGATTAACGCGATAAAATGCGGAAATTACTCTACATACGTTAGCGTACAAATAATTTAAATCCGTCAATGGAACACGACGTATGAGGAGTTATCCAGTTTGTATGTATCTATTACTATAAACCTTGCGTTTAGTTTCAAGATATACGACAGCACTCAGTTTGAGTCTCTTTGACAATCACTGCATTGAAGCATTACTGTTGTATATGAAAGTAATTTCATAGATTTCTTGGTAACAAGATGGACACTGTTCTGTGTTTTTTGATATGTTAATTTGCCTGCGGCGCTTTGAGCCAATGCCGTGTTTTCTTAGTACCTGATACCCCAATTAAAGTTAGTATGATATTTGTCTTCTTACCGAGTAAATGTGTATTTTGCAATGATTTGTGTCAGGGATACTTATGATAGGTTACATGTGTTGGTACGTGAAGCTGTTTGGTACACATGTTCCTTTATAATACGATTTCTGGTGTTATTCTGAAGATGGTGCACACCGAAAAATGTCAGGAGATGGAAAAAGAAACTAAAATAATACACTCCTGGAAATTGAAATAAGAACACCGTGAATTCATTGTCCCAGGAAGGGGAAACTTAATTGACACATTCCTGGGGTCAGATACATCACATGATCACACTGACAGAACCACAGGCACATAGACACAGGCAACAGAGCATGCACAATGTCGGCACTAGTACAGTGTATATCCACCTTTCGCAGCAATGCAGGCTGCTATTCTCCCATGGAGACGATCGTAGAGATGCTGGATGTAGTCCTGTGGAACGGCTTGCCATGCCATTTCCACCTGGCGCCTCAGTTGGACCAGCGTTCGTGCTGGACGTGCAGACCGCGTGAGACGACGCTTCATCCAGTCCCAAACATGCTCAATGGGGGACAGATCCGGAGATCTTGCTGGCCAGGGTAGTTGACTTACACCTTCTAGAGCACGTTGGGTGGCACGGGATACATGCGGACGTGCATTGTCCTGTTGGAACAGCAAGTTCCCTTGCCGGTCTAGGAATGGTAGAACGATGGGTTCGATGACGGTTTGGATGTACCGTGCACTATTCAGTGTCCACTCGACGATCACCAGTGGTGTACGGTCAGTGTAGGAGATCGCTCCCCACACCATGATGCCGGGTGTTGGCCCTGTGTGCCTCGGTCGAATGCAGTCCTGATTGTGGCGCTCACCTGCACGGCGCCAAACACGCATACGACCATCATTGGCACCAAGGCAGAAGCGACTCTCATCGCTGAAGACGACACGTCTCCATTCGTCCCTCCATTCACGCCTGTCGCGACACCACTGGAGGCGGGCTGCACGATGTTGGGGCGTGAGCGGAAGACGGCCTAACGGTGTGCGGGACCGTAGCCCAGCTTCATGGAGACGGTTGCGAATGGTCCTCGCCGATACCCCAGGAGCAACAGTGTCCCTAATTTGCTGGGAAGTGGCGGTGCGGTCCCCTACGGCACTGCGTAGGATCCTACGGTCTTGGCGTGCATCCGTGCGTCGCTGCTGTCCGGTCCCAGGTCGACGGGCACGTGCACCTTCCGCCGACCACTGGCGACAACATCGATGTACTGTGGAGACCTCACGCCCCACGTGTTGAGCAATTCGGCGGTACGTCCACCCGGCCTCCCGCATGCCCACTATACGCCCTCGCTCAAAGTCCGTCAACTGCACATACGGTTCACGTCCACGCTGTCGCGGCATGCTACCAGTGTTAAAGACTGCGATGGAGCTCCGTATGCCACGGCAAACTGGCTGACACTGACGGCGGCGGTGCACAAATGCTGCGCAGCTAGCGCCATTCGACGGCCAACACCGCGGTTCCTGGTGTGTCCGCTGTGCCGTGCGTGTGATCATTGCTTGTACAACCCTCTCGCAGTGTCCGGAGCAAGTATGGTGGGTCTGACACACCGGTGTCAATGTGTTCTTTTTTTCCATTTCCAGGAGTGTATTCACTTAATCCTTCTGCCGCATCAAAATACAGAGTGGGGTGTCACCGCCAGACACCACACTTGCTAAGTGGTAGCTTAAATCGGCCGCGGTCCATTTAGTACATGTCGGACCCGCGTGTCGCCACTGTGTGATCGCAGACCGAGCGCCACCACAAGGCAGGTCTCGAGATACGGACTAGCACTCGCCCCAGTTGTACGACGACTTTGCTAGTGACTATACTGACGAAGCCTTTCTCTCATTTGCCGAGAGACAGTTAGAATAGCCTTCAGCTAAGTCCATGGCTACGACCTAGCAAGGCGCCATTAACCGTATCTGAAGATAGTCTTATTTGTATTATCAAGAGCGATGTACCACAAGGATGGAATAAAGTTAAGTATTCGAGGAGCTGCATACTTTTCTTATTAGCTTTCACTACTTATCCTGTTCCAGAATTCACGCCCGTCTGCGTTAGATAGCGTGCATTTAGGCCTCCTCTATCTACAAGGTGTTGGCACATTTGCCAACACATCACAGAGTATTTAAAATACTGAAATAATCCGCATCGGCCATGTTGCAGCGGTCCTCCACAAAGCGTAGTGTCTTACTTTGGGACGAGTACCTGGGCAATTTGCGTTTCTAAGAATGTAGTAACACGATCGACGTCACTACCCCAACACTTTTTTACACTAAAATGCTACTGATCAGTTGTAGACTGGATTGGAAGGAGGGGATATGCGGGGTATGTTCGTGCATTAACAACCTTGCTGGAAATTGGTGTCTCACTGCGAAGCGGCGAAAGCTTCTGGGCGTAGTAAAACCTAGTTAGTAGTCGTGGAAATACGGCGCCAGTTTCTCGTGTATGGTTTGTTAAGACGAACGCGATAATATCCGGTGAGACCTCTACGCAGCGACCGTTCGCGCCCCGTCGTATATTTTAGTACACTACTCACCATGAAAACTGCACAGCAGGAAGGATAGCAAATAACGAAATTTTCCTTACTGTGCGCATACGTTATTGTATGTAGAATGCGTTATAGTTATCTGCCCTTTCTCGAAGTCGATTATCTACATCTACATTTATACTCCGCAAGCCACCCAACGGTGTGTGGCGGAGGGCACTTTACGTGCCACTGTCATTACCTCCCTTTTCTGTTCCAGTCGCGTATGGTTCGCGGGAAGAACGACTGTCTGAAAGCCTCCGTGCGCGCTCGAATCTCTCTAATTTTACATTCGTGATCTCCTCGGGAGTTATAAGTAGGGGGAAGCAATATATTCGATACCTCATCCAGGAACGCACCCTCTCGGAACCTGGACAGCAAGCTACACCGCGATGCAGAGCGCCTCTCTTGTAGAGTCTGCCACTTGAGTTTGCTAAACATCTCCGTAACGCTATCACGCTTACCAAATAACCCTGTGACGAAACGCGCCGCTCTTCTTTGGATCTTCTCTATCTCCTCCGTCAAACCGATCTGGTACGGATCCCACACTGATGAGCAATACTCAAGTATAGGTCGAACGAGTGTTTTGTAAGCCACCTCCTTTGTTGATGGACTACATTTTCTAAGGACTCTCCCAATGAATCTCAACCTGGTACCCGCCTTACCAACAATTAATTTTATTTGATCATTCCACTTCAAATCGTTCCGCACGCATACTCCCAGATATTTTACAGAAGTAACTGCTACCAGTGTTTGTTCCGCTATCATATAATCATACAATAAAGGATCCTTCTTTCTATGTATTCGCAATACATTACATTTGTCTATGTTAAGGGTCAGTTGCGACTCCCTGCACCAAGTGCCTATCCGCTGCAGATCTACCTGCATTTCGCTGCAATTTTCTAATGCTGCAACTTCTCTGTATACTACAGCATCATCCGCGAAAAGCCGCATGGAACTTCCGACACTATCTACTAGGTCATTTATATATATTGTGAAAAGCAATGGTCCCATAACACTCCCCTGTGGCACGCCAGAGGTTGCTTTAACGTCTGTAGACGTCTCTCCATTGATAACAACATGCTGTGTTCTGTTTGCTAAAAACTCTTCAATCCAGCCACACAGCTGGTCTGATATTCCGTAGGCTCTTACTTTGTTTATCAGGCGACAGTGCGGAACTGTATCGAACGCCTTCCGGAAGTCAAGGAAAATAACATCTACCTGGGAGCCTGTATCTAATATTTTCTGGGTCTCATGAACAAATAAAGCGAGTTGGGTCTCACACGATCGCTGTTTCCGGAATCCATGTTGATTCCTACAGAGTAGATTCTGGGTTTCCAAAAACGACATGATACTCGAGCAAAAAACATGTTCTAAAATTCTACAACAGATCGACGTCAGAGATATGGGTCTCTAGTTTTGCGCATCTGCTCGACGACCCTTCTTGAAGACTGAAACTACCTGTGCTCTTTTCCAATCATTTGGAATCTTCCGTTCCTCTAGAGACTTGCGGTACACGGCTGCTAGAAGGGGGAGGGGCAAGTTCTTTCGCGTACTCTGTGTAGAGTCGAACTGGTATCCCGTCAGGTCCAGCGGACTTTCCTCTGTTGAGTGATTGCAGTTGCTTTTCTATTCCTTGGACACTTATTTCGATGTCAGCCATTTTTTCGTTTGTGCGAGGATTTAGAGAAGGAACTGCAGTGCGGTCTTCCTCTGTGAAACAGCTTTGGAAAAAGATGTTTAGTATTTCAGCTTTACGCGTGTCATCATCTGTTTCGATGCCATCATCATCCCGGAGTGTCTGGATATGCTGTTTCGAGCCACTTGCTGATTTAACATAAGACCAGAACTTCCTAGGATTTTCTGTCAAGTCGGTACATATTTTACTTTCGAATTCACTGAACGCTTCACGCATAGCCCTCCTTACGCTAACTTTGACATCGTTTAGCTTCTGTTTGTCTGAGAGGTTTTGGCTACGTTTAAACTTGGAGTGAAGCTCTCTTTGCTTTCGCTGTAGTTTCCTGACTTTGTTGTTGAACCACGGTGGGTTTTTGCCGTCCCTCACAGTTTTATTCGGCACGTACCTGTCTAAAACGCATTTTACGATTGCCTTGAACTTTTTCCATAAACACTCAACATTGTCAGTGTCGGAACAGAAATTTTCGTTTTGATCTGTTAGGTAGTCTGAAATCTGCCTTCTATTACTCTTGCTAAACAGATAAACCTCCCTCCCTTTTTTTATATTTCTATTAACTTCCATATTCAGGGATGCTGCAACGGCCTTATGATCACTGATTCCCTGTTCTGCACTTACAGAGTCGAAAAGTTCGGGTCTGTTTGTCATCAATAGGTCCAAGATGTTATCTCCACGAGTCGGTTCTCTGTTTAATTGCTCGAGGTTATTTTCGGATAGTGCACTCAGTATAATGTCACTCGATGCTCTGTCCCTACCACCCGTCCTAAACATCTGAGTGTCCCAGGCTATATCTGGTAAATTGAAATGTCCACCTAAGACTATAACATGCTGAGAAAATTTATGTGAAATGTATTCCAAATTTTCTCTCAGTTGTTCTGCCACTAATGCTGCTGAGTCGGGAGGTCGGTAAAAGGAGCCAATTATTAACCTAGCTCGGTTGTTGAGTGTAACCTCCACCCATAATAATTCACAGGAACTATCCACTTCTACTTCACTACAGGATAAACTACTACTAACAGCGACAAACACGCCACCACCGGTTGCATGCAATCTATCCTTTCTAAACACCGTCTGTGCCTTTGTAAAAATTTCGGCAGATTTATCTCTGGCTTCAGCCAGCTTTCTGTACCTATAACGATTTCAGCTTCGGTGCTTTCTATCAGCGCTTGAAGTTCCGGTACTTTACCAATGCAGCTTCGACAGTTTACAATTACAATACCGATTGCTGCTTGGTCTCCGCATGTCCAGACTTTGCCCCGCATCCTTTGAGGCTGTTGCCCTTTCTGTACTTGCCCGAGGCCATCTAACCCAAAAAACCGCACAGTCCACGCCACACAACCTCTGCTACCCCTGTAGCCGCTTGCTGCGTGTAGTGGACTCCTGACCTATCCAGCGGAACCCGAAACCCCACCACCCTATGGCGCAAGTCGAGGAATCTGCAGCCCACACGGTCGCAGAACCGTCTCAGCCTCTGATTCAGACCCTCCACTCGGCTCTGTACCAAAGATCTGCAGTCAGTCCTGTCGACGATGCTGTAGATGGTGAGCTCTGCTTTCATCCCGCTAGCGAGACTGGCAGTCTTCACCAAATCAGATAGCCGCTGGAAGCCAGAGAGGATTTCCTCCGATCCATAGCGACACACATCATTGGTGCCGACATGAGCGACCACCTGCAGATGGGTGCACCCTGTACCTTTCATGGCATCCAGAAGGACCCTTTCCACATCTGGAATGACTCCCCCCCGGTATGGACACGGAGTGCACATTGGTTTTCTTCCCCTATCTTGCTGCTATATCCCTAAGGGGCCCCATTACGCGCCTGACGATGGAGCTCCCAACTACCAGTAAGCCCACCCTCTGCGACCGCCCGGATCTTGCAGACTGAGGGGCAACCTCTGGAACAGGACAAGCAGCCATGTCTGGCCGAAGATCAGTATCAGCCTGAGACAGAACTTGAAACTGGTTCGTCAGACAAACTGGAGAGGCCTTCCGTTCAGCCCTCCGGAATGTCTTTCGCCCCCTGCCACACCTCGAGACGACCTCCCACTCTACCACAGGTGAGGGATCAGCCTCAATGTGGGCAGTATTCCGGGCAGCCACAGTCTTAGTCCGATCGGGGGATGCGTGGGACGAGCTGGCCGTCCCCGACAAACCCCAATCCGGACTCCCACAGTGATGCCCATTGGCAACAGCCTCAAGCTGTGTGACCGAAGCCAACACTGCCTGAAGGTGGGAGTGAAGGGATGCCAACTCAGCCTGCATCCAAAAACAGCAGTTGCAGTCCCTTTCCATGCTAAAAGCTGTTGTGCAAAGAACGTCTGAACTAATCTACAGAGAGCACAAACAATGGGTTTCCGCATTGGAAAGCCCATATCTTCGCTAGGGTGAGCCCCCGTCCGTGTCTGCTCCGGTTACGTACTTTTGCTACCGCTTCACATGTCCGTGACACCAACAGGCGACATCCAGGGTCGAGGTGGGTACTGACCATAATGTTTCCGCGGATCAGTGTACATACACCCGTACATCGATTTTTATAATATGTATAGATTGCGGTGACTTGAGTGGGGAAGGGGAGAGGGCACTAATCTAGAACTTCCTAGCATTCAGATTTTGATACGCAGAACATTAGTAAACACGCTGTGAGGGTAAGATCAGAGAATTTGGTCGTATAGGAACGGGAAACGGCATTATTCTTATCGTGCATCATCCACAAATGGCGTAATGTGGTGGATACGATGGTCATGGTGCAGAATGTACTCTGCGGCACATGAAGAATGGTGGGCAGTGGACTGCGAAAATAAATGTGAACTATAGCAACGATGACACAGAAGGTACGAAAAGGCTCATCTAAAAGAGAAAACTCTACGCAGAACTGCTGAATGAAGGTAGTATAGAACGGAAGAGTTCCTGCGAGGATCATATTTGGCAGGAAGAGCTAACCAGAGTTCCTCATGTAGTGTTGGAAATGAGGGGTTAAGGTAAGCGAATTATCGTTTAGTCCGAATTACTGCGCAGTTATTGTTTCTGCTGGAGGTGAGTCCCGCGCGAGCATACACCGCAGAGAGGGCACAAATATAACGAAAGTGCGACGGTTATCCGCGGAATGTAGAACGACGATTCGATATTGCATGCTTGTGAATCAGCCGTACCGGTTGCGGTTTAGAGGCGGGGAGTGTAATCCGCTGTGAATGTCCAATAAAACGCAGCGCGTCACCGCGACATTAGCATCTGTCAGCGTGCCTCGCGGCGAGTCCCTGGCCGGCCACAACACTCCGCAATTTATTTCCAAATATGCGGCTCGCATCACGACCCCTACGCGAAAAGCAGCGGCTCGGGTCATCTCCCGCCTCTCCTAATTAGCGGTCTGGCACGTTGCGTGGAACACCTCGCAAAAATGCGAGTGATGTTAAACACTAAAAACGAAGGCTCACATTAGTAGATAAAACTACAGTTTAAAGCCACAATTTGGTTGTGTGTTCCGTGAAACGCGCCAATTTAGAAGCTGTTACGTTATTTTGTGGTTAACTATGGCTGCACGATGATAGATGGGTTCACGTCATTACAAAAAAAAACTAGTTTAAGAGAAGTACACTAAATAAAGGTTACTACTTTCTACACTGAAGAGCCAAAGAAACTGGTACATCTGCCTAATATCGTGTAGGACCGCCGAGAGCACGCAGAAGTTCAAAATGGCTCTAAGCACTATGGGACTTAACATCTGAGGTCATCAGTCCCCTAGAACGTAGAACTACTTAAACCTAAGTAACCTCAGGACATCACACACATCCATGCCCGAGGCAGGATTCGAACCTGCGACCGTAGCAGCAGCGCAGTTCCGGACTGAAACGCCTAGAAGCGCTCGGCCACAGCGGCCGACCACGCAAAAGTGTCGCAACACGACGTGGCATGGACTCGACCAATGTCTGCAGTGGTGCTGGATGGAATTGACACCGTGAATCCTGTAGGGCTGTCAATAAATCCGTAATAGTACGAGAGGGTGGAGATCTCTTCTGTACAGCACGTAATAAGGCATCCCAGATATGCTCAATAATTATCATGTCTGGGGAAAATGGTTCAAATGGGCCTGAGCACTACGGGACTTAACATCTGAGGTCATCAGTCCTCTAGAACGTAGAACTACTTAAACCTAACTAACCTCAGGACATCACACACATCCATGCCCAAGGCAGGATTCGAACCTGCGACCGTAGCGGTCGCGCGGTTCCGGACTGAAGCGCCTAGAACCGCTCGGCCACCGCGGCTGGCTCATGTCTTGGGAGTTTGGTCGCCAGCGGAAGTGTTTAAACTCAGAAGAGTGTTCCTGGAGCCACCTTGTAACAATTCGGGACGTGTGGGGTGTCGCATTGTCCTGCTGGAACTGCCCATGTCCGTCGGAATGCACTACGTATAGTATCATTGCCACAGATACTACTACAACGCCGCGCCAACACAAGTTTGGCAGCCCGTCGTCTGCGGAGCACAGCGCACTCTAGCGGGCTGTGCAGCTCGGCGGAACTGGAGTGTGCCTCGTTCACTTCTTAGCTAGATTTCAACCTAGGCAGACGCACTTTCATAATCGGCGCTCAGCCAGTTCTGTAATGTTTGCATTGATTCTCTGAGGAGGGTCCATCAGGCTTAGTCCCTGAGAATATGTTGTATTAGTTCTCGGTATTCCAGGTTACGAGATTGTCAGTTCATAGCCGCAGCTGCAGTCCTACAAACTACTGAAGATAATTAATTTCATTGTAGTATGTGTTTATTGAATAATAATCCTTCTCTCTAACAGTGTGCCGTACCGCATATTATTGCAACCTGGACTCCTTCAGCTCCTATCAACTCGGCCTCCTACTTATTTGCATTTAGTAACGAGCTGAACACACCCACGCGTTTTGTGCCTCTAAACAGTGAGACACAATACAATAGACATGAATGGATGCAGGAGATCGGACAGCATGCTTACGTACATGTCACCTGTCAGGATCGTATCTAGACGTATCAGGAGTCCCATATCACTCCAACTGCACACGCCCCATACCACTCACCATTTCAGAGCCTCCACCAGCTTGAACAGTGCTCTGCTGAAATGCAGGGTCCATGGATTCATGAGGTTGTCTCCATACCAGTACACGTCCATCCGCTCGATACAATTTGAAACGAGACTCGTGCGACCAGGCAGCATGTTTCCAGTCATCAACAGTCCAATGTCAGTGTTGCCAGGCCCAGGCGAGACGTAAAGCTTTGTGTCGTGCAGTCATCAAGGGTACACGAGTCGGCCTTCGGCTCCGAAAGCCCGTATCAATTATGTTTCGTTGAATGGTTCGCACGCTTACACATGTTGATGGCCCAGCTTTGAAATCCGCAACAGATATAAGCTGGTCACTTGTGTAAATCTTGAATGCACTATAGGCCTACCTTGTGGTAAGCCGCTACTAGTTTTTATTCCACCATCTACTTAGTTTCCCCCAAAAATTCACGTCGTAACTGCCACTGAAGTGAAATTTCCTGTTCGGACAGCCGTCGGATGCTTAACCATATAGTGAATACTTAGCACACGTCATTATTATGAAGCAGGGAAACAATTACCGTAAATAAGAAACTCTATTAAATTTTATTCAGTTACATACCCAGTGGGATAAACGTTCTTCTTTGTACGTACCTGCAAAGAGAGAAAATATTTGTGATATACATTTTAATAAGAGCATACAATAATCATTCAGTGAGACAATGAAAATTTAGATAAAAAAAGATTCAACTGAAATCTTGCTTCTAGGCTGCGACACCATATGAAAAAATGTGCATCTGACATAAACCGAGTGAATACGAAGCAGCTTCGACTTCTTTCCATGATGCTCCTTCAGGCGACTGGCGTGATACGCTGGAAAGACGAAAAGCAAAAGACTGGCAGCACTCAAAGAAAATTATGACCGTGCAAGCATTTCAAGTGAACTATCAACTCAAGTGAGCTACAATACCGCTCATTAATTTCGATACACCCAGGTATTTCAGATTTACAACATAAATCAAACGTTATTTCTCACAAAATATAATGATATTAACTTCCACATATATAATACAATCACAATCATTATATTTTACTTTCATCAAAGTATCCTCCTTTGGATTTAATGACTGCTTCACCAACTCGAGGCATGTAGTCAATCAGTTTCTGTAGGTATCGTGAATCTATATGATTCCACACATCCTTAACAATATTCCAGAGATGTTCCTTGCTGGATATATTAACTTCCCTGATACGTCTGTCCTCTTCATCGCAGACCATTTCAATGGGATTACAATCGTGTCATTGGGACGGCCATACCATATCATTCAGTACTTCCTGTTTTTCCTTTGATGCAATGCAGTTCGTACAGTATGACGACCGATGTTTTGGGTAATTATCCTGTTGTAAGGTGAACCCTTTCCCTATTAAGCGCAATCCACTTCGTATTGCATGATACTGAAGTATGCAGTGTTGCTGCTTCTGATCCATACATCCTTCTATTTTCACAATGTTGCCAACTCTATCTCCGGTAAAACATCCCCAAACCATAATAGACCCTCCACCGTGTTTAACTGTAGGTAGAACACACTACTGGGCCACCCTTTCCCCAACAAATCGGCGAACAAATAATCTCCTTCTGGATCCAAAAATCTCGAACTTCGATTCATCGGTGAATAACATCTTCATCCACTCTTCCGATGTCCAATTACGAAGTTTTCTAGCCCATCTGAGTCTCTTCTGTTTATTTATGGGCCTTAGAAACGGTTTTCTTGGTGTGGCACATCATTTCCAGCCGGCTTCAGTCAGTCTCCTTTTTACTGTTGCAACAGATATTGTTGTCGTAGAATTTCATTCTAGAAACAACCCCAAGGCTGTGGCTAAGACATGTCTCCGCAATATCCTTTTTCTTCCAGGAGTGCTAGTTCTGCAAGTTTCGCAGGAGAGCTTCTGTGAAGTTTGGAAGGTAGGAGACGAGGTACTGGCGGAATTAAAGCTGTGAGGACGGGGCGTGAGTCGTGCTTGGGTAGCTCAGTCGGTAGGCAGAGCACTTGCCCGCGAAAGGCAAAGGTCCCGAGTTCGAGTCTCGGTCCGGCACACAGTTTTAATCTGCCAGGAAGTTTCATATTTCAGAATTAGATTTTCACTCTGCAGCGGAGTGTGCGCTGATATGAAACTTCCTGGCATATTAAAACTGTGTGCCGGACCCAGGTTTCAAGTTTCATATTGTTGTCGTGTTTATTTCTACCAATTCTGCACGAATTTGGGGCGCTGTTTTTAATCTAATACTCTTACTGGTAATTCTGATATATTTATCATAACTTTTAATTGTTTTACAAGGTCGTCCTTGTCGTGGTATGTTCTTATTGCTACCTGTTTTCTTCTGGCGGTGAATGGTACATTGCACTCCCCCTATAGAGACATTACACTGTTTCGCAATTTGGCGAATAGATAAACCTGCTTCACTAAGTGCTAGAATTACAGCTCGTTTTTCTATGGATATCTCCACTTGTGGAGCCATACTAGCGATGTGCACACTTCAGTGTCACGAAGGAACCACATGTTATGTATCGTAGCAATGCTTGCCGTTCGCTGCGGACATCACATCACTACAGGCAACATCACAGGTGCACCAAATGCGGCGTCCGTCGACAAATAGGTAAGCAAACATATAAGATAGATACTTAACGTGTATGTACACAACATTGTTTGTTGGAACCTATTGTATCTCGATGACCACAAACAAAAATCATGACATGTGTACAACTGTTGTACTATTCCTTTGTTTCTTCAACCGTACCCACGGTATTAGATATTATCTACAGAGAACTAGATGTCATTTATTGGGTGTATTGAAATTAATGAGCGGTAGTGTGCATGTATTATTGTTTTTACACAAATGCTTGCTCATCACGTCAGAGATAGCAGGCAGTAAAACTTTTCGAGTTTCTCTTCTCAGCTATCTAAAAACTAGTTCTACATATATAGTCGTTTTAAGGAAGAAGAGCGCTCATTTTTCTTAAGTTCATTTCCTATCTGTCCTTGAAATCTTGTTCCGTTATCGAAATCAGCGTAAAACGGTTGAGTAAGTACGAGCATCTACAAGTGCAGATGTAAACAGTGCGGCTTTAGGTCGGCAAGCTCCTTTTGTTATTCGTGAAGCCTTTGTTCGCTCCCATTTCATCAGGTGATTAAAGACATACCAGCACTCTAAAATATTGCACTTTTAAGCACTGTCGATTCACAAACGTCTTTAATCCACACTGAAATCAGGAGTTAATTTTTTAGACGCTCAACTTTATTCCGACAGCACTAACATCGTTGCTGAAACCCAATGACTTGGTTGCCATGTACTTCGGAGTACATGTGCGCTGCACATAAGGAAGTGTATTGCAGGTTTTATGTTGATTTCATTTGCCCTGCAGAATGAGCACCTATTCCTTAACGACGACGCTGTCTCACTATATCGTTGTTTCACTAACTATATTGATTTCTGAAATATTCTGCTTCTGTATTTTTTCCGACGCCCTGTTGTAGATAGCAAGTGCTTCCGAAGCACAGTTGCACTTCTTTAAAAAGTAGACTACCGTACAAACTGTACCACCGTTTTGGAATCATCACGGAAAGAAAATAACTGACTATTGCAGAACGTGTGAATAATTTATTTACCGTTCCGTAGCAGGTTTCTGTGCACAACAAATAAATATAAAAATTAGTTTGTGACTTATTCGGTTTTATCCACGTCGAATATAAAAACAGTAGAAAATAGTACTTATTACTTTTGTAAAAGTAATTAAATTTGAATATACACTCCTGGAAATGGAAAAAAGAACACATTGACACCGGTGTGTCAGACCCACCATACTTGCTCCGGACACTGCGAGAGGGCTGTACAAGCAATGATCACACGCACGGCACAGCGGACACACCAGGAAACGCGGTGTTGGCCGTCGAATGGCGCTAGCTGTGCAGCAGTTGTGCACCGCCGCCGTCAGTGTCAGCCAGTTTGCCGTGGCATACGGAGCTCCATCGCAGTCTTTAACACTGGTAGCATGCCGCGACAGCGTGGACGTGAACCATATGTGGAGTTGACGGACTTTGAGCGAGGGCGTATAGTGGGCATGCGGGAGGCCGGGTGGACGTACCGCCGAATTGCTCAACACGTGGGGCGTGAGGTCTCCACAGTACATCGATGTTGTCGCCAGTGGTAGGCGGAAGGTGCACGTGCCCGTCGACCTGGGACCGGACCGCAGCGACGCACGGATGCACGCCAAGACCGTAGGATCCTACGCAGTGCCGTAGGGGACCGCACCGCCACTTCCCAGCAAATTAGGGACAATGTTGCTCCTGGGGTATCGGCGAGGACCATTCGCAACCGTCTCCATGAAGCTGGGCTACGGTCCCGCACACCGTTAGGCCGTCTTCCGCTCACGCCCCAACATCGTGCAGCCCGCCTCCAGTGGTGTCGCGACAGGCGTGAATGGAGGGACGAATGGAGACGTGTCGTCTTCAGCGATGAGAGTCGCTTCTGCCTTGGTGCCAATGATGGTCGTATGCGTGTTTGGCGCCGTGCAGGTGAGCGCCACAATCAGGACTGCATACGACCGAGGCACACAGGGCCAACACCCGGCATCATGGTGTGGGGAGCGATCTCCTACACTGGCCGTACACCACTGGTGATCGTCGAGGGGACACTGAATAGTGCACGGTACATCCAAACCGTCATCGAACCCATCGTTCTACCATTCCTAGACCGGCAAGGGAACTTGCTGTTCCAACAGGACAATGCACGTCCGCATGTATCCCGTGCCACCCAACGTGCTCAAGAAGGTGTAAGTCAACTACCCTGGCCAGCAAGATCTCCGGATCTGTCCCCCATTGAGCATGTTTGGGACTGGATGAAGCGTCGTCTCACGCGGTCTGCACGTCCAGCACGAACGCTGGTCCAACTGAGGCGCCAGGTGGAAATGGCATGGCAAGCCGTTCCACAGGACTACATCCAGCATCTCTACGATCGTCTCCATGGGAGAATAGCAGCCTGCATTGCTGCGAAAGGTGGATATACACTGTACTAGTGCCGACATTGTGCATGCTCTGTTGCCTGTGTCTATGTGCCTGTGGTTCTGTCAGTGTGATCATGTGATGTATCTGACCCCAGGAATGTGTCAATAAAGTTTCCCCTTCCTGGGACAATGAATTCACGGTGTTCTTATTTCAATTTCCAGGAGTGTACATGTGGCTTGTCATACAATTCTCAACGAAACATCCTACATTTACCATAAAATATAGCTAAATATGTGAAGAAAATAAAACTAAGAGGTGACGAACAAGCTCTGAAGGCAGCAGTTTTTGTTAAAGTAAATGCAACAGTGTAAGGCGCGAAAGACTGAGGCATTCTGCAGCTACAGCTCAGAAACATTGTCCGCACATGCCACTGGGCTTGCTGATTAGCAATTTGAGATGCCGGCTTACGTTTGGTCAGGTCTGGAAGCCGCGACAAGCCGCGGATTGGCTTTCTGCAATCATTTCTACCTCTAGATCTACAAAGCGACTCCGCCAGTCACCGTACGGTGCGTACCGGAGGATACCCTGTACCACTATTAGGCACTTCCTTTCCTGTTCTATGCGCAGATAGAGCTAGCGAAAAACGACTGTTTATATGCCTCCGTATGAGCCCTAATTTCTCGTATCTGATTTTCGTGGCCCTTACGCGCAATGTACACTACAAGCCATTAAAATTGCTACACCACGAAGGTGACGTGCTACAGACGCGAAATTTAACCGACAGGAAGAGATGCTATGATATGCCAATGATTAGCTTTTCAGAGCATTCACACAAGGTTGGCGCCGGTGGAGACACCTACAACGTGCTGACATGAGGAAACTTTCCAACCGATCTCTCGTACACAAACAGCAGTTGACCGGCGTTGCCTGGTGAAACGTTGTTGTGATGCCTCGTGTAAGGAGGAGAAATGCGTACCATCACGTTTCCGACTTTGATAAAGGTCGGATTGCAGCCTATCACGATTGCGGTTTATCGTATCGCGACATTGCTGCTCGCGTTGGTCGAGATTCAATGACTGTTAGCACAATATGGAATCGGTGGGTTCAGAAGGGTAATACGGAATGCCGTGATGGATCCCTACGGCCTCGTATCACTAGCAGTCGAGATGACAGGCATCTTATCCGCATGGCTGTAACGGATCGTGCAGCCACGTATCGATCCCTGCGTCAACAGATGGGGACGTTTGCAAGACAACAACCATCTGCACGAACGGTTCGACGATGTTTGCAGCAGCATGGACTATCAGCTCGGAGACCATGGCTGCGGTTACCCTTGACGCTGCATCACAGACAGGAGCGCCTGGGATGGTGTACTCGACGACGAACCTGGGTGCACGAATGGCTAAACGTCAGTTTTTCGTATGAATCCAGGTTCTTTTTACAGCATCATGATGGTCGCATCCGTGTTTGGCGACATCGCGGTGTTCGCACATTGGAAGCGTGTATTCGTCATCGCCATAATGGCGTATCACCCCTGTAAGGTGTCAGGCGAATCCAACACCTTCCATGAAAACCCTGACATGATAAGCAAATCCAGTAGTATGTCACATAGCTCCGAATAAATCCTGACATTAAATTAACCAAAGTAATACGATCAACGAGTGAGCAAATGGAATACCACAGACTAACACAAGAACGCCTAAATGCATGTCATACCTTCCCACCGTGAAACAGACGCAGTTCCGAGGGAAGAAACTAGAACAGAAGCCGAGAGCAGAACCGTGTTAAGCTAGAAGGCCCTACGATAAGGGACGGACACCCACGTCGCTAGCTAACCACCAGGACCACCCCATTTGAAAGTTTTAGCGTGAGACTTTTTCGGGTCTCTGTTACGTCAGGACCACCTCCCAGCCCATGTTAAAAGCTAGAGCCCTCCAGAAGAACAGTATAGATCTTACGTTAACACAAAAAGGGCCACAACCCAGCCGCAAGTTTTAGCGTGAGACTTTTTCGCGTCTCTGTTACGTCAGGACCACACCCCAGCCCATGTTAAAAGCTAGAGCCCTCCAGAAGAACAGTATAGATCTTACGATAACACTGAAAGGGCCACACCAGCCGCAAGTTTTAGCGTGAGACTTTTTCGCGTCTCTGTTACGTTGCAAACGTTAAAAACATTGCCCCACCACGAAAAGTATAACGTTTCTCATTTGATAGACAGAATTTTTGTAGGCGGAGCTTAAGGTTAACATTGAGACCCTGATTGGTCAGATGAAAACACAGCCAGATAGTTTTTTTTTTTTTTTTAAACCAACTTGTAAGGAGAAGTTACAGAAAGAGTTGCTTCAGAGACGGCGAGATGCATGGAGCTGCGCCGGCCGCGGCCCCCTGACGAACACCGACAAGGTAATGAATGCACGCAATGCCGCGTTTTTGAGCGCATAAGACTTCACTCAGAAATGCAGAAGTCTCATCTGTTACATCCCCTTTTTACGTAATAGTAGTGTCGATCATCAATTGAAGCTCATGGTATTCACATTTGCTACGTAAGTTAAAATCAGAAACGCTATGATTTTTCTGTTATATAATTATTGAGAAGCCACACCAGTCACTGTAATTTACGACAAGTTAGATAAGTAATTTAAGACAATTGAGGGTCACTGTAGACCATTTTGATAGTTTTCTCTTTTGTGAAACTTAACTTAAATCTAGGTTATAGATGTGATATGGCATAGGTCTTCCTTCGATCCATTGTAGAACTTGGAAACCCACTCAGGGAATATTCGTTCACATTTTTGTTGAACGCAGTTGGTTTTTATCATCCTGTATTAAAATATTTCCTTTTATCAATAGTGCAATTTATAAACAATGTTTTGTGAGTAGAATAAAATTTCCAATGGTAAACTTAACTGCTTTTCCGACGTTATTTTACCAGCTAACTAAAAATAGGAAAGCCTTGAACCCCTTCCACTACATTTAGTTAGTATTAAGATTCTTTTACAGGGAGTGCAGTGGAGCTGACGCTGAAATCATTAAGTATTTGGTTATTCATCGCTAGTCTCACTGAACTCTTCTGAACTCTACATGTCATGTGTGGTCTGGTGTCTCCTTACCAGCAACAGGTCCCAGGTTCAAACTAGTCAATTCCCTAAAAAAACACGCTCAGAGCGTCGTTGCGCGAAAGTGGTAGGGAGACACGACTCAGAACAACAGACACCACGCAGAATGTTAGACCCGGCGTGATGGAATGGAGTGCGATTGGTTACAAGTCTCAGTCACCTCTTGTTCGCAATGACGGCACTTTGAAATGTGGACGTCACATTTCAGATGTGCTACGACCCGTGGCTCTACCCTTCATTCGATCCCTGCAAAACCCTACATTTCAGCAGGATAATGCACGGCAGCGTGTTGCAGGTCTTGTACGGGCCTTTCTGGATAGAGAAAATGTTCGGCTGCTGCCCTGGCCAACACATTCTCCAGATCTCTCACCAATAGAAAATGTCTGGTCAATGGTGTCTCGTCACAATACGCCAGTCACTACTCTTGATGAACTGTGGTATCGTGTTGAAGCTGCATGTGCAGTTGTACCTGCACAAGCCATCCAAGTTCCGTTTGACTCAATGCCCAGGCATATCAAGGCCGTTATTACCGCCAGAGGTGGTTGTTCTAGGTACTGATTTCTCAGGATCTATGCACCCAAATTGCGTGAAAATGTAATCACACGTCAGTTCTAGTATAATATATTTGTCCAATGAACACCCGTTTATCATCTGCATTTCTTCTTGGTGTAGCAATTTTAATGGCCAGTAGTGTATGTTGGTAGTCAGCTTCAACTGCCGGTTCTCTAAATTTTCTCAATAGTGCCTCTTGTAGAGAACGTCGCCTACCCTCCAGCAGTTCCCACCTGAGTTACCGAAGTATCTCCGTAACACGTATGTGTTGTTCGAACCTACTGGTAAGAAACCTAGCAGCTCGCCTCTGAATTTCTTCGATGTCTTCCTTCAATTCGACCTGGTACGGATCCCAAACACTCTAGCAGTAATCAAGAATAGGTCACACTAGCGTCTACTCTTTCCTAAAAATCCTCGCAATAAACGGAAGTCGACCGTTCGTCTTCCCTGCCACAGTTTTCACACGCTCGTTCTACTTCATACCACTAAGATATTTAAACGACTTAACTGAGGAAAGCAAGACACTATTAATACTGTATCCGCACATTAGAAGACACTGAACTAGAAGCTCCATTTGAGACTGTGCGGGAAAATGCCCTGGTTTGTCGCGACAAAGCGACGTCAGTGATCTTGACGGGGATGGATGTTGATACAGCATCGTTTCAGCTGCCGCTGATGATCAGAAATGTTTAGACTTGTAAATTATTGACACATACTCAATTTTATTAAAATGTTATGTACTGTCCTTTCCAAGCTATCACTGGAAGATGGAAGGAATTCTGTAAGACATCTGCTCATGCGAAATCTCTGTAAAACTAGTATATGCCTTCCACCTTACAAACAAAGACGCCCATAGACAGCTGAAAGTTATGTGGCAGGGTCGGGAGTTGAACCACGGTCACCCGCTGAAGTATTGGGGTACCCTACTTGACAGGACTTTGACATCTCGGAAGCACTGTCAAAACGTTAAGGTCAAGTATGTGCGTGGAATACCATCCGGAAACTCACCAGCACGAGATGGAGAGCTCATCCTCAAGTACTGAGTACGTTAGTTCTCTCACTATGTTTATCTGGAGCAGAGAAAGCTGCAACTGTTGGTACAACTTTGCACACACCAAATATGTCACTGAGACAGTGTGTATAGTGTTCGGCTGCATGAAACGAATACCAGCTCACCAACTTTACCCCATTGTCGGCATAGCTCCACCCATAACCAGAAGGCATGTTGCAGCTGATTCCAGAAAGAGAAGTTTGATGATCACAGACACCCGTTACACGGCTACCAAATACAGCACAGCGTTACACGGTTACCAAATACGTTACACGGTTACCAAATACAGCACAGCCGATTGAAGTCCCGGCAAAGTTTTATGCGAATGACCAACCCTTTAGACGAGCCGCCTGAAATTGCCGACAAAATTTATGGCAAAACTGTATTAATCAGACGCTAATAATGCCTAAAGAACAACAGGCTACTGGAAATCACCTACTGTTTCCAACACAGAGGACGCTGAATAGCTAAGGAAATGGTGGCATACGTTGCAATATCAACCTGAGAAAATGGGGACCTAAAGAGAAAGACTCTTGAGATAGTGGTGCTGTACGAGATTATTACCATCCAATGATACGTTCAAAAATAGGAAAACTATGAAAGCATATTACAAAGCCATGTGACTGATTGTTATAAATATCCAATATAGTTGGTGATTCTGACACTTAAAGTGAAACTACAACTGAATATTCGTGTATCATTTTCCGCGGTCACTGGCTCGTTTTCTTGCTGACTATTAAAATTATTCGTGACTGTAATGACCATATTAAGACTATAGGTATGTGCAGATGCAATGACCAGTCAATCTTAAAGTCTTCTGTAAATGCAAATGATTTAGTTGGCTGAAGAGCACAATGCAGCTTGTTGCACTTATTAATGGTGATTGTTATCGACGAAGTTGCACCTCTTGATAGAAATTGCTTTCAACACTGCACGTGTTATCATTAATTATGATTATGGTAATATTCTTTGATTCAATGTAGAAGTGTGCCGAACAAACTAGCTATACAAATGCATGTGTGAAAGACTATTTTTATTTCACCATTCTTGCCTGTGACCAAGCTGCATCGTTTCCTTGTGCATTGCCTTAATTTATGTGGCGATTACTTCATATAATATGGTAGTAGGAGATTCATTGGCATATCAGTCAACACTATGTGATCAAAAGTATCCGGACACACCCAAAAACGTATGTTTTCCATATTAGGTGCATTGTGCTGCCATCTACTGTCATGTACTCCATATCAGCAACCTCAGTAGTCATTAGACATCGTGAGAGCAGAATGGGGTGCTCCGTGGAACTCACGGACTTCGAACGTGGTCAGGTGATCCGTTGTCACTTGTGTCATACGTCTGTACACGAGATTTCCACACTCCTAAACATCCCTAGGTCCACTGTTTTCGATGTGATAGTGAAATAGAAACGTGAAGGGACACGTACAGCACAAAAGCGTATAGACCGACCTCGTCTGTTGACTGGCAGCGATCGCCGACAGTTGAAGAGGTTCGTAATGTGTAATAGGCAGACATCTATCCAGACCATCACACGCGAATGCCAAACTGCATCAGGATCCACTGCAAGTACTATGACAGTTAGGTTGGAGGTGAGAAAACTTTGATTTCATGGTCATATGCCACACATCACGGCGGTAAATGCCAAATGACACCTCGCTTGGTGTAAGGAGCGTAAATATTGGACGACTGAACAGTGTTAAAACTTTGTGTGGAGTGACGAATCACGGTACACAATGTGGCGATCCGATGGCAAGGTGTGGGTATGGGGAATGCCCGGTGAACGTCATCTGCCAGCGTGTGTAGTGCCAACAATAAAATTCGGGGGCGGTGGTGTTATGGTGTGGTCGTGTTTTTCATGGAGGGGGCTTACAAAAGTTGTTTTGTGTGGCATTATCACAGCACAGGAATACACTGATGTTTTAAGCACCTTCTTGCTTCCCACTGTTGAAGAGCAATTCTGGGATGGCGATTGTATCTTTGAACACGATTGAGCTCCTGTTAATAATGCACGGCCTGTGGCGGTGTGGTTACACGACAATAACATCCCTGTAACGGACTGGCCTGCACAGAGTCCTGACATGAATCCTACAGAACACGTTTGGGATGTTTTGGAACGTCGACCGACATCGATAACTCAGTGCAGCACTCCGTGAAGGATGGGCTGCCATTTCCCAAGAAACCTTCCAGCACCTGATTGAACGTATGGCTGCGAGAGTGGAACCTGTCATCTACGCTAAGGGTGGGCTAACACCATATTGAATTCCAACATTACCGATGAATGGCGCCACTTACTTTTAGGTCATTTTCAGCAAGGAGTCCGGATACTTTTGATCACACAGTGTAAGTCAATATAAAAGATGTGATATGAACTGTGGTGATCGACTGTCTGAAAACCTTATTAGGTTGCTAAATGCTTATAGTATTACAAATGTTGGTCACCGATAAATTACTTGTGAAGTTAATTATAAATTTACAATGCGAGTGCTACAAGTTCAGCGTCCGAAAACATTTTATTAACATCATCCGTAGCATTCAGATTGTCTGGAAATTAACCCACTAGGTCTACAGCTACATTGAGGTCAAATTTTTTGTGCATCAGTGTAATTTAATAATTTCAAATGTGACACGTAATATCACCGAGGCGATTCGCTGCAAGCCACGGGAATTACAAAACGTATACATGAACAGAAAGGTCGCGCCAGCAAGCGTACTCAGTTGAGTACTGATCCGAATTATCTAATTTATGTAGCTCGTTTTGTTGCGGACGAGCGTACAGACACAAGAGAAAAAAAGCCTGTAGTGGTCTATTACATAAACGGCGAAAAATCCACGAACTACATTACTTAAATTATGTGTTTTTACAATGCGATATGAAGTCGAAAAAATATTTAAAATATGTTATAGAGACGCTGAACGGAAAATTTTAATTACTTGGGAGGATTCTGTAAAAGTATAGCTGGTCTGCAACGAAGACCACACACAAGACAATCCTCATGAAGACAGTCTGAGTGAAAGACAAAAGATAGAAGGATTTAACGCACCGTTGATGTAATTTCCGTCAGAGCACAAATTTAGATTATACAAGGATGAGAAACGAAATCGATCCTGGCTATTTTAAAGGAAACCACCCGAAATTCGCAAGATGTGACTTAACGAACCCACGAAAAACCTAATTTCGATGTACTGAAAGCCATTTTACTCCTGCTCCATCCAAATAAATATCAGCGTCTTAACCAGAGCGCCACATACCTAGAAAACAAATCGCTTGCTGGCCATGTAATTATTTTAAAGACTCCGAACGGGTTGTGCTGATGCAGAATTATTGAAACCAAACACAGCTGTGTGTCTAGCGGCCAATTTAATGCATGCGTACGTATCTTGAAGAACCGAAGAGAACTTAAAAAGAGTTAATGAAACGCGAGATGTGTTGGTATCTTGGTCGGTGTTTCGTATGTTTAGAAAACCAATTCCAGGTAGGCTATGAAGGAATGTAGCTAGCACAACTCTGTATTTCACTCAAGGGCAATAAGGATGGATTAACAATTTCAGTGGAAGTTATTACAAGGAACCTGATCGTGTTCAGAAATGTAAGATGAAATATAGTTGCCGGCCACGGTGGTCTCGCGGTTCTAGGCGCGCAGTCCGGAACCGTGCGACTGCTACGGTCGCAGGTTCGAATCCTGCCTCGGGCATGGATGTGTGTGATGTCCTTAGGTTAGTTAGGTTTAAGTAGTTCCAAGTTCTAGGGGACTAATGACCACAGCAGTTGAGTCCCATAGTGCTCAGAGCCATTTGAACCATTTTTTTGAAATACAGTTGGTAGTGGCGAGTTTGTTAGTATTTTTAGGGACCACGAGGTCATTCTAGCGAAACTGAATACCGTAACACCCAAACGCACCAAAAACAAATGCAAAATATATCCATTTAAATAAGCAGGTAAAAATTCACTTGACGTCTTCCAAAGAGAGAGCCTCCACTCTTTCCGAACTAAGATGTGGCTTGAATTCAAAGAAACAGTGTCGACTGCAATGGAGAGATTGACACCAAATAAATTAATAATAGACGGAACTGACCCGCCCTCCATTGTGCTCGAAACAGATCAGGACACTATTCCGGAAGAAATCCCCAAGATTGGCAAAGTTTCACAGAAGCTAGAAATTTAGTGCGAACTTAGTTGGGAGATCTTTTAATAGCTTCCACAACGAAATCCTGTCTCGAAATCTGGCAGAAAATCCACAGAGATTCTGGACGTATGTAAAGTACACTAGTGTCAAGACACAATCAATACCTTCGCTGCGTGATAGAAAAGGTGATGTTACCATTGATAGCGCTAATAACGCGGAGCCGCACGGGATTAGCCGAGCGGTCTGGGGCGCTGCAGTCATGGACTGTGCCGCTGGTCCCGGCGGAGGTTCGAGTCCTCCCTCGGGCATGGGTGTGTGTGTTTGTCACTAGGATAATTTAGGTTAAGTAGTGTGTAAGCTTAGGGACTGATTACCTTAGCAGTTAAGTCCCATAAGATTTCACACACATTTGAACAACTAAAGCGGAGTTACTAAACAAAATTTTTCCGAAATTACTTCACCAATTAAGACTAAGTAAGTATTCCAGAATTCGCATCAATAAATGCTACCGACATGAGTAACATGGAAGTAGATAACCTCAGTATAACAAAACAGCTCGATTCAGGCAAATCCTCCGGTCCAGATTGTATACCAATTAGATTCCTTTCAGAGTATGTGTGATATAACAACTCCGTACTTCACAATCATATACAAACGCTCTCTCGACGAAAGATACGTAGCTCAAGACTGGTAAGCTGCACAGGACACACATGTATTCATGAAATGAAGTACGAGTAATCCGATGAATTATAGACACGTATCACTGACGTTGATTTGCGGTAGGATTCTGGAACTTATACTGTTTTCGAATATTATAAATTACCTCTAGGAAAAGGATTTGTTAACACACAGCACGTACTCAAAAAATATCGTTATTGTTAAACATAATTAGTTTTTTATTCTCACGAAGTAATGAGTGCTACCGGCAGAGGATCTCAAATTGGTTCCTCATTTCTGGAACTGCAAAAGGCTTTTGATACCGTTCCTCATAAGCTGCTTATTATCAAGTTGCGTGCCTATGGAGTATCGTTGCGATACCTGAGGTTCCCGACGGAAGTGTTACAGGCCCTCTGTTGTTCCTGATCTATATAAACGACTTATGAGACAATGTGAGGAGCCCTCTTAGGTTGTTTAGATGCTGTGATTTGCCGTCTAGTAAAGTCATCAGAGAATCAAAACCAATTGCAAAATGATTTAGACAAGATACCTTTATCGTGAGAAAAGTGGCAATTGTGCCTACATAATGAAAAGTGTGTGGTACTCCCCATGAGTACTAATAGGAATCCTACAGTCTGAAAAAACCGCGCGACCGCTATGGTCGCAGGTTCGAATCCTGCCTCGGGCATGGATGTGTGTGATGTCCTTAGGTTAGTTAGGTTTAAGTAGTTCTAAGTTCTAGGGGACTGATGACCTCAGCAGTTAAGTCTCATAGTGCTCAGAGCCATTTGAACCATAATAGGAATCAATTAAATTTTGGTTACACGATAAATCATGCACAAATCTAAAGGCTATCAATTCCTCTAAACACCTAGGAATTACAGTTACAAGCAAATTAAACTAACGATTACACAAATAATGTCGTGGGGAAGGTAAACCAAGGACTGAGTTTCAATGACAAAAAAAAAAATGGTTCAAATGGTTCTGAGCACTATGGGACTTAACATACGAGGTCATCAGTACCGTAGAACTTAGAACTACTTAAACCTAACTAAGCTAAGGATATTACACACATCAATGCCCGATGCAGGATTCGAACCTGCGACCGTAGCAGTCGCGCGGTTCCGGACTGAAGCTCCTAGAACCGCTCGACCACCGCGGCCGGCCACTGACAGAACACTTAGAAGATGCGACAAGACTATTGCAAAACTGCCTACACTATACTTGTCCGTCCTCTGCTTGAGCCCTGCTGCGCGATATGGGAGCCTTACCAGTATCGATTGACGGAGGACATCGCAAAAATTCAAAGGGGAGTTCTTTTGAACTATCGGGAAATAGGGGAGAGAGTGCCAAGAATATGATAAACGAGTTGGTGTGGTAATCATTAAAACAAAGGCGCTCTTCGTTGCGGCTAAATTACAATCTACGTATAATTCCTACAGCAATTTGGAAGTTTAACTTTAATTATAATCACCCTGTATTATCCAAATACCATTGCCTTTCAAATTCTGCCTTATTACAGTGTGCATTGTCACTCTGACAGAATCAGTCATCGTCTCCGGACCGTTCCGCTATTGCACGCAGAGCACGATGTTGTATAATGTGTTCTTATCCTTCCCCATTTAGCGTTTTCTTAAGCGCAGTAATGTGCCTCACCCCTCAAGCAACACAAACACCCCCATAATACCGTAACACAATGTCGTCTGAACTTCACTGTAGGCACTACACATGATGGCACGTAACGTTTTCCAGGCTTTCGATAAACCCAAACGACTGTATAGGGTTGTCACAGGTGAGTGAGTCATCACTCCAAATCATTCGTTTCCAGTCATCCACTATCCAGTGCCATTACTTTATACACCACCTCAAGCATAGCTTAGCATTAATTACAAAAATGTGTGTCGTATGAGGAGCTGCTCTTTTAACTCCCTGCGTTACCTGGACTACCAGTAGCACTTTGGAACTCACGAATGATTCCTTCTACTTTTTACAATAACCTTCCCGAATGCTCGACAGTCCTTGTTCATCAGTACGTGAAGGTTGCCTGGTCTCGGTTCTGCTATGCTTGTTCCTTCGCGTTACCACTTCAAAACACGTCAGCAACAATCCTCTTGGGAAGTATAAGGACTGTAACGTCCCAGAGGGACCTGACACTCACGTGACATCCAATAAATAATGTCCGCGTTGACGTCACTGAGCGCTCCTGATCAGCCCATTGCGCTGTTACTGCTTTCTACTGGAAACACACTACTCGACTTCTTTTACACTGGCCCATTCGCCTTGGAAGTGGGCTGCTTCTGTGTTGGCATCGCTGTGTAACGCTTTACATTCGATCTCTCACTGCGCTTTCTTTGTAAGAGACTCTTTGGCTGGCTGGACTCGTTGTTGGAAGTTAGTCGCCAGCAGTGATGGAAGTACTGTTGGGCAGTTGGAGGTGAACAGCCAGCAGTGATGGATGTTAGATGTGAGAAGTTAGTATTGATGGAGGGTAGAGGTCTGAAGCGTTAGCGTAGGCTAACGATCTGTACATGTTCCACCTGGTGACTGAATATTATTCATGTTTATATACCTTTGTACTAGATGTCAATGACGATTTATAAACGTGTCTGAACTGGATGTCACATTATTAAGGTAAAAAATACATTATTTGGTTTGCAACAAAATCTTTCCTTTGCTAACCACATGCCTATTAGTAGTTAGTAGCTTTAGTAGTTAGAATCTTTTATTTAGCTGGCAGTATTGACGCTCGCTGTATTTCAGTAGTTCGCGTAGTGAAGATTTTTGTGACGTAAGTGCTTAATGAAATGTATAGGCTATTGTTAGTGTGGTGTCACCGCCAGACACCACACTTGCTAGGTGGTAGTTTTAAATTGGCCGCGGTCCATTAGTACATGTCGGACCCGCGTGTCGCCACTGTGTGAACGCAGACCGAGCGCCACCACAAGGCAGGTCTCGAGATACGGGATAGCACTCGCCCCAGTTGTACGGATGACTACACTGACGAAGCCTCGCTCCTTTGCCGAGCAGATAGTTAGAATAGCCTTCAGCTAAGTCCATGGCTACGACCTAGCAAGGCGCCATTAGCCTTACATAGCAATTGATGCTTATCGTATAAAGCATGTCTCATCAAGAACGATGTATACTACAAGGATGGATTAAAGTTAAGTAATCCAAAAGCTACGTACTTTTCTTTATAGCATTCATTACGTATCCTGTTTCAGACCTCACGCCATCCTTCGTGTGTTTATAGCGTGCATTGCCGTCCCCTCAACTCACACTGTGTCGGCACTTCTGTCGACACATCAGTTAGGATTTCTTTTTAGTCAGGGCCATTCTTTTGAATTAATTATTTGAAGTCAGGTTATCTTTTTTTTTGAGCAGTCAGACTGCGTGGCGCTAGAATATTGTGGGTCAGTGTCGACATGACAAGAAAAAGTAAAGAGAAGGTAGGCTCACTAAGTTCAGTTTTACTCAGCTGTTTCAGAATTAAATAACGTAGAAGCTTCAACTTCCCATTTCATTCAGCAATAGAAGCAGAAATTAATTTTAATAATGAAGTTTAAGCCACTCATGACATCTAGCGGTCAATTCCACATTACATAGGGGTGTCCGGATACTTTGGTCAGATAGTGTGAAAGACCGGTGGAAGTGGAGGGATACAAACCTGACGCTGAGCGAGTGGGAGCAATATATACCTGTATGTCTAGCAACTCGTATAGACTTAACAGTCTTTCACACATAACGAAGGGATCAAAGACGCACTAGGCCTTAAATTTTTGTCTAGGACGTCTTGACCTACAAATAAATTAAAAACAGCTCCAGTCACCCGGTTCCCACCAAGGTTATTCACTAACAAATAATAATAATAATAAAACAAAGGTCAGACTGCGGGTCTGGTAACCGGTAACCGTTTTCTGTGGTTATCCTGGTGTGGTGCTTGCAGAATCAGCGTCGTGGGGTATTACGATTCATAGCTGGACAAACTGAAAATTGCATTTATGGCTGAAATTCAGTATACTGCGAAGGAGAAATATATTTTCCATCATAATAAAGCGTAATAAGATATGTGTCATATTTTTGTTGCAAAACTGCAGGACATTCACCTACAAGTCCCCTCATATTTATTGTATTCGCCAAATTTAGCTCACAGAGACTGTTCTTGTCCTGAAGCCCAAAGCCGCGTGTTTTGCACAGTTGTAGGGCTCTCATTATACACAGGGTATTAAAATCTGGTGGACTAAATGTATTAGTCTCTATCAGATCTTGTCTTTTCTTGTCCGAAACCGAACGAGGTGGCGCAGTGGTTAGCACACTGGACTCCCATTTGGGAAGACGATGGTTCAATCCCGCGTCCGGCCATCCTGGTTTAGGTTTTCCGTGATTTCCCTACAACGCTCCACGCAAATGCCGGGATGGTTCCTTTGAGAGGGCACAGCCGACTTCCTTTCCCGTCCTTCTCTAATACAATGAGACCGATGACCTGGCTGTTTGGTCTCTTCCCCCAAAAACAACCCCAACCCTCTTGTCGGAATGGGTACTGTGTAAGCACGAATATTCCTTCAAAACGCGAAGAAATACGGAGTATGCAATACGATGTACGTAAAGTGACAGTAGAATTTAAAACGTTTGCTAGTTTCTTGGATGTCTTGGCCACTCTCTTTTCCAGCTGTCGCTTCGCCAGCTTTCCTTTTCCCGTACGACCCAAGAATGACTGCTCCTGCAACCTGGTACACGCTGGCAACGTCTGGAATGCAGACTCGTAGCGTGCATAAAAAACGTTGAAGCCAAAACGGGCTGATATCTGCTGACTCAGGCGGCACGGCTCTTACTGAGCAGATGGCAAAAGGGGAACGAGGCATCAAGGCCAATTGTGAAACGCCGTGTGTCACTAGCGACCACGCTGCTTAACTGGCCGAGACCTCCACGATTTCAATTAAATCACGGCTATCATCTAGAAGCCTTGCCGGAAAGAAATCCTTCGTTGCCATGCACTGACTGATATCGCAACATCAAATCTGACATGTTGCACTCTCATGTTCACGAAATTTGTAATACACTCCTGGAAATGGAAAAAAGAACACATTGACACCGGTGTGTCAGACCCACCATACTTGCTCCGGACACTGCGAGAGGGCTGTACAAGCAATGATCACACGCACGGCACAGCGGACACACCAGGAACCGCGGTGTTGGCCGTCGAATGGCGCTAGCTGCGCAGCATTTGTGCACCGCCGCCGTCAGTGTCAGCCAGTTTGCCGTGGCATACGGAGCTCCAACGCAGTCTTTAACACTGGTAGCATGCCGCGACAGCGTGGACGTGAACCGTATGTGCAGTTGACGGACTTTGAGCGAGGGCGTATAGTGGGCATGCGGGAGGCCGGGTGGACGTACCGCCGAATTGCTCAACACGTGGGGCGTGAGGTCTCCACAGTACATCGATGTTGTCGCCAGTGGTCGGCGGAAGGTGCACGTGCCCGTCGACCTGGGACCGGACCGCAGCGACGCACGGATGCACGCCAAGACCGTAGGATCCTTCGCAGTGCCGTAGGGGACCGCACCGCCACTTCCCAGCAAATTAGGGACACTGTTGCTCCTGGGGTATCGGCGAGGACCATTCGCAACCGTCTCCATGAAGCTGGGCTACGGTCCCGCACACCGTTAGGCCGTCTTCCGCTCACGCCCCAACATCGTGCAGCCCGCCTCCAGTGGTGTCGCGACAGGCGTGAATGGAGGGACGAATGGAGACGTGTCGTCTTCAGCGATGAGAGTCGCTTCTGCCTTGGTGCCAATGATGGTCGTATGCGTGTTTGGCGCCGTGCAGGTGAGCGCCACAATCAGGACTGCATACGACCGAGGCACACAGGGCCAACACCCGGCATCATGGTGTGGGGAGCGATCTCCTACACTGGCCGTACACCACTGGTGATCGTCGAGGGGACACTGAATAGTGCACGGTACATCCAAACCGTCATCGAACCCATCGTTCTACCATTCCTAGACCGGCAAGGGAACTTGCTGTTCCAACAGGACAATGCACGTCCGCATGTATCCCGTGCCACCCAACGTGCTCTAGAAGGTATAAGTCAACTACCCTGGCCAGCAAGATCTCCAGATCTGTCCCCCATTGAGCATGTTTGGGACTGGATGAAGCGTCGTCTCACGCGGTCTGCACGTCCAGCACGAACGCTGGTCCAACTGAGGCGCCAGGTGGAAATGGCATGGCAAGCCATTCCACAGGACTACATCCAGCATCTCTACGTTCGTCTCCATGGGAGAATAGCAGCCTGCATTGCTGCGAAAGTTGGATATACACTGTACTAGTGCCGACATTGTGCATGCTCTGTTGCCTGTGTCTATGTGCCTGTGGTTCTGTCAGTGTGATCATGTGATGTATCTGACCACAGGAATGTGTCAATAAAGTTTCCCCTTCCTGGGACAATGAATTCACGGTGTTCTTATTTCAATTTCCAGGAGTGTAGTTTCCGGAGTTTAGATCGATGCACTCAACAGTGAGAAAACTATTCACATGAATTCTGTCGGCATTCTCATTTTTCTCCTGAAATGGAAGAACATCGATGCGCACATAAAATTGAACTGAAGTTCAGACGGTAACAGTAACAAGCCTCCACGATATCCACTGGGAAACATGAAACAGCTACTCCTGGCAATGGTAAGAAGCACGAAATGCAGTACCATATTAGGACGTGATGTGCGTTTAAAAGCGCATATTTTGCTTTCTAATTTCTGTTTATCCGGTTAGAGTATGGCTAGTGAATGTGGGGAAAGACTGCCATTCAGTCGTGCGTTCGCATCACTCCTGGTATTTAAATCTCTTGACTATTATTAAAAACCTACTACAGTAAATCACAGGAAGCAGAATTGGAAATAAATAAATAAATAAATAAAAGTATAAATTAATGTGCAGTTCTCGTTTCGGAGCGGGTAATAAATAAATACCTTACATAACTATCAACTTGTGAAACAAATGAATCAGCACTATTTCTTATAATCTGTGCTAATCTGATGGGAGCATGTGTTCTCGCTTGCTGTTTGTTAACTAATGTGACTTATGGATGTCAGAATACATCCGTTGCAAGTCACGGAACTTTAACAATGGAAAGTGTGAGTGCCATCTGGCTATTTTTACGATAATATTCGTTCTGTGTGGTTCGCGCGCGTTTAGTTTTCAGAGTATGCTTGAGCTGTAAAAACATGAAAAGCCCGGCGTTCGCCTACACGAACGCCGTGTTTCAAGAAGTCGTTTACTTTTTACATTACAGCCGATGCGGAACTGGAACACACACCAGTGTATTGTAAGGAAGATCAGATTTTCATGTTCTATTGACACCAATAAAGACGAAACACAGGTTGGATTTGGACACGGCTAGATGCTAAAACCGGCCGTGTCTTTATTTAAGAAACTATCGCACTACTTCGCTGTAGTGCTCTGAGGAAGCCATGGAAAACCTAACCGTCGTTAATTAGGACTCCGCTCTTTCCAGTTTCGTGCCCAAAGCCTTAAACATAATGCCACCTCCATTCGTGGGTTTGGTGTACAGAGCTCACGAAAGATTTTTTTACGGCTATTGTTATCTGTAGTGACGCTAAGAGCTTCAGACTGAGTAGCATCCTGCGAAACACAACGACGTTTGAGTGAGAAGAGCGTTAACTATTGAACAGAGAAACTGGATGCTTAAGATCGTACGGACGAGAGTTGCACAGATAAGAGGAAAGATTTTCACTAAGGTGGTGGAATGGCTGTGAGAGGAGTAATCTGGAGGAACGACTTTAAAACCTCGTCCAGGTATACTGATCTTTTTACGCACTGTTTCCCTAAATTAACTAAAACAAATGCATATAAATTGTGCCTCCATACTTCTCAAAACGAACTTGTACTCCACCTCTAATCTTGTCGACTTCGACGGAACGTCAGTCTCCATCCCGAATGTGTTGCTCCTATTTCTCGAGGAACACGCTGTAAACATTGTGATTTAAAGGAAACAGAAACATTAACCTCTCCAAAAGAAACACCAAAATTTATAGAAGGTCGGTAAAATAAAACTGAGCCGGATAATATTTCATACACGTTAACACAGGCAACCCTATTTACATTATCCGCCCCGTGTTTCAGAGCAATTTAAAAGGATTCCAAGATCCAAGTAAACTTGCCATGAAAAATTTCAAACAAATTTTGCACATAAATAATAGCACAAACTTGCAGTGCAAGACACTAGTCTGATATATCAACAAGCCCTTTGACAATTATACAGGTTGAAGAAATACGCACTCTGACATTACTGCGCGATTCCTCACATACTGGCAATACAAAAGTGTCTCATAAAATTTCGTCCGGCGCATATTTCAGGCAGTAAATGGAGGTTAAAGATTTGCACTCTGGCAACACTGTAATCACGTGACGGGTAAATACCTCTATTAGAATAGGACAGCGCGTGGTGCAATGGGATAGCGGTCCGCAGCTTGTGGTCGTGCGGTAGCGTTCTCGCTTCCCACGCCCGGGTTCCCGGGTTCGATTCCCGGCGGGGTCAGGGATTTTCTATGCCTCGTGATGACTGGGTGTTGTGTGATGTCCTTAAGTTAGTTAGGTTTAAGCAGTTCTAAGTTCTAGGGGACTGATGACCATAGATGTTAAGTCCCTTAGTGCTCAGAACCAATGGATAGCGTTTCGGGTTAGCACACGTACAAGGTCGAGGTTTCGAGTCTGGGTCGAGGCTTATTTTATTTGTTTTTATTTTCTAAATGTAGTCTGCGTGGTACGTTATCTGGTGTCTGGTGTCTTAATCGTGACACAGCGATTACAGTGGGTCTTCTACAAAACATTTGTAGTTACGTACTACGAACACACAAATGGAAATACAATCGTTTCCGTTGGTCAGCTTTTAAAGAAATCTTTTGCACGTCGTCGTTTCACATCACTGAATCTACTAGATTCCAAACTTTTTTTGTGCATCCTCCCCCGTTGGTCCCAAAGAAATTATTTGCTAGCCTTACTTGTGACTTAAGGCCCTAGCGAAATGTAGTGGATCTGAACGTGGCAAGAATGATAGCTGGCATTGCTCGATAGGAGCATTGGGTGAGGGTACACACAAAAAAGCTTGGAATCTAGTAGATGCAGTGATGCGAAACAATTCGCGTCCACGACGTGCGAAACGTTTTTTTAAAATCTGACCAATGAAAAATGTACTTCCATTTCTGCGTTCATAGTACGTAACTGCAAATGTTTTGTAGAAGACCCACTGTAATCGCTGTGTCACGATTAAGACGCCAGATATCGTACCACCCAGACTACTTTTAACAAATGAAAACAAATAAATCTCGACCCATAATCGAACCCTCGACCTCCTGCATGCTTAACCAAAACGTTATCCACTGCACCAATAGCGCAGCACTAGCAATTTATTCTGATACTGGTAGGTAACGTACACGTGAATAAAGTTTTGCCAGATTGCAAATCTTTGACGTTCATTTACTGCCCAAAATAGGCGCAGAACGAAATTTTATGAGAGACATTTTTGTATTGCTAGTATGTGAGAAATAGCGCTGCGAAGTCCGTGTGCACGAATTTTTCTTCACTCTGTACACGCTGGAATCAAAGTAAGTGACTACCTCAAGACTGAAGCCGTTAATGGAAATTTTAGATTGATTAGATGACAGGATGTGGTCCAAAATGAAGAAGGAAGGAAGATTAGGTTTACCGTCCCGTCGACATCGCGTTCGCTAGAGACGGAGCACAAGCTCGGATTGTTTCAGGAATGGGGAAGGAAGTCGGTATTGCCCCTTCAAAGGAACCATCCCGGCGTTTGCCAGTTGCGATTTAGGAAAATCACGGAAAACCTAAACCTGGATGGCCGGACGCTGGTTTGAACCGTCGTCCTCCCGAATGCGACGGAAAAGAAATTTATAGTTGAGTCTCGAAATGGTAATGCAAATACATCGTGAAAGAATATTGAGGGGACAACTAGCAACGTACGAGGTGGATCATCATCATAGCTAGATATAGAACAGCGCTCTTTGCGTCACAGAACAGAGTAAAATAAGTGAGCTGTCCTGATGGACTGTATTAGGTATTAGTAATAGATACGCTTGAATTTTAGGCTTAGTAAAAATGGACTATTCTCAAAAAAAAAAAAAATGGTTCAAATGGCTCTGAGCACTATGGGACTTATCTGCTGAGGTCATCAGTCCTCTAGAACTTAGAACTACTTAAATCTAACTAACCTAAGGACATCATACACATCCATGCCCGAGGCAGGATTCTAATCTGCGACCGTAGCGGTCGCAGGGTTCCAGAACTGTAGCGCCCAGAACTATTCTCACTTTAAACGTATTTGCCGTATACGAAGGGTTAGGATTCAAATCTTATACCGTCATGAAGGGACAGAAACCATGAAACTCTGGAAGAAGTCCAATGCTTCAGTTACACGAATAAAAGATTTTCGAACTGGGAGATGAATTTCTTTACCTTTTGGAACCGTGAATACGTGACACTTAAGGGAAATTCGTTCCACCGGTTGTGGAAAGCGCACACTATCGCAACCACAGCAGATCCTTTTGACAAATTCTCTTTTGTTACACATATCGGAGCCTCTCTAACAATTACTTGGAAAAAATACAGAACCGGCCACTTTTTTAAAACTTTATGTACACCAACACGCGTTCCGGGATTTCATCCACGTTTAACTAGCATAATGTTGTTACATCTTAATCGTTATTGTGTTTATGCTAACTGTATTTTGAAAGCCTACACGCTATGTATTTTGAATGTTGCAGTTGTCCTAAGTGAAATAATTTTCGTAGATATCAGTGTTTCCGAGTCGTATAATCATGTATTATTCACAACTAGGTAAAATTACCTTCATTCTGAATCGTGCATCTCCTTACTGAGTTGTGTACACACCATACGCATTTTCTCGTATGCTGGTCTACGACTGTAACGCACAATTCGCTGTATGGCCGGCTAACGCGTTTACGCCGGAAGTTACACGTAAATAAAATTACAATTTTCGTGCATGTTCGGCAAATTATCTCTGAAGTGAGAAGCGTTATTAGCCTTAATATTGATGGTTTTAAAATTTCACACAAGTCTACTTACGAATGGAAAAAAATTAAACTCCATATAGTGTCATTAACTGCGTAACACACTGTATGTTTACTGTAATATCTGGGGCTAGCTTATGTTACCCGCAGACTTCTGCATATTCGGATTAGTGGAGCAATGATATTTGAGTTAAAAATGGAAAAAAAGAGTGATCAATTGGTTTGAACATAAAAGAAGCAACACGACATACTTTAGATACAGCTACTAGAGTGTTACAATGGAAAGAACAAAAAAAATGGCTCTGAGCGCTATGGGACTTAACTTCTGAGGTCATCAGTCCCCTAGAACTTAGAACTACTTAAACCTAACTAACCTAAGGACATCACACACATCCATGCCCGAGGCAGGATTCGAACCTGCGACCGTAGCAGTCGCGCGGTTCCGGACTGAGCGCCTAGAACCGCTAGACCACCGCGGCCGGCGTCTGAAACAGTCAAGGGGAAACTACACAAATGCAGAATGGTTCATAAAATCGATCAACGTCTAACAAAGCGCATCTGTGTTCGGTTCACGCATACAGGTAGGCCTCTCCGGAGATCAATAGCAGTGCTGCATCCTGTACCAAAGAAGGTCTTGGGTCCAAATGGCTACTGGGCGACTGAAATCCTGTAACATTTCAGCCGCTTCCATCTTGTGTTAAGTATGTGTGACGAACACATAGCAATAAATTAATTGTGTCATCGTGATGAGCCGAGTGGCTTACAGGAAATTTAGTTCCGCTCGGCGCGGATGCGGCGCGCGAGCTGGATGTCCTTGGGCATGACGGTGACGCTTACGGAATGGATGGCGCACAGGTTGGTGTCTTCGGAAAGGCCGACGAGGTAGGGGTCGCTGGCTTCGTGCAACGCCATGACGGCGGAGCCCTGGATGCGCAGGTGGTCTCGAAGTCCCGGGCTATCTTATGCACTAGGCTCTGGACGGCCAACTTAACGGGTGAGCAGCTCGGTGCTCGTTTGTTAGCGGCGGATATCTCGCAAAGATTCCTGTAGCGGTGGAACTTCTTGACGCCGCCGGTGGCGGACGCGTTCTTCCTCGGCGCCTTCATGGCGAGCTGTTTGCGCGGCGTCTTTCCGTTGGTCGACTTGCGGAACGTTTGCTTTGTGCGGGCCGTGTCAGCGAAACAGTAGTAGCGCGACCTACTTTCGTTCACATTACACTGTTCATTGTTTGGGATAGAGCTTTCCACTATTCTCTGTTACATCAGAAGCACGATTTGTTTTCAATCTTCCTGAAGTACCGGGTGATCAATAAGTCAGCATAAATTTGAAAAGTTAATAACCCACAGAATAATGTAGATAGAGAGGTAAAAATTGACACTCATGCTTGGAACGACATGGGGTTTTATTAAAACACCGTCATATTGCTAGGCGTGTGGAAAATCTCTTGCGCGCGTCGTCTGGTGATGATCGTGTGCCGGCCGGTGTGGCCGAGCGGTTCTAAGCTCTTCAGTCTGGAACCACGCGACCGCTACGGTCGCAGGTTCGAATCCTGCCTCGGGCATGCATGTGTGTGATGTCCTTAGGTTAGTTAGGTTTAAGTAGTTCCGAGTTCTAGGGGACTGATGACCCCAGATGTTAAGTCCCATAGTGCTCAGAGCCATTTGAACCATTTTTGATGATCGTGTGCTCAGCCGCCACTTTTGTCATGCTTGGCCTCCCAGGTCCCCAGACCTCAGTCCGTGCGATTATTGGCTTTGGGGTTACCTGAAGCCGCAAGTGCATCGTGATCGACCTATATATCTAGGGATGCTGAAAGACGACATCCGACGCCAGTGCCTCACCATAACTCCGGACATGCTTTACACTGCTGTTCACAACATTATTCCTCGACCACAGCTATTGTTGAGGAATGATGGTGGGCATATTGATCATTTCCTGTAAAGAACATCATCTTTGCTTTGTCTTACTTTGTTATGCTAATTATTGCTATTCTGATCAGATGAAGTGCCATCTGTCGGACATTTTTTGAACTTTTTTTTTGTTCTAATAAAACCCCATGTCATTCCAAGCATATGTGTCAATTTGTACCTCTCTATCTACATTATTCCGTGATTTATTCAGTTTTCAAATTTATACTGACTTTTTGATCACCTGGAATAGGGAGCAGCTACGAGCGTGCTTTTGGCCGATTTTAACTGGCATGCAACCGATGCTGTAATTCATCCGGAAGTCATTACGAGAGGATCAAGTTGGAGCTTTGATCATTCCAGCCAAGCCAATCCATCAGATTTGCCCTTCAACCAGTAAATGGTCCTTGCTTTCTATGCACAACTAAACTATGCTGATTCAGAAAAAGATCAGCTTCAGCAGTGTGTGAAGAAAGTTGTTGCATGCAGTATTTTCATGAACACCAGCGTTCATTTTTCCATCGACTGTACCATGAATAGCAAATGTTACTATCGCCGCATCTCTCTCACATACATAGCGTTCGATATACATCAGTGAGATGGATACACACCACATTCGATATCTCCCGGTATGCTGTGATTCATGACTCTCAAACATGGTCTTCATTCGAACGACTCTAGCGTTGATGCCTCTGGAGAGAGCTACGACGATAGTAACATTTGTTAGTCATGGTACAGTAGATTGAAACGTAAATGGGGTTCCGGGTATCGATTCCCGACCGGGTTGAGGATTTTCTCTGCCTGGGGACAGGATGTTCGTGTTATCATCGTCATCATCATCATCATCATCATTATCCGTGGCTAGATTGGACTGTGTAAAAAGTGGGACTACGTACGGGCGCTGATGACCGCGCAGTTGAGCGCCCCATACACCAGTCACCATCAACTCCAACGATGACCTTGTTTGCACCACTCTAAGCTGCGTAGCAGATTCGTACCTGTAATCAACTGCGAATGGGTAGCGGCACACCCAAGAGAGAAAAATGCTGTCGCCTCTCAACATCGCTTAGTAACCTCTGTACATTTGCTGCAATATAGCTCTCTGCAGTATTGATAAAGATATCTTGACGAACGTCCGCCTGCGTGGCTGAATGATTACGTGCTTGACTCCCATGCAGCGGGTCAGGGTTCGATTCCCGGCCGGGTTGGAGATTTTCTCCGCTCGTGGTCTGGGTGTCGTGTTGTCCTCTTCATCATTTCACCCTCGTCACTGGTACGCGAGTCGCCAGACACGTTCAATCGGGAACATAATGGGAAAGCTGCTACCATGGGACTACCCCAGTATCAAGCAGACAGTTCACTGTATGACGTCGACTGTAATAAGACTCGCACTCGGCGGCCGAACTTCCCCGGTCGGCAGTGCCATACGATCATTTCATTTCATCTCGACGAATGTTTCGTGCGGTGAGTTCTTGAGTTCGGCCAAAATGGTTCAAATGGCTCTGAGCACTATGGGACTCTAACTTCTGAGGTCATGTGCCCTAGAACTTAGAACAACTTAAACCTAACTAACCTAAGGACATCACACACATCCATGCCCGAGGCAGGATTCGAACATGCGACCGTAGCGGTCACGCGGTTCCAGACTGTAGCGCCTAGAACCGCTCGGCCACTCCGGCCGGCAACTAGTACAGACCACTTGAGCTCTTATTTCCCTAGATTCATTTCTGCATATATAGCTGTTCTGCACACGGTATGTGGAGCTAGGTTAATAGTGCACCAACTTTATTTTCTCTGCTCGCTGTTCCATTCGCAGAAGGTCTACGGAAAGTAAGATCTTTCGGTACCCTGTGCATGGCCCAAATTTCTTTACTTTTAACGTCGTGATCTTTACGCGAGTTACACAGTGCCTGACAAAAGAACTGACCCACCTGGAAGGGGCGGAGAAAACGAAATGAGCCCACTTGTCTGTATGACGTTGCAGCCCCTTTGCCTGGATGCATGCTGCTGGCCCACAACTGCTGTAACTGGACCTCGATGTCCTGGACACTGGAACGGAGTTTACGTCTGAGGTGGTCCCATTCTCTCGGGGACAAATCTGGGAAACGTGCTGGACATGACAGTACATCAGTATCAAACAGACAGTTCACAGAAACACGCTTTGTGTGTGGGCGAGGACTGTTCTGTTGAAAAATTGCACCACGACAGTGTCGCATAAGACGTAGCACATGAGGAAGTACGATGTCTGTGTCGCACCATTATGCCGTCAGTGTTCCCACAATCAACACCTGCCGTGACCTGAAGTCATACCCAATAGCTCCCCACACCATAAACTCCGCTGTGCGTCTCCAAAATATTGGAAATTGGGATCCCTCTCCAGATCGGCGACAATGGTCATCCTAGGTAGTGCAGAACCGCGATTCATCGCTGAACACAATCTACATCTACAGCTACATCTATATCCATACTCCGCAAGCCACCTGACGGCGTGTGGCGGAGGGTACTTTGAGTACCTCTATCGGTTCTCCCCTCTATTCCAGTCTCGTATTGTTCGTGGAAAGAAAGATTGTCGGTATGCCTCTGTGTGGGCTCTAATCTCTCTGATTTTATCCTCGTGGTCTCTTCGCGAGATATACATAGGAGGAAGCAATATACTGCTTGACTCATGGGTGAAGGAATGTTCTCGAAACTTCAACAAAAGCCCGTACCCAGCTACTGAGCGTCTCTCCTGCAGAGTCTTCCACTGGAGTTTATCTGTCATCTCCGTAACGCTTTCGCGATTACTAAATGATCCCGTAACGAAGCGCGCTGCTCTCCTCTATCTCTTCTATCAACCCTATCTGGTACGGCCCCCAAACTGGTGAGCAATATTCAAGCAGTGGGCTAACAAGTGTACTGTAACCTACTTCCTTTGCTTTCGGATTGCATTTCCTTAGGATTCTTCCAATATAAAAATGGAAATGTCGTGTGGCTAGGGCCTCCCGTCGGGTAGACCGTTCGCCTGGTGCAGGTCTTTCGATTTGACGCCACTTCGGCGACCTGCGCGTCGATGGGGATGAAATGATGATGATTAGGACAGCACAACACCCAGTCCCTGAGCGGAGAAAATCTCCGACCCAGCCGGGAATCGAACCCGGGCCCTTAGGATTGACAGTCCGTCACGCTGACCACTCAGCTACCGGGGCGGACATTCTTCCAATGAATCTCAGTCTGACATCTGCTTTACCGACGATCAACCTGATATGATCATTCCACTTTAAATCACTCCTAATGCCTACTCCCAGATAATTTATGGAATTAACTGCTTCCAGTTGCTGGCCTGCTATATTGTTGCTAAATGATAAAGGATCTTTCTTTCTATGTATTCGCAGCACATTACACTTGTCTACATTGAGATTCACTTGCGATTCCCTGCGCCATGCGTCAATTCGTTGCAGATACTCCTGCATTTCAGTACAATTTTCCATTGTTACAACCTCTCGATATACTGCAGCATCATCCACAAAAAGCCTCAGTGAACTTCCGATGTTATCCACAAGTTCATTTATGGATATTGTGAATAGCAACGGTCCTACTACATTCCCCTGTGGCACACCTGAAATCACTCTTACTTCGGAAGACTTCTCTCCATTGAGAATAACATGCTGCGTTCTGTTATTTAGGAACTCTTCAATCTAATCACACAATTGGTCTGATAGTCCATATGCTCTTACTTCGTTCATGTATCTGTCACAAAGAATGCGACACCATCATCAACAGTCCATGCTTCTCAGTCACGGCACCAGTCCAAATGTAGCCATTTGTGTTGTGGCGAGAGCGGTAATTCGCTACTCCGGCTTTTGCTAATCTCCAACCGACGATGCAGAATGAGACACAATGCTGCAAGTAGTCCATTACTTGTTGCTGCGTGGCATGCGATGTTGTGAAGGGACTATTATGTATCTGATGCACAACACAGCGAGCAAGTGGTTGATAGGTACCTGAACGAGGAGTATGCCTGCCCTCACTTTCGCATGCAGCCCAACATCGGGTCACTGTCACATTGGAACCGGCTAAATGGAGTCTCGCAATGAGGCCCCTTCCAAACTCTGGAAGGTGCTGATAACGCTGCCTCATACGAGAACGGGGCATCTGAGTTCTGAGAACATCGCTCCTCATATACCTAACCAGGTCTGGTAGCGACAATGGACAACGCTAATGCACACTCCTGGCCGTTGTATCTGTCACAAGGAATTGAGACTGTAATCGTTTACATTCCAGACGGTGGTGTGCACGTCTACGAAATTACACTGTCATCTGGCCAATTCTTCTGCGCCCTTCACTTATGTTTTGTCAAGCAGTGTATATTGGAGAAAGTAATGTGTTTTTGGCCTAATTCTGGAACGTAGGCCCTTGGAATTTTGTGAGTAACGTTATCCACAACGTGCAAACTGAAACACGTATGTAACGTACCAGCGATGGTGAGGCATGATAAAATCTTTGACCAGAGAGCCTTTTATCGTGGTTAGTCTGCGCTTGACCGCGCGAGAGTTGCGAGCAGCACTCTGTCGGTAGCAGTAGCTCAGGTCAGTTGCGTCCAGTAGTCGGTCGGTAGTAGTCGTGCAGTACAGTTGCGAGCAGTCTGTCAGTGGGCAGTCTGTGAGCAGTGCAGTATGTCGGTAGTAGCAGTCGAGAGCAGTTGTGTGTGAGGAGTCGGCGGGCGTCGACATGGCATTCTGGTCAAGATACAGGACGAGGTATATTATTTTTAAATGCGCTCAGCTAATAATGTAAATTAACTGTAACCAATTTGTGCAATAATCGCCCCAATAATAATCTTGATTTCAAAGAAATTTTCAACAAAAGAACCAGTTAATTGAACCAACGATTTCCTTCCATTTCCTTTAAAGAAAAGTTTCAGTTAAATTTAAAAAAAAAAATTATTATTTGCAATGCATTTCCTCCAAGCCGTGGCCAACAATAAGAGCAGAAATTTGACATGCAGTTTCAATGAGGTAAGAAATTAATTCTGATTTTTTTTGCACAGGGCCAAAGACCGATATTTCGGTTTAATTGAATTTTCATTGTCACTGAAGTTTCATTAGCACTGAATTATCTTTTATTATATTTTTTGTGGGAGCTTACACCAGAGTCGGATTGCGATTCTCATTTTTATTGTCATTAAATTTAGTTGCTAGGGAGGTTACGCTTGGCTCCCATTTCTATTAAATATTGTCCTTTTTTTAAAATTTTTGTGGGGAGGTTACAAAGCACTTCCTTGTAACGTTTCTCGCTGCAGCTGCTTGACCAAGTATGTGACACACTCACTCTTAATAAACAAACCCACGACAAATCGTGCAGATCTTCTTCGAATATTTAGCACTATTGAAGGTTGGAAATTATGAAGTAACCATGAAATTTATTGTAATTCAGAAAACATGTTAAATGCAATGATAAAAAAGAAGAATGGTACTGTTTGGACATTTGTGTCAAATACAAGACAACAGATTAGTCAATAAATCCTCAGATATTTGTGGGATGAAAGGACAATGTAAGTTGGATCCGTGAAGTAAATAAAGATTTTAAAAAGCTCATAAAAGCCGAAGAAACAGCTGAACAGAATTGAATATGGAAAGATTCCAAGGTAGGAGAGTGAAAAAAAAAAGAAAACTGGTCTTAAGACAGGAAAAAAACACAGTGAACAGACGAAAGAGTGCTGGTAGAAAAGAACGTCGAGTAAGGAACCGAAATTTTGCGTGTAGTCCTTAGCTGGCCCATCTGAGTAGAAGCCGGCCCGAGTGGCCGCGCGGTTCCAGGCGCTTCAATCTGGAACCGCGCGTCCGCTACGGTCGCTGGTTCGAATCCTGCCTCGGGCATGGATGTGTATGATGTCCTTAGGTTAGGTTAGGTTTAAGTAGTTCTAAGTTCTAGGGGACTGATGACCTCAGCTGTTAAGCCCCATTGTGCTCAGAGCCATCTGAGAAGAAGAAATATGGAAGTCTCGACAAAGAAAGTAATCGAAACATTTACTTAGGAATTGTAGGCCAGTAAGTTTTAACGACCCCTGCAGACGAAGATACAACATTCGGAGTAATGACCAGGCCTAGATCAAGACGAGGGCTTTCCAACGATGTGACGAGTCAAGACTCTGTGGGAGGTCAGTGACAAAAGAACTACTTATAGAAGGCACTACCAAGTTTTGTAAACAGTGACAGCGAACCTTTAAAAATACAGTTTTCGTAGTGAAGAGAACTGAAAACCAGAAAAATGACAAAACGTGATAGAATAACAAGTGTACTGCTAAACATAAGAATACCACAGTATGTGGTAAAAAGAAAGTAAGTAAAAAACCAGTGATGATGATGTAGCTTCAGTGAAATACACTCCTGGAAATTGAAATAAGAACACCGTGAATTCATTGTCCCAGGAAGGGGAAACTTTATTGACACATTCCTGGGGTCAGATACATCACATGATCACACTGACAGAACCACAGGCACATAGACACAGGCAACAGAGCATGCACAATTAGTCCTGTGGAACGGCTTGCCATGCCATTTCCACCTGGCGCTTCAGTTGGACCAGCGTTCGTGCTGGACGTGCAGACCGCGTGAGACGACGCTTCATCCAGTCCCAAACATGCTCAATGGGGGACAGATCCGGAGATCTTGCTGGCCAGGGTAGTTGACTTACACCTTCTAGAGCACGTTGGGTGGCACGGGATACATGCGGACGTGCATTGTCCTGTTGGAACAGCAAGTTCCCTTGCCGGTCTACGAATGGTAGAACGATGGGTTCGATGACGGTTTGGATGTACCGTGCACTATTCAGTGTCCCCTCGACGATCACCAGTGGTGTACCGCCAGTGTAGGAGATCGCTCTCCACACCATGATGCCGGGTGTTGGCCCTGTGTGCCTCGGTCGTATGCAGTCCTGATTGTGGCGCTCACCTGCACGGCGCCAAACACGCATACGACCATCATTGGCACCAAGGCAGAAGCGACTCTCATCGCTGAAGACGACACGTCTCCATTCGTCCCTCCATTCACGCCTGTCGCGACACCACTGGAGGCGGGCTGCACGATGTTGGGGCGTGAGCGGAAGACGGCCTAACGGTGTGCGGGACCGTAGCCCAGCTTCATGGAGACGGTTGCGAATGGTCCTCGCCGATACCCCAGGAGCAACTGTGTCCCTAATTTGCTGGGAAGTGGCGGTGCGGTCCCCTACGGCACTGCGTAGGATCCTACGGTCTTGGCGTGCATCCGTGCGTCGCTGCGGTCCGGTCCCAGGTCGACGGGCACGTGCACCTTCCGCCGACCACTGGCGACAACATCGATGTACTGTGGAGACCTCACGCCCCACGTGTTGAGCAATTCGGCGGTACGTCCACCCGGCCTCCCGCATGCCCACTATACGCCCTCGCTCAAAGTCCGTCAACTGCACATACGGTTCACGTCCACGCTGTCGCGGCATGCTACCAGTGTTAAAGACTGCGATGGAGCTCCGTATGCCACGGCAAACTGGCTGACACTGACGGCGGCGGTGCACAAATGCTGCGCAGCTAGCGCCATTCGACGGCCAACACCGCGGTTCCTGGTGTGTCCGCTGTGCCGTGCGTGTGATCATTGCTTGTACAGCCCTCTCGCAGTGTCCGGAGCAAGTATGGTGGGTCTGACACACCGGTGTCAATGTGTTCTTTTTTCCATTTCCAGGAGTGTATGTCTGGGTAAAAGAAGAAAAAACTGTGTTTGCTCAAGGCGGACCCCACCCAAAAACAAATTTACTGTGCATCATATTAAATAGTTTCAAGGAATTAGGTGAAAATTGCTTTTAACAGCTTTTTATGGTTGTAGAAAATATATTCAACACTTTATAATGATTTTATTAATGCATTGTTTTAATATTTGTCCCAAGAGCAGTTTTTATTATAAAGCATGCTTTAGATACCAAGAGTGCAGAATTTGATTGTAGCAGCAATTTTTAAAGGAATGTGCATTTAATTATATATCCTCGGATGCAAAGCGTGACGTTATTCAGAGCGTATTCAGTGTGGTCTCAGGAAACTTTGGCCTTTCGAGGAATACAGGCTACGCTACAGACCACACAGCTAAATAACAGTAACTGGGAGCGGCGCGGTCGGAGCAGTTGTGGCGATAAGGGGTGGGCCATCACGTGGCGGAGTGCAAACTTTTCGCGGCCTTAACTTCGTGCCGCCAACTCCCACATTGACTCGGCCATCTTCCGGAACGACTACGTGACCTGTGAAAGCAAAAGGCCGCGAGGAGCACTGCCGTGATCGCGTTATCATCAGAAGCAGGGGACGGAAGGGAGGCTGCAGTTTAACGTCTCGTCGTCCCAGAGACGAAGCGCGAGAGCGTCCGCTGGGAAAGCGTTGGGAAGGGAATTAGCAGTGGCTTTATTGAATGAACCGTCTCGATGTCGCTCGAAATGAGTTGATTTTGAGGAACTACGGATAACCTAACTGAAGTTCGCAGGACTTCATTTCAACCACACTCCTCTTAAATTTTATTCCAGTGTTTTTTTTTTACTTCGTTAATTCAGTGTTTTATCGATTATTTGCTCCGTTTTGCTGCAGTGATGTAGAAGAAGTCGAGCAATTACTGCCGAGACAATGAAAACCCTGTTAATGCCTCTCTGAATAAGAAACACGGAAGATACGCCTCACGGAAAGGATGTCACATTTTGTAAAGGTATCATGTGCCTTTGTACACTCATTTTGCTAACGTTCGACTGGTACGCAATGTCTACAAAAATTCGTTTCACAGTTTCAACGAAGACTGAGCACATTCCTAACAGCAAATTGAAGACACAGTGCTCTCTCCTGTCGTGTCTTCCAACACCCAACCGCCCAGCCAAACATTATGAATACAGAATATTTTTATTTTATTTACCATGGACTTTAAATAGTTTTAACTTTAAGTCAGCCGTGCGGGGTAGCCGTGCGGTCTGAGGCGCCTTGTCGCAGTTCGCGCGGCTTGATTTCCGAGAAGTATTTGACTCACTATCGCACCAACACTTATTAACGAGAGTCGATGAGATGGGGTAACACAGGTAATTCATTAATGGATTAGGAAATTTTTGATTGGGAGGACGTAGTCTGTTATATTATGGATGGAGAGTCGGAATTGGAATCGGCCATCACATGCAAATATATAATTGTAACGATCTGTAGGAACGGAGTGATCATGTTGTGACTTGGCAAGACAGCCAAGCCACTAGGAGGTGAAGCCGAAAGGCACGCGTTTAAGCTCACGCAGGCTGGCGTGAGGTCTGGAACAGTTAAAGGATTTGAGTCTAGCAAATAAAGTACGTAGCTGTTGGAATACTTAACTTTAATCCACAATTGGTGAACATCGGTCTGACGGTACATGCATCACAAGATAAATAGCAATTGATAATGGTGCCTTGCTAGGACGTAGCAAATGACGTAGCTGAAGGCTATGCTAACTATCGTCTCGGCAAATGAGAGCGTAATTTGTCAGTGAACCATCGCTAGCAAAGTCGGCTGTACAACTGGGGCGAGTGCTAGGACGTCTCTCTAGACCTGCCGTGTGGCGGCGCTCGGTCTGCAATCACTGATAGTGGCGACACGCGGGTCCGACGTATACTAGCGGACCGCGGCCGATTTAAAGGCTACCACCTAGCAAGTGTGGTGTCTGGCGGTGACACCACAGATCACATAGGGTCAGTAGTAGGTAAAGAAGCTCGTGACGGTAGATAATGGTTCATTGGTAGGATACTGAAAAAATGCAATGAGTCTACACAGACGATTACTTAGAAAATACACGTGCGATCCATCCCAGAACACTGCACGACTGTCTGGAATTCATACCAAGTAGAACTAACAGGGGACATTGAATGGTACAAAGAAGGGCAGCACGGAAGTTCACAGGTTTGTCTGATCCTCGGATGAGCGTCATTGAGCTGTTGAAAAACCTGAACTTTAAGATGCTTGAAGACAGATGTCAACTATAACTCGCGAAAGACTACTTACAAAGTATCAACGAACAAGTATTAAATGACAAATCTAGAAATACACATGTCGCTTACGTAAGGACTGAGAAGAGAAAATTAGACTAATTGTAGCGCACACAGATGCATTTGAGGCATCATTCTTGCAGCGCTCCATGTGTGAATCGAATGGAAAGAAATAAAAACCTTAATAAAGCATACAACGGTAAGTTCCCCCAGTCATGGACGACTTCACATCTGTTCGTGGAATATGTATGTAAATGTAGAATCAAATAGAGACTAGCCGTGCGGTTCTAGGCGCTACAGTCTGGAGCCGAGCGACCGCTACGGTCGCAGGTTCGAATCCTGCCTCGGGCGTGGACGTGTGTGATGTCCTTAGGTTAGTTAGGTTTAATTAGTTCTAAGTTCTAGGCGACTGATGACCTCAGAAGTTAAGTCGCATAGTGCTCAGAGCCATTTGAAACTTTATTACTTACCAATATTCAGTACTTAATGAATAAGACATCCATGTCATGACACTTTATAAAATAGATTAAGTGTGTATCCGTGATGCACTGCGTAGGTGAGCCGTGAGCCTGATGAGACCATCTCCAACTGAAACCATAGGAACGTAGAATGGGCAATATTTCATGTGAACGAGGACGAAAGTGGAGAAGCTTTCAGTATCTTGCGTAGAAGCAAGCTCTAACATTCCTTGCAGTATGTAAACGATGCCTACCTCATTGGAAGACAGAAGGAAAGTTAAATCCTGATGTCTTGTCGACCACGAGATCGTTAGACACTAAGAACATGCTTGTATTGGACAAGGATGGGAAAAGAATTCGGTCGTGTGCTTTTTTGAGAACCCATTCAGGTATTCATTTGAACGACTTAGAGAAACCACGGCAAACCTAAATCAGGATAATTGGACGGGGATCTGAACTGCCGCTTACTCGAACGCGAGTCCATTATACTAAAAGTGAGCCATGTCTCTCGGTTATTGTATTGGACTTCGGATTCAGCAAATCTACATCACGTTCTAAAAATTCTATATGTAAAGGTCACTCTTGGAACATACAGAGTTGCCTGGATCGTCCACGATATATACTGACATCTGGACCATAATGGTTCATCTGGTACGACGCTGGATAATGAATTGAGGGTGCTAGCGTTCATTTCTACAGAGTCTCGTTCGTACACGATCCATCTTTGCAGTGAGAAATGACATTTGTTGATAGTCGGTAATCCAATTTCTGAGTAAGGATGACCGGACGAGTCGTGGGTCGTGCTTGAGTAGCTCAGATGGTTCAAAATGGTTCAAATGGCTCTGAGCACTATGGGACTTAACTACTGTGGTCATCAGTCCTCTAGAACTTAGAACTACTTAAACCTGACTAACCTAAGGACATCACACACATCCATGCCCGAGGCAGGATTCGAACCTGCGACCGTAGCAGTCACGCGGTTCCGGACTGCGCGCCTAGAACCGCTAGACCACCGCGGCCGGCTAGCTCAGGATGTACAGTACTTGCCCGCGAAAGGCAAAGGTCCCGAGTTCGAGTCTCGGTCCGACACACAGTTTTAATCTGCCACGAAATTTCAGAACACAGTATATTGTCCTGGACGGCGAGTGTTCATCGGTCACAAGTGTATATTCAGGAGTGCCTCAGGGAAGCGTGACAAGACCGCTATTATTTTCTATCTACATAAATGATATAGCGGACAGAAATCTGCGGTTGTTTGTTGAGACGCTGTATTGTACGAGAAGGTGCCGAAGTTGAGTGGCTACAGGAGGATACCGGATGATTTATAGTTTATGTAATGAATGACAGCTAGCTTTAAACACAGAAAAATTTAATTAATGCAGGAAAGTAGGAAAAACAAACCCATAATGTTCGCATATAGCATTATTACGCCCTGCTTGACACCGTTACAGCGTTTAAATATTTGGGTGTAGCCATATGAAACGGAATGAGCCTGCGATGATTGTTTTAGAGAAGGCGAATGGTCGACTTCGGTTTGCTAGGAGAATTTTGTGAAAGAGTGGTTTATTTGTAAAGGAGATAGACTACAGGACGCTAGAGCGACCTGTTTTTGAGTACTACTCGAGTGTGTGTGTTCCATACAAGGTCAGATTAAAGGAAGACATCGAAGGAATTCACACGCGGTCTGCTAGATTTGCTACCGGTGGGTTCGAATAACGCCCAAATATTACAGCGATATTTCGGGAACTGAAATGCAGATCACGTGAGTGAAGGTGACGTTCGTTCCGAAGAACACTACTGAGAAAATTTAGGGAACCCGCATTTGAAGCTGATGGCTCTGAGCACTATGCGACTTAACTTCTGAGGTTATCAGTCGCCTAGAACTTAGAACTAATTAAACCTAACTAACCTAAGGACATCACACACATTCATGCCCGAGGCAGGATTCGAACCTGCGACCGTAGCGGTCACGCGGTTCCAGACTGAAGCGCCTTTAACCGCACGGCCTTTGAAGCTGACTGCAGAACAATTTTACTGCTGCTATCATACACTACAAGCCATTAAGATTGCTAAACCATGAAGATGATGTGCTACAGACGTGAAATTTAACCGACAGGAAGAAGACGCTGTGATATGTAAATGATTAGCTTTTCAGAGCATTCACACAAGGTTGGCGCCGGTAGCGACACCTACAACGTGCTGACATGAGGAAAGTTTCCAACCGATTTCTCATACACAAACAGCAGTTGACAGGCCTTGCCTGGTGAAACGTTGTTGTGATGCCTCGTGTAAGGAGGAGAAATGCGTACCATAACATTTCCGACTTTGAAAAAGGTCGTATTGTAGCCTATCGCGATTGCGATTTATTGTATCGCGACATTGCTGCTCACGTTGGTCGAGATCCAATGACTGTTAGCAGAATATGGAATCGGTGGGTTCAGGAGGGTAATACGGAACGCCGTGATGGATCCCAACAGCCTGGTGTCACTAGCAGTCGAGATGTCAGGCATCTTATCCGCATGGCTGTAACGGATCGTGCAGCCACGTCTCAATACCTGAGTGAACATATGGGGACGTTTGCAAGACAACAACCATCTGCACGAACAGTTCGATGACTTTTGAAGCAGCATGGACTCTCAACTCTGAGACCATGGGTGCTGTTACCCTTGACGTTGCATCACAGACAGGAGTGCCTGCGATGGTGTACTCAACGATGAACCTGGATGCACGAATGGCAAAACGTCAGTTTTTCGGATAAATCCAGGTTCTGTTTACAGCATCATGATAGTCGCATCCGTGTTCCGCGACATCGCGGTGAACGCACATTGGAGGCGTGTATTCGTCATCGCCATACTGGGGTATCAGCCCGCGTGATGGTATGGGGTGCCATTGGTTACACGTCTCGGTCACCTCTTGTTTCCATTGACGGCACTTTGAACAGTGGACGTTATATTTCAGATGTGTTACGACCCGTGGCTCTACCCTTCATTCGATCCCTGCGAAACCCTACATTTCAGCAGGATAATGCACGACTGCAAGTTGGAGGTCCTGTACGGACCTTTCTGGATACAGAAAATGTTCGACTGCTGGTCTGGCCAGCACATTATCCAGATCTCTCACCAACTGAAAACGTCTGGTCAATGGTGACCGAGCAACTGGGTCGTCGCAATACGCCAGTCACTACTCTTGATGAACTGTGGTATCGTGTTAAAGCTGCATGGGCAGCTGTACCTGTACACGCCATCCAAGCTCTGTTCGACTCAATGCGCAGGCGTATCAAGGGGATTGTTTTTTGGTACTGATTTCTCAGGATCTATGCACCCAAATTGCGTGAAAATGTAATCACATGTGAGTTCTAGTATAATATATTTGTCCAATGAATACCCGTTTATCATCTGCATTTCTTCTTGGTTTAGCAATTTTAATGGCCAGTAGTGTAGTAGTATAGGGTACCTTCCGACACGTACTGTACGGTAGCTTGCGGAGTGCAGATGTAGAGGTAGATGTAATCTGACAGACTAATGACCCTTCTCGCTGCTATAACAACCCTCGGTATTCGACAGTGACCCCTATTGTCATTGGTTCCTTCCTACGCTAGCTGACTGTGGCGTCGGTGACGGCAGTTTGCCGCGAATCGAGGAATTCACAATAAATCCTTGACACTGGCGGAAGAAAAGTTCTGTGCCTGCATTCTCTGAGGTGGCGTGGCTCATACATCGCGCACTACTGATATGGCCGCAATTGAAGGCCCAGCCTGCGCTCACTGTCACGCCGGCGCCCAGTACAAGGTCAGATGATAATATAGTCACCTGACATGCCGAATTATTACATTGGCCGTAGCGAAAGGACCTCTATTTCTCTTCTCCAACACTGTAGCTACTTAAAATTCAAATGTTCACCACCGAAGAGTGAATAATATGCCGCTTAAACATCAAAATCACCAATTGAAAAGAGAGCTTTTTTCTTTGTAGTTGTTGAACCAAGTTCCCATTACGAAAACGGGAAGATAAAACAGGCATTTATTTAGTGAACGTTCACATGATCTCACGCGAGGGAGCTCCACTTATCTCGCGAATATTTAATGGTGAAGGAGCGGCCTTTGGTGTAGCCGCCAGCTGCGAAAGAGACTCATTAGCATTCATGAGGCAGCCTGCAGTCCGCCAAAACACTTTATGACATGCTGTCTCTCATAACTAACTAAGCAGGTGCATAACCACACATATTTCTAGTAGTTCATGCGATAAGCTGACGCTCGCAATCAGCTTTGAGCAATGTTAAAAGAAAGCTTCCGAGGTGGCCAAGGTTACTAATCTCAGATAATTATATTGTTGGTGTTTATAGTAGTGTCAAAAACTGAGTATAAACGCGAAAGAGGAATAGTGGAAGAGAGAAAAAGTGAAAAATCGCGGTAATGGTCTTGCCATAAATCGAGCATGCGCTGTTACGTGTAAGAAAGGTGTCATCACTGTTTGTAAAAAGAGGCGAGGCGTGATTGAAAGATAACGAAAAGCAGCACTCAGTGTCTCAATTGTGTTTGTACTTCGATTGTGACCAGAGTGTAGTGCCACGATGAAGCTAAAAAAAATGTATTAATTTCATTGTGTCATCTTTCTGACGACTAGTGTCAAAGGAAAGTATCTTAACTTTTGTTAAATGTAAGCCATTGTGGTATATATACGAGGTGTAGTCATCAAGTTTCGAAAAAAAGGTAACGTGGTTAAATATTATAGTTTGCTACAGGTAGATGTCTGCAGTCCTGGAAAATTTTATCAATAAGCTGCGCCATTTTATTTTGGATCCTGTAGCGGGGTCTTACAGTCAACGAGTTGATATTTCGCTGAGTGGCTATAGATCCACTATGTTTAAAGCAAACTGAATACCCGTCCGCCATTTTATACAGTGAAGGGCGTCGTCTGCTATGTCACTCCCCTCCCCCTCTGAAAGTGACTTTGGCTAACTCCAAATAGCTCATGCTAGCTTTATTTTTTCTCAAGAACAGTAAACAGCGGTGATTTTTGTGTACAATGGCAGCAAATATGGACTAAATTTTCGACGTAGGTAAAACTGAAAGACGACTGAAAACATTTTCGTCTCCCACGGTAACTTCTTGTTGCTCGCATAGTGAACGTAAATCAATGTAAATTGAGCATGATACCACCGGAGGATTATGGAGTGAACTTCGAAATGCGTTGCGGTTAGCTAATAAATGGTTCAGATGGCTCTAAGCACTATGGGACTTAACAAAAAAATGGTTCAAATGGCTCTGAGCACTATGGGACTTAACATCTGTGGTCATCAGTTCCCTAGATCTTACAACTACTTAAACCTTACTAACCTAAGGACATCACACACATCCATGCCCGAGGCAGGATTCGAACCTGTGACGTAGCGCACGCGCGGTTCCAGACTGAAGCACCTAGAATCGCCACTCCGGCCGGCTGGTTAGCTAATAGAAACGGTATTTTTGTTTGTATGAAAATATGTAGAAGCAGTATAATTATTAAATTACAGACTTACTATGTGCAACTGACTCATTAAGTGTATTATTGACTACATATTGAAAGTTCGCTTTCTGGGCCCTTGTTGTGCGATTTTTTTTCGTTTTTGCGGATGTTGTGGAAAATTAAAGTTGGGATTGCCTTGGACAAAGGGCGCCTCTGCTCATTTGTGTCGTACAGATATTTCTCTTCAAAATTTGAGCAGATGTAGCTCGTTTTAGTTCGAAACAATTTGTCCCGTTTCATATTTGCTGCGCATCACTACGTTAGCTCCTGACACTTCGATTCGTGTAATTGAATGCTAAACACACTTTAGGCATGTTTAATTTATATTTCGCTCAAACAAGATCCAAATAAAAATTAAACTATTCACGAAATAAAGCAGTTCTCTTACCACACAGGAAACGACAGACTGGCTGTTCCCAGTGTTTTTGACCACCGTCAATGTGGCGGCCGAGTTGGTTACCGCAAGGAGTGCTGTAACTCATGTGTTAGCCACGTATGAAATTTAAACTCGTTGGCTACAGTACTGTGGCATGGGGATTGCAGCGTTCTCCAGGACTATAAACATGTTTCGCAAACGAACAAAAATTTAATCACGGAACTTTATTCTGTCAATGTTTTAATTAAAACTTTGTGATTACCCTCGTAATCTGCAACTTGCCAGCATTTAGCTACACACGCACACACACACTCACACACACACACACACACACACACACACACACACACACACACACACACACACAAAAACAAGAAAATCACATATTAAGTCAACATCAACGAAAAGAGACGGCTTGAATTAACAGTTTATTGTGGCGCAATAGTTTGCGATTGTTTATTTGTATTTGAACTGTTTTTACACTATGATATTATTCATCAAACCTACCAAGTAAGTGGGTATGAATAAAGAGTTTGTTAGAGACACAGTCTTGCACTCCACCCACAGACAGAAGAGATGAAGGGGTCTTTTTGGAAGTCGATCATCAATATCTGAACGTATTTGTTAAGTGTCCGCAGCTCGTGGTCGTGCGGTAGCGTTCTCGCTTCCCACGCCCGGGTTCCCGGGTTCGATTCCCGGCGGGGTTAGGGATTTTCTCTGCCTCGTGATGACTGGGTGTTGTGTGATGTCCTTAGGTTAGTCAGGTTTAAGTAGTTCTAAGTTCTAGGGGACTGATGACCATAGATGTTAAGTCCCATAGTGCTCAGAGCCATTTGAACCATTTTTTTTTTAATTTGTTAAGTATGCATACACTAATTAGCCAAAACATCACCACAACTGCTCACGACGAGATCATGCCACCTGGTGACGTGACGCGGGAAGGAAAGTAAACAAGGGGAGCAGAGACGAATGGGAGTTCATTCTAACCATGATACGGACTTCCAATGGGGAAATCGACTGACGTAATGGGCTTTCACAAGAACAGGTTGTTACGGCCCCGGCACCTGGGATCGAGCATCTAGTAAACGGCGAAGCTGGTCTGCTGTTAGCGTGAATCTAGGGAAAGTAGGAGAATCTAGTAAACTAGTAGCCAACATGGTCCTTGTCGACCACGCCTCAATCAGAGAACGTGGAGGATAAGTGACGAACTGCGGCAGATCCTCGGGCAGAAGATTCATTCCTGGTCGAGACAGAAGTGTTTCGGACCACAGCGTCCAGATCCATTTGTGTTGGAACGTTATGAATTACCTCGAAGAGAACGGTCTATTAACACACAGTCAACACCGATTTAGAAAAAATCGTTCGTACAAACGCAACTGGCTCTTTACTAACACGAAGTGTTGAGTGCTAGCGACGAGGTTTTTCAAATTCTTTCCGTATTTCTAGATTTCCAGAAGGCTTTTGACACCGTATCTCACAAGTGGCCGGTAATCAAATAGGGCGGTTATGGAATATCGTCTCAGTTATGGCCGCACGGGATAAGCCGACCGGTCTGAGGCGCTGCAGTCATGGACTGTGCAGCTTGTCCCGGCGGAGATTCGAGTTCTCCCTCGGGCATGGGTGTGTGTGTTCGTCCTTAGGATAATTTAGGTTAAGTAGTGTGTAAGCATAGGGACTTATGACCTTAGCAGTTAAGTCCCATAAGATTTCACACACATTTGAACTTTTTTTTTTTCCTCGGTTATGTGACTGGATGCGTGATTTCCTGTCAGGGGAGTCACAGTTCGTAGTATCTGACGGAAAGTCATCGAGTGAAACAAAAGTGATTTCTGGCGTTCCCCTAGGCCCTCTGCTGCTTCTTATCTGTATAAACGATTTAGGAGACATTCTGAGCAGCCCTCTTAGGTTGTTTGCAGATGATGCTGTCGTTTATCGTCTAGTTAAGTCATCATAAGATCGAAACTAACTGCAAAATGATTTAGATAAGATATCTGTACGGTGCGAAAATTGGGAATTGCCCCCAAATAATGACAAGTGATGGGTCATACACATGAGTGCTTAAAGGAATTATTTAAATTTTGATTAAACCAAAAATCAGTCAAATTTTAAGGCTTTGAACTCAACTAAATACCTAGGGATTACAATTATGAACAACTTAAATTGGAAAGAACACATAGGGAAGGTTGTGGGGAAGATGAACCAGACTGCGTTTTATTTGCAGAACGATTTGAAAAATGGTTCAAATGGCTCGCAGCACTATGGGACTCAACATCTGAGGTCATCAGTCTCCTAGAACTTAGAACTACTTAAACATAACTAACCTAAGGACATCACACACATCCATACCCGAGGCAGGATTCGAACCTGCGACTGTAGCGGTCGCGCGGTTCCAGACTGAAGCGCCTAGAACCGCTCGGTCACACCAGCCGGCTAATGACATCACTGAACAATCGAAGGGACTGTGTCTGTGATACAATATCCACAGTCAACGTCTATCTTCAGGAGTTCTGGGACCGAGGTGATGCAGAACTTTTTTTGATGTATGTGAATTTGAAATTTATTTTTTTGCAGTGGGTGTTCGATGTGCGCCTCCTGAAATTCAGCTGAAGCTGATTGACTTTAAGTGTAGTCATGTGTTCAGCGAGGCGTTTCGTACTGCTGAAAATATTGAAATGAAGGAGGAGATTAGCGTTTAACGTCCCGTCGACAACGAGATCATTAGAGACGGAGCACAAGCTCGGATTAGGGAAGGATGGGGAAGGAAAGTGGCCGTGCCCCTTTGAATGAACCATCCAGCATTTGCCTTAGGCGATTTAGGGAAACCACAGAAAGAAAATATTGAAATGTTTTAAAAGAGCTTCCCTTAGAGAACAGCTGTCGTCGATGTTTCGTACTGCTGCTCGAGTCTGCAGTATGTTCGAGACCGGATATCTGTGTGAAAGTTTTTTTTTTTTTTTTTCAACAATGAAATTATGAAAATCAAAGCTTACGAGTAGTCTTACTGATGTTCAATGTGACCGCAGCAACCTGTCTGATGAAGAGTAATCTCACTGGAGTTGCTAGCAAAAGAGGATTTAAAGTCAACAGTAGAGCGATGAAAATAGATGTTACTTTCTCTTTCGTAAGTAATCGGCCAGCTCTGAACTTATCACTTTTTGTACTAAGTTAATATATGTTTAATAAAAGAGCATGCGTTTTTTATGTCTCGTATTCGTGATGAGGAAATAAACTCGACGAGAGTGATATTTTATTTTTTCCTTGATCTCCGTATGCATTCCCCTCTTCCCACACTTCTCCACTTAACTGGACGACAAAAATTGGAACGTTCATACTGCTTTTAACTGCTGTCAATCTGTGCAGTGTATTACATTTCCAGCCGGCCGGTGTGGCCGTGTGGTTCTAAGCGTCAGTTTGGAACCGCGTGACCGCTACGGTCGCAGATTCGAATCCTGCCTCGGGCATGGATGTGTGTGATGTCCTTAGGTTAGTTAGGTTTAAGTAGTTCTAAGTTCTAGGGGACTAATGACCCCAGTAGTTAAGTCCCATAGTGCTCAGAGCCATTTGAACCATTTTTATTACTTTTCCGCGATGCAGTACTCATTACGGCATTAGGTAATTAAATGATTGTTCTTTATTTGTTTGTCAGTGTGCCTCTCTACCGAACTGCAGGCGGTCAAGAGCTTTTCTACCGTCTGCTGATGTCATCTGAACATGTGTACCTGTTTTTAGCTTTTTTCGAACGAAGCGGGATACGCTACACTCGCGCACAAAGAGAAGTCAAACATTTAAGTACGTCCTGGTAGCACAGGGAAATATATCAGAAACAAAATTTCGCTCACCGACGAACACAGAAAAACACACGACTGTTTCAGAGCCTAATAACTGACATGCAAAGCTTTATGTCAAGAGATGGAGCATAAAAGCGTGTACACCAAAGTAAATTCATTAGTTTCTCTTCACGACAGAATTGTTATAAGCTAACTGTTATTAGTTTTTCATTTGATGGCAGTTTTGTACCACACAAGATTGGTATTTAAGGCTACACTTTCTCAAATACTATGCATATGTTATTGTATATTGCATCGTAAGTATTCATTGCATTGTCGTACAGTAACATTTACGACAAACAAAAGAATATTTCTAATGTGTTCACAAACTCGAGCGTCAGCTGCCGATCGGGTATTACCTGCGGTCTCCAGTCCCGTACGCGAGTGAAATGCAAGCTGCGTGCGCTTCGTCGCGGGCCGGTGTGGCCGAGCGGTTCTCGGCGCTTCAGTCTGGAACCGCACGACCGCTACGGTCGCAAGTTCGAATCCTGCCTGGGCATGGATGTGTGTGATGTCCTTAGGTTAGTTAGGTGTAAGTAGTTCTAAGTTATAGGGGACTCATGACCTCAGAAGTTAAGTCCCATAGTGCTCAGAGTGGTTCCAGACTATAGCGCCTAGAACTGCTCGGCTACACCGGCCGGCACAATGTGTCATTTAGCCGCTTTGTCGACGATTACAATGTACAGAAAACGTTATTTGAAGCTGAGTACAAGTTTGAGCACGATTAACCACTCCAGAACTACTTCTTCTTCTGGTCACAACTACATGGTGAAATCGAACGATGTCTGCAAGAGATTGCCGCTGCCTCAAGAGTTGCAATCCGCCGACGGACTGTGTATCGGAATCTCAGAACACTTGAGCTGCCGGGATATCTTCCGGGTTTTATGGCCGTGGTCCATGGAACTCTTCAATCCCTGACGTTTCGTCCAAAGCTATCTTCCGAAGATGTCCAACGTAGCCTTGGACGAAACGTCAGGAATTGAAGAGTTCCATGTACCACGGCCATACAACCCGGAAGAATTATCGGCAGCTGAAATATCCGGTCGTGAAGGCCTTCATTGTATGATCAGAACAGTTGGTTTGTATGCTTGAGGTGCGGTGGTGTGTGCCATGCTCTAGGCAGCGCATACGTGTTTGTGTGTGTGTGTGGGGGGGGGGGGGGGGGCGGTTCTAGGCGCTACAGTCCGGAACCGCGGGACTGCTACGGTCGCAGGTTCGAATTCTGCCTCGGGCATGGATGTGTGTGATGTCCTTAGGTTAGTTAGGTTTAAGTGGTTCTAAGTTCTAGGGACTGATGACCTAAGATGTTAAGTCCCATAGTGCTCAGAGCCATTTGTGTGTGTGTGTGTGTGTGTGTGTGTATTTCAGAGTCAAAAACATCAAGATGCGACCGCAAATGAACGGAGGAACTAACTTTTCGCAGTTGAATTCGGCTTCGATTTGGAGAATGAGTCACTTAACCCACTGATCTCTACGGAAAAATTGTAGTTTCAGCTACATCGTGCGGGGAAGTACAGTATTGCAGTGTTAGGATATTTTTTGCAGGAAGGCATTCTCTTTGATCGGCGTATGGAGCCTCACATCTTCGAGGGTGGTGGTAGGAATACTGTCAATATAACGAGGCACTGCAACATTGTGTGGTATTTTCATTAGTGCAGTTGCTCCAGATTTCCTAATTATTTTGGAGAGTCCTGTCATTTCTCATATATGAAGATATTCACTTCATGAATCAACCAGCGAGGTGTCCAGATCTGAATCCTACAGAGAATGTCTGGGATGTGTCGGGAAGACGAACTACGGCGCGTTGAACGCGTTAAAGCACTCTTCGAGGGCTCCACACAGCTATTTCCTCGGAGTAGCATTGAATCATGTCATAGAAAGCACGAGTCGTCGTCGTCAAGCATATGTGGCTAGAAACTGTACCTAATATTGGTGGTAGAAGAGTGATGCCGGTAAAATGAACAGTATCGCATTCCTAAAAATCAGTATTTGATGATAACATCGTGTGCTGTGGTTGGCAACCATGAAACTTTAAAAGGTTGTTTGGTCCGACGCAGTTGCTATATTTGGCAAAACCTAGGCACAGAAATAAATAGACAAATTATTAAGGTCAGTTTTCTTGTTTAGTTTATGAAAGTCTGTCTTCGTCACATTTTTTATTAAAATCGATTACTACTTTCAGCTTTACAGCTATGATCAGATCTAAAAACGAGCTATAATCAGATCTAAAACCGGCAGCAATACACCGAAATCAGTAATCAGTTTTAATAAAAACATGTGACCACGACACAGACTTTTATAGTCGAATCCGTTACAAAGGTCGCCTGTCTCCTCAGCTGGTTCAAACGGCCTCATTTCGTCGGTTTACTGTCGTTTCAGTGGATTACTTTATTCAGAAATTTACATTATAAAGCACAGATTTATTTTCAGGGCTCTAGTTGGCTATCCGGGGACGTTCATTGTGGTGTCAGCGCGACAGAAATGTGGATCTGTGAATCTGGCAACAAAAAGCGTCCCAGTAGAGTCGACGTTACAATGAACGTCCTCCCGATAGCCAATTGAAGCACTGAAGATAAAGTTGTTCTTTGATGTGTCCATTGGCGAACAAGATACGCTATTGGAAAGTCAGTGTAAGGATTTTAGGTATTACGTTTTCCTGTCTTTAAAATGTTCCAGACGGATTTCATTTTGCTTTCACGCGATAACGTAGTTCAACTCTGTTTGCTACAGGGGATATGTTTAATATATGTCATTCAATGTACACTCCTGGAAATGGAAAAAAGAACACATTGACACCGGTGTGTCAGACCCACCATACTTGCTCCGGACACTGCGAGAGGGCTGTACAAGCAATGATCACACGCACGGCACAGCGGACACACCAGGAACCGCGGTGTTGGCCGTCGAATGGCGCTAGCTGCGCAGCATTTGTGCACCGCCGCCGTCAGTGTCAGCCAGTTTGCTATGGCATACGGAGCTCCATCGCAGTCTTTAACACTGGTAGCATGCCGCGACAGCGTGGACGTGAACCGTATGTGCAGTTGACGGACTTTGAGCGAGGGCGTATAGTGGGCATGCGGGAGGCCGGGTGGACGTACCGCCGAATTGCTCAACACGTGGGGCGTGAGGTCTCCACAGTACATCGATGTTGTCGCCAGTGGTCGGCGGAAGGTGCACGTGCCCGTCGACCTGGGACCGGACCGCAGCGACGCACGAATGCACGCCAAGACCGTAGGATCCTACGCAGTGCCGTAGGGGACCGCACCGCCACTTCCCAACAAATTAGGGACACTGTTGCTCCTGGGGTATCGGCGAGGACCATTCGCAACCGTCTCCATGCAGCTGGGCTACGGTCCCGCACACCGTTAGGCCGTCTTCCGCTCACGCCCCAACATCGTGCAGCCCGCCTCCAGTGGTGTCGCGACAGGCGTGAATGGAGGGACGAATGGAGACGTGTCGTCTTCAGCGATGAGAGTCGCTTCTGCCTTGGTGCCAATGATGGTCGTATGCGTGTTTGGCGCCGTGCAGGTGAGCGCCACAATCAGGACTGCATACGACCGAGGCACACAGGGCCAACACCCGGCATCATGGTGTGGGGAGCGATCTCCTACACTGACCGTACACCACTGGTGATCGTCGAGGGGACACTGAATAGTGCACGGTACATCCAAGCCGTCATCGAACCCATCGTTCTACCATTCCTAGACCGGCAAGGGAACTTGCTGTTCCAACAGGACACTGCACGTCCGCATGTATCCCGTGCCACCCAACGTGCTCTAGAAGGTGTAAGTCAACTACCCTGGCCAGCAAGATCTCCGGATCTGTCCCCCATTGAGCATGTTTGGGACTGGATGAAGCGTCGTCTCACGCGGTCTGCACGTCCAGCACGAACGCTGGTCCAACTGAGGCGCCAGGTGGAAATGGCATGGCAAGCCGTTCCACAGGACTACATCCAGCATCTCTACGATCGTCTCCATGGGAGAATAGCAGCCTGCATTGCTGCGAAAGGTGGATATACACTGTACTAGTGCCGACATTGTGCATGCTCTGTTGCCTGTGTCTATGTGCCTGTGGTTCTGTCAGTGTGATCATGTGATGTATCTGACCCCAGGAATGTGTCAATAAAGTTTCCCCTTCCTGGGACAATGAATTCACGGTGTTCTTATTTCAATTTCCAGGAGTGTATATGGGCAAGCCATCGAAGAAACGATGTTTTTTGTGTCGCGAAGATATCAGGAATATTCCTTGTGAAATATGCCTATCAGTGTACCGCTTCAGTTTTGTACTAATTGTACTACTTCGCCCCGTTTTCTGAGTGTTCGGCGCGTCTGACTGCCATGCAGTGGGCCCTATTTCGATACTCGGCCAGGTCGGAGATTTTCTCCGCTCGATGACAGGGTGTTATCATCATTGACAAACACTTAAGTCGCCCAATGTGGCGTCACCTGAAAAGTCTTGCAACTTGGTGGCCAAATATCCCCAGCAAGGGACTCCCGGCCAATGCCGTACGATCATTTCATTTCACTAACTTATCACCAATTTCTTTCGGCTAGTGATCACTGTTGAGCAGCGTACCCGGAGCTCTGAGTTGATATTGTCCACGACAATGGCACGTTAATTTAATCAATGCAGGCGTTCACGTGGTACACACTCTCGTAAAGATGTTCGCCTGTACCGGCGTCTGGTGCCTACTCGCCCACAACACTACCCCGGGTTCTGGGCGCCGTTCACCCAACATTCTTGTCATCTAGAAGCTTCTATCTGAGCACCATACGATCCTCTGTAGTTACTTCACAACAAAAATCGTCTTTTCAGTGGAGTATGTTTCTGTTGTTTCTCTGTAAGATGCACAGGTAATGGACAGCTGACTCGTCGCGAAACACAAGTTAACCATCTTTGTTGTGATGAGTCATATTGCTAACAGGGTGTGCAGTGCTTTCGTGTGGGCGGTCTTGGAAGACACTGGTTCATCAAAAAGACCTTCTAGATGCCTTATGGTTTCTCGAGCTGTGGTCGTCCGCAGCAAGTCCTGAGTTAATACCCAAACCTCCTCGCACTGTTTGTGGAGTGAGAACATGCAAGAGTAATGGCGGTCATATGTCAACTGGACAAGATCTTGGTGCTAATGAAGACAAGTTGTCTCTAGTGTTCATCAAGTGACATAGTTACACGCATGAACAATAGTGAAATAACCTTCACTGGGACCATACTCACGACGGAAAAGCGGAAATTCTACATTGTGCCCAACGCACACTGATGAATATAAAATTGTGAATTCCAACATTTCACTCGCAGAAGGTCCAACACCCTTATTTAATTCTGTTGTTTCTCTATTTTTCCGTCTTACTTGTGTTCACATTTGAGTTAATGACGGTTGTGGTTGCAGTCAATACAACGTAGCATTTGTGAATGTGATTCTAGACTTTTTTAAACCAAATGCTTATTGTGAAAATCATTTTTATGAATGTTATTCTGATTTTAAAACTACTTTCACGAATTTTATAGCTATTTTGAAAGGATTTTAGCAAAATTTTCGTAGTTCATTAAAAAATTAAATAGGTAGTGTGCAAAACATTATCTGCTGTCATATTATATACAGATTGGAACTGATGGAAGTCCAACGCGAAGTTTGTGACTCATTGGATATTAGGCAGTAGCATTACGGACACAGAATGTTCAAATATGAACAATTGAGAACAGCTAAAAACGAATACAGGGTGTTTCACAATTCCTGTTACAGGCTTCTAAGTGTTGGAGAGGAGACTTGGTAGATGAATTTTTGATGAGGAACCCATGCCCGAGAATGTACCCTTCATGTACACTATGTGATCAAATGTATCCGGACACTTGGTTGAAAATGACTTACAAGTTCGTGGCGCCTTCCATCGGTAAAACTGGAATTCAATATGGTGTTGGCCCACATTTAGCCTTGATGACAGCTTCCACTCTCGCAGCCATACGTTCACTCAGGTGCTGGAAGGTTTCTTGGGGAATGGCAGCCCATTCTTCAAGGAGTGCTGCACTCAGGAGAGGTATCGATGTCGGTCGGTGAGGCCGGGCAGGAGGTCGGCGTTCCAAAACATCCCAAAGGTGTTCTACAGGATTCAGGTCAAGACGCTGTGCACGCCAATCCATTACAGGAATGTTATTGTCTTGAAACCACTCCGCCACAAAAAAAAAAAAAGCTCAAATGTGTGTGAAATCTTATGGGGCTTAACTGCTAAGGTCATCAGGCATGTTATTGTCTTGAAACCACTCCGCCACAGCCGGCCGGGGTGGCTGAGCGGTTCTAGGCGCTGCAGTCTGGAACCGCGCGACCGCTGTAGTCGCAGGTTCGAATCCTGCCTCGGGCATGGATGTGTGTGATGTCCTTCGGTTAGTTAGGTTTAAGTAGTTCTAAGTTCTAGGGGACTGATGACCTTAGAAGTTAAGTCCCATAGTGCTCAGAGGCATTTGAACCACTCCGCCACAAAAAAAAAAAAGTTCGAATGTGTGTGAAATCTTATGGGACTTAACTGCTAAGGTCATCAGTCCCTAAGCTTACACACTACTTAGTCTAAATTAATCTAAGGACAAACACACACATACACACCCATGCCCGAGGGAGAATTCGAACCTCCGCCGGGACCATCCGTACAGTCCATGACTGCAGCGCCTAAGACCGCTCGGCTAATCCCGCGCGGCTCACTCCGCCACAGGCCGTGCATAATGAACAGGTGCTTGATCGTGTTGAAAGACGCAATCGCCATCCCCGAACTACTCTTCAACAGTTGGAAGCAAGAAGGTGCTTAAAACATATATGTAGGCCTGTGCTGTGATAGTGTCAAGCAAAACAAGGTGTGCAAGACCCCTCCATGAAAAACACGACCACACCATAATACAACCGGCTCCGAATTTTACTGCTGGCACTACACACGCTGGCAGATGACGTTCACCGGGCATTCGCCATGCCCACACCCTGTCATCGGATCGCCACATTGTGTACCGTGATTCGTCACTCCACACAACGTTTTCCCACTGTTCAATCGTTCAACGTTTACGCTCCTTACACCAAAAGAGGCATTGTTTGCCATTTACCGGCGTGATGTGTGGCTTATGAGCAGCAGCTCGACCATGAAATTCAAGTTTTCTTACCTCCTGCCTAATTGTCATAGTACTTGCAGTCTGTCCTGATGCAGTTTTGAATTCCCGTGTGATGGTCTGGATAGATATCTGCCTATTACACCTTACGACCCACTTCAACAGTCGGCGGTCGCTGCCAGTCAACAGACGAGATCGGTCTGTACGCTTTTATGCTGTACGTGTCCCTTCACGTTTCCGTATCACCATCACATCGGAAACAGTGAACCTAGGGATGTTTAGGAGTGTGGAAATCTAGCGTATAAACGTGTGACAGAAGTGACACCCAATCACTTCACTACGATCGAAGTCCGTGAGTTTCGCGGAGCGCCCAATTCTGCTCTCTCACGATGTATAATGACTACTGAGGTCGCTGATATGGAGTACCTGGCAATAAGTGACAGCACAATGCACCTAATATGAAAAACGTATGTTTTTGGTAGTGTCCGGATATTTTTGATCACATAGTGTATGTACAATAAGTCTGAAGATCGGATCACTTTCTTATCTCCCACTTCACTGCACGAACACAGTGCAGTCGTCAGTAACTGTCGTAATTGTGACATCACATAGGATTTTCGTCCGACTGCAAATGCTGCGAGAAACTGGTACGTTGCAACCATGGAGTTAAGAATAGAGGGAGACGCCGTGACGTCACAGCTGTGAAGCTATGTGAAGCCGAGGGTAGCCATCTCAATCCGACCAAAACATGATTTTGCGCTATTTGGTGACTTGTGTGGTGTTCGGATGTAAGAATCGTTCTGATTGTGATGCGAAATCGAAGGGAATAACATTTCATGAGTAAGTTGTCTCGTTAAGCGTGATTTTACAACTTCATTGTGAATGAACGTGTGCTACATCGGTATTTGTACTATAGCGTGTTTTTCTCCTGTATGATTTTAGATTTCCTAAAAATGAAAGTCGGAAAGCTCTGTGGGAGAATGCCGTGAGGAGGAAGAATTGGCGTGCGTCTAAATGGAGCACTATATGTTCTCAGCATTTCCGAGAAGAGGACATAGACCGAACTTCCCTTTCAACAGTAAGGCTCCGAGAAAATGCCGTACCATCAGTTTTCCCTACACACCCAAAACATTTGCAAAAGTTATGTTAATTCAAAGAATTAAATTCTTAGTTTTCAAGTTCACGTTTCAGTATAATACGTACGTATCGTCGATAATCGAAGTGTTGAGTAACTCACTTTGTCTTCATCATGTACCAAATTAAAAGCTAACACTACATTAACTGGCATAAAGTATAGGCCTAAACAGGACACTGTGTAGATTTGCCATTCTATGTACAGTATTTCAGTAAATATTGGTGGTAATGAACAGTGTTTCCCAGTAGTGTAACGTAACTGAAATGTCCCAGTACGTATTACAAACAAGATGTATTTATGGGGCTTTGGAGGGAGGGTATAGCTAACTTAGTTTTCAGTTTCTATTATTTAGTTTGTGATACACGTTTATTACTGAATTAACAAAATTGTATCGTTTACATTGAAGGCTAGCTATTCGTAATATTACATTAAAAACTATTTTTAATCAGAAGAAACGCGGAATTTCGCCTTTACGAGATTTTATTTTAAACAAAAACTTTGAAACAACCAATCTGATGACGTTACATGCGTATATGGTGCAATTAGCGACTGTAATACACGCAGCGCTATAGCACACTGGCAATGTTTTGGTCAGAATGTCATGGCAGCGAGCCACGCCCCCATGGCTTCAAAACGTAGTACGGCTGGGATACGTAGCGCCATCTCCCCTTATTCTTACCTCCATGTTTGCAACTGGGAGGGTTTACTGTGGTGCTCCACGGAGGCGCCACCACACTCTCTATTCTAAAGAGGAAGTCAGTGGCGTAGAAGAGAATCCGAAGACGGGTACTCGAAACATTTCCAATGCCATGGGCTCCTATAAGTACACTAGTCACTGTCTCTGCTGTCTGCTTACCCTGAAGCGGGAGTTTTGGAAGTGTTCCGAGCTTTAAACTTACTTTACGAGAGTCGTTTCCAAAGTAATGCCTCCTATTTTTATTCATGGAAACTACACGACATACATAAATCACAACAGCACAGCTAAACTGAGCAATATTTCACCAACAGGCTGTCATTTTTCCACACAGTCACCACAATTCGTAATGCACTTTTGCCAACGATGAACCAGAGTCTGCATGCCAGTTGAGGCTAACCACTTCCTTACAGCTTTGACAACAGCATCCGAGCGTAAAAATGTGCGCCACGTAGCCCATCTTTCAGAGAGATGGATGTCTGCAGGCGGTATATTGGGATTGTACGATGGATGTGGTAAGACAGTCGAGCTGAATTTTGTAATGAGTTGCGTGGTCACAAAACTGGTGTGGGGCCAGGTGTTATCATGTTGCAGGTGAAAGTCGGTCTTCTTCTCTGACCTCACCCTGGAAATTCGGACTTTCAGCTTAGTCAGTGTCGTCTTGTAGCGTGCTGAACTGACAGGTTCTCCAGACTCCAGGACATCCAAAAGAACCACACCCTGCCTATCCCAGAAGACTCTGCACATCACTTTGCCTGCAGACGGATGTGTCTTGAATTTCTTGTTTGACAGCGAATTCGCATGTCGCCATTTCACAGACTGTTTTGGATTCCGCCTCGTACTGATGATAACACGTCTCATCTCCGGTGACGATGCTATTCGGAAAATTGTCACCTTCAGCTTCATATTGGTCCAGCAGGTCCCGGCAAATTTCCATTCGTTGAGTTTTTTTGTTCTTCTGTAAGCATCCCAGGGACCCGCCTCGCACAAAATTTGCGACAACCAAGATGTTCCAACACTGTTTCCAAGGCATTACAACCGAAATTCAGTTTTGCACGCAATTCTCTGGTAGTTATCCGCCGATCAGCACGGATGAGTTGATCAGGGGCGACAGCTGTGCAGGGTCCACCGGGCCGTGATTTGTCATACAACCCTTTTCACCACTTTGAAAATGCCGTACCCATCGCCTTACATTACTCACGTCTATTGTATCGTCTCCTTACACATTTAGCAAAGCGTCGATGGATTTCAATTGGCGAAATTTCTTCAGCACCGGGGCATTAAATCACACATCACTGTTTACACGCGCGTCCATATCAGACTCCATTTTGGAACACCCGTCTGCGGTGCCAACTACCACAGAACAATGGAACCACCTACAAATGAAAGACGGTCAAGCATTAGCACTACACCAACAACATATGGCGCGGACATCACCACAAAAAAAAAAGAGGCATTACTTTCGGAACGACCCTTGCACATCCAAACGATACAGTTTCGCACATGGTTTCCTTATCAACACTTTAATTACTAAGTCCCGTCTACAACCCCCAGAAGCCTGTAATAGGTGTTGTGAAACTATATTAATGATTAATGAGAACCACCACAGCTGTGTTAACACCCATTTATTATGTCACGACCGATTTCGTTCGTGAGATAATCATCAGGTTGCCGAGTTACGCCAATACCGTGATTTAAGAGGACTAGTTGTCTTATATAACGTTAGAGGCGCTTATAAATTTTGCCTCAATCGTTATGTAAGACAACTAGACCTCTTCAGTCATGATATTGACACAACTCGGCGACTGGTGATATTTTAACGAACAAATCCGGTCTGACACAATGGATATGTATCAATATAGTTATGGTAGTTCTTATTTATCATTAATATTGGTATCAATTAGCTACAGAGCTCAAAACAATCGAGACTATGGAAAATCCCTTTAAGTGTTACACTATGAAATTATTTCATTAATTACACGTGAACGAATCAGCTGTGTTATACCCACTGTAATGAACCACTGTGATTTGACAAAACAGACCGCTAGAAAATTGTTTGTGTGCTTTAATATTTCATTAATGATTACTATGTCTGTGCTAAGACAATGTCGATATCTTAACAACTACATACAGACATGCATGCATGTAAGCATCAAGGAACAGATACTGTCTCTAGATGATTACAGGTGTTGTAAACATAACGAAACAGTTCGCTTTATGCCACTATGCATTGACGTTAGCTGATTGCGACACATGTATTTTACATTTTGACTAACGATGTACTTTTACCGTGGTAATGACTTCAAAATGAACAAATACGTTCGAAAGCTGTCACTGTTAACCCAAATGTGAACGCAACTAAGACAGAAAAGTAAACACGGTTGTTGTTGTTGTTGTTGTTCAAATGGTTCAAATGGCTCTGAGCACTATGGGACTTAACATCCTTGGTCATCAGTCCCCTAGAACTTAGAACTACTTAAACCTAACTAACCTAAGCACATCACACACATTCATGCCCGAGGCAGGATTCGAACCTGCGACGTGGCGGTCGCGCGGTTCCAGACTGAAGCGCCAAGAACAGCTCGGCCACACCGGTCTGTTACGTAATAAAAGACAATCAACTTTTTTGTGAATATTTGGTCTTAGGCTTGGTTGTTTATTCCTCGCCTTTTTTTAATTGTGTAACAACGTCATAGGAACTGCAGAATTTCAGTATTAGCGAGAAATACTCTGTTATTCTGATCCCTTTCTGTACCCACACTATGTACAAATAACAGCTAGTACAGACCTGAGGAAGTGATATAAAATTCTGAAAGAAGACTTTCGACTGACTGCACGTATCCTATATAGACTACGCGTGTCATAACATACTAACAGAACTGTCGCTGGATGATGTATAAGGTTGCTACAGTTTTGTTTAACAATTAGTGTGTGGCATACCTACTGCATTTTGCAAAAATTAGACATGTCGAATAAACATTGGATGTTTTGCACCTTACGTATGGGCCACATTGTTTCGTCGCTCGTAGTCGGTAGAATTTGATCTGTCGCTTTTAAAATGAATGTCACATGTTATCAATGTTTCACAATGTTTCATGTACCTGGCTTAATCAAAGGTCTCAGTCTTCCATATGAAATCGTTATGAGTGACTGTTGTTGACATCTTACGATAAAGTGGGGAAAAATAAAGGAAAGAGACAAAAGGGAGAGATATTTATGGACGTTGTTAAATTAGTGCGCTTGTTTGGAGCGCACCCCATCGCCGTATTTCGCACGACTGCTTGTAACATTTGATATGGCACGTTTTGAGTGCATCCTAACACAGGACGTAAACTGCTGATGCTGTACTGCAAAACTGCCTTCCATTGATGTTACACGTTATAGTAAATATAGTATCCTATGGGGGTGGGCTTTAATGATGCTGATGTGATTACGGTCAGTCGAAGGTATTGCTGATTTGAAAGTATCTTTAACATCGCATTTGTCAGAAGTGCTACGTTCAATCTTCAGTTATCATTTTGTGATTAAACCATCTTGTAGACCAAATGAACAACGGGCTGTTAACTTTGTTTAAATACTCGAAGTGTAACGTTCAGCTGAGAGAGAGAACTGTGGACTGGATGGGACTGAATTGGAATTAGGAGCCCGAGATAACGATCAATTGTGTCCGTGTTAGTTTTTCAAGCATCTCTGCTTAATATGACGACATGCTGGAAAGTATTGCCTCCGAATTTTTCATGTGAAAACTCTTGAAGCTCCTTAAGTAAAATAAGCATTATTAACATCCTACATCTTTATTCCTAATATCTACATATTTATTCCTTAACATAACCACTCCGACTACGAACACATTTCTCCCAACGAGAGACCAGTTTGTTGATACCGTCACTCTTCAGTGTTTGAAGTGTTGAAGGAGCCACAGCCTTACCTCTGTTGTGCTGTTTCAAGAGTATCAAAGTCAGGTCTACATCTACATCCATACTCCGCAAGCCACCTGACGGTGTGTGGCGGAGGGTACCTTGAGTACCTCTATCGGTTCTCCCCTCTATTCCAGTCTCGTACTGTTCGTGGAAAGAAGGATTGTCGGTATGCCTCTGTGTGGGCTCTGATCTCTCTGATTTTATCCTCACGGTCTCTTCGCGAGATATACGTAGGAGGGAGTAATATACTGCTTGACTCCTTAGTGAAGGTATGTTCTCGAAACTTCAACAAAAGCCCGTACCGAGCGTCTCTCCTGCAGAGTCTTCCACTGGAGTTTATCTATCATCTCCGTAACGCTTTCGCGATTACTAAATGATCCTGTAACGAAGCGTGCTGCTCTCCGTTGGATCTTCCCTCTCTCTTCTATCAACCCTGTCTGGTACGGATCCCACACTGGTGAGCAGTATTCAAGCAGTGGGCGAACAAGCGTACTGTAACCTACTTCCTTTGTTTTCGGATTGCATTTCCTTAGGATTCTTCCAATGAATCTCAGTCTGGCATCTGCTTTACCGACGATCAACTTTATATGATCATTCCATTTTAAATCACTCCTAATGCGTACTCCCAGATAATTTATTTAAATTAACTGCTTCCAGTTGCTGACCTGCTATATTGTAGCTAAATGATAAGGGATCTTTCTTCCTATGTATTCGCAGTACATTACACTTGTCTACATTGAGATTCAATTGCCACTCCCTGCACCATGCGTCACAATTCGCTGCAGATCCTCCTGCATTTCAGTACAATTTTCCATTGTTACAACCTCTCGATATACCACAGCATCATCCGCAAAAAGCCTCAGTGAACTTCCGACGTCATCCACAAGGTCATTTATGGATATTGTGAATAGCAATGGTCCTACGACAGGTGTTCTTTTAGTTTTGGAAACATATGAAAATCCAATGGGCCCATAGCGGGACTGAATGGAGGATGATCGTCTACAGTAAAATCCAGGCGTCGGACCGTTGGAGATTTCGCAGCGCTCCCGTGTGGTCCGGCATTCTTATGCTGAAGGAGAGTGTGCTCCATGTGGGGACGAACTCTTAGAATTCGAAATTTGCACTCTGACGCTGCTTGTCACACACCGACGTTATTACGTTACAGCCGCGCGGACTGACGGGTCCTGTCGCGCTTAGCGCGGCTCCTGCCGTTGGGGGTTCGAGTCCTCCCTCGGGCATGTGTGTGTGTGTGTGTGTGTGTGTGATAGAGTAAGTAGTGTTATGCTTAGGGACCGATGACCTCAGCACTTTGCTCCCATAAGATCTTACCACAAATTTCCAAAAAATTACATTACACACAGCCATGTTACACGCTGCAAATCGGAGTCTTCCATCGGCAGAGGGCGGCAGGTAAGATGAGATGAAGAATGAAGATGTAGAATGTTAATAACGGCCGGCCGCGGTGGCCGAGCGGTTCTAGGGGCTTCAGTCCGGAACCGCGCGACTGCTACGGTCGCAGGTTCGAATCCTGCCTCGAGCGTGGATGTGTGTGATATCCTTAGGTTAGTTAGGTTTAAGTAGTTCTAAGGGGACTGATGACCTCAGATGTTAACTCCCATAGTGCTCAGAGCCATTTGAACCATTTTTTTTGTATTCGTCGTGGAATACTATCTACAAGTTCATCAAGACACTGTTGGTCCAGATCGTCCCACTCCTCGGCGATTCGGTGTAGACCCCTCAGAGCGATTGGTGGGTCACGTCGTCCATAAACAGCCCTTTTTCAATCTATCTCCGGCATGTTCGATAGAGTTCATGTCTGGAGAACATGCTGGCCACTCTAGTCGAGCGATGTCGTTATCTTGATGGAAGTCATTCACAAGATGTGCACGATGGTGGCGCGAATTGTCGTCCATGAAAACGAATGCCTCGCCAATATGCTGCCGATATGGTTACACTATCGGTCGGAGGATGGAATTCATCTAACTCGCAGCCTTTACGGCGCCTTCCATGACCACCAGCGGCGTACGTCGGCCCCACAGAATGCCATCCCAAAACAGCAGGGAACCTCCACCTTGCTGCAATTGCTGGACAGTGTGTAAGGCGTACAGCCTGACCGGGTTACCTCCAAACACATCTCCGACGATTGTCTGGTTGAAGGCATATGCGACACACACAGGTGAAGAGAACGTGATGCCAATCCTGAGCGGTCCATTCGGCATGTTGTTGGGCCCATCTGTACCGCTCTGCATGGTGTCGTGGTTGCAAAGATGGATCTCGTCATGGATGTCGGGAATGAAGTTGTGCATCATGCAGCCTATTGCGCACAGTTTGAGTCGTAACACAACGACCTGTAGCTGCAAGAAAAGCATTATTCAACGAGGTGGCGTTGCTGTCAGGTTTCCTCCGAGCCATAATCCGTAGATAGCCAGTGGCAGTAGTAGCCCTTGGACGGCCGGAGCGAGGCATGTCATCGACAGTTCCCGTCTCTCTTATCTCCACCATGTCCGAACAACATCGCTTTGGTTCACTCCGACACGCCTAGACAGTTCCCTTGTTGAGAGCCCTTCCTGGCACAAAGTAATAATGCGGACGCGATCGAACCGCGGTATTGACCGTCTAGGCACGGCTGAACTACAGACAACACGAGCCGTGTACCTCTGTCCTGGTGGAATGACTGGAACTGATCAGTTGTTGGACCCCCTCCGTCTAATAGACGCTGCTCATGCATGGTTGTTTACATCTTTGGGCGAGTTTAGTGACATCTCTGAACAGTCAAAGGGACTGTGTGTGTGATACAATATCCCCAGTCAACGTCTAGCTTCAGGAGTTCGGGGAAACAGGGTGATGCAGAACTTTTTTTATGTGTGTATATAAAGTGAAACAGTTGTTACCTAAAAATCACTGTAAGTTCTTGACCGAGTTACTTCAAATTTTTACACAATACTTTAATAAACATTTAGATAGACATGCGCTATATATTGTTTTAAACAGCAATGTACAGCTTTTCTGTGAGAGAGCAAAGTCTTTGCTGTGCTCTGCGTGAAAATGTACAGTTTTATTTTCTTCTCGCAGTCAGTTTTAACTACTACATTAGGGCATTCGAAACGTTAGGAAACTGTCGTTTCCACGTTTTTCTTTAACATCATATATATTTTTAAATGAAAATATATACACAACAAAATGCAGTTGTGTTTCCTTCTTTGGAGTCCGTTTTCACAGAAAACAAGAAAGTTCTATTTATGACTTATCGCTTTATGATTGGAAGACTAGAAGACTACTATGGAATCTGAATTTGTGGTAACAAAAAACAATACTCAGGATCAGAGAGAGGGCGGACAGAGGGTGTGGGGGAAAGGACAGAGATAGGGGGTTGAGGGAGAGGTGATGGGCAGAGACAGGGGGTAAGGAGTAGGTGATGGGCAGAGAGAGGGGGGTGGGAGGAGGTGATGGAAACAGAGAGGAAGAGATGGGCAGAGAGAGAGTGGGGGGAGGAGGAGGAGGAGGAGGCTACATATAACCAATTCCAATACGTATTTAGCAATTGCATAGCGTTACCAGGATCACTAGTCAATTAATGTATAGAAAAATATTAAGATAGGATCAATGTTTATTGCTGAATACAAAATAAAGGTTCTAAACAAATAAATAACGGCTGGAACAATTGATTAAAAAATCAATCAGCAGTATGTAGCTGACTGATAACTTTAGGGTCCGCAGCTCGTGGTCGTGCGGTAGCGTTCTCGCTTCCCACGCCCGGGTTCCCGGGTTCGATTCCCGGCGGGGTCAGGGATTTTCTCTGCCTCGTGATGACTGGGTGTTGTGTGATGTCCTTAGGTTAGTTAGGTTTAAGTAGTTCTAAGTTCTAGGGGACTGATGACCATAGATGTTAAGTCCCATAGCTCTCAGAGCCATTTGAACCATTTGATAACTTTAGGGTCAGTGACGATAGCACCCGTCTTGAACAGAGAACAGGACACAAAGTGTTCCGAATAGAGCCGACTTTCAGCGATCAGCACTTGGGGGCAGGCTCCCATTTGACCGCGCCCGTACTGTAGTTACTTATTACGGTCTGTAATACAATAATTTTTGTAGGTTACCAATTAATAATACAGGGTGTCCGAAAAGTCTTTCCCTGATTACGTAAATTGATAACTCAGGCTAGAAGTAAGACACAAATATGAAACTGGTGTCTAATTGTTTACAAACTATCAAAGATTTTTTCACACATCAGTAAACTTCCACATGAGCACCCTTGGTAGCACGTAGCACATCTAGGCGATATTCAATTTCCGTCCACACATTAGCCAACATCACTGGAGGGATCGATTCAACGACTGTGGTTATCCGTTGCCGCAGGCTTTCAAGATCTGGTACACGTGTTCGGTAGACCTCGTCCTTGACATAACCCCATAAAAAGAAGTCTAATGGGGTTATGTCAGGAGAGCGTGGAGGCCAAACCGTTCGCCCATCACGACCAATCCGTCGCCCAGGAAAGGTCATATCGGGATAGGCACGGACGTCCAAACCCCAATGTGGCAGTGCACCGTCTTGCTGAAACAAGACATCGGGGTGATACTGAAGCAGCTGAGGAACAGCATACAGTTGCAACATGTCCAGATACACTGCAGATGTGACGGTAGCCTCAGCGAAGAAGAATGGCCCGATAATTCTCTTGATCGCGCAATAGCGGGCACGAAACATTCGCCTTTGGACATGCTACCAAGGGTGCTCATGTGGAAGTTTACTGATGTGTGAAAAAACTTTGATAGTTTGTAAACAATTAGACACCAGTTTCATATTTGTACCTTACTTCTAGCCTGAGTTATCAATTTATGTAATCAGGGAAAGACTTTTCGGACACCCTGTAAGATTGATGAATATGCCGCCTGAGGTGACAACCCTCAGTGTCACTATTAGCTTTTGAGTAACAAAGTTTGGCAACAACTGATTCAGAGATACTTTCGACAACTTGCCGTAGTATCTTCCTAGTGGTCGTTACTGTGCCTTTCGGCATGGTGACCTAGCTCTAGTACCCGTCTGGTTTTCTTTATGCTTCGGTTGGTCTCATTTTTCAGTATGTGCATGTGTAAAAGATACAATAATCTTCAATCTTTCTACTGCGTTAAACCTCTAAAGGCATTTCTGTATACCCATGAACGCACTACTGAGAACGAGGATGAGAGATGAGGGAGGGAGAGACAAAGAGGAGTGTACACACACACACACACACACACACACACACACACACACACACACAGAGAGAGAGAGAGAGAGAGAGAGAGAGAGAGAGAGAGAGAGAGAGAGAGAGGAGGGGAGGGGGGTAATAGCCTTTGTGGCCCTGCCTTTCATCGACCTCGACTTTCCTCTATCATCCGTCGCCGCTTGCTGATATTAAAATCTTCCGCTTGTTTAAGGCTTCCCAACCACAGAGGAGACGTATGGGAGCGAACGTCAGTCACCGGCGTGTGAGAGCGTGCGCCCACGTCGAGCCTGGCACACGGCAAATTGAGAGCTTATTATCCACGGAGCTGACACGCAGTGCCTAAGTAACGAGTTTACGCCCTGTGGCCATACGTTCATCATCCGAATGAACAATATATTAATAGCAAATGATAATAGTGGGTAGAAGCAGAGTTCCTATCGTACCATCGAAATAAGCGGTATAGTAAACAAGTAATTATTTCGTGTCAGATAAAGTTTGTTGAGAACCACTTGAAATAATACTGTAATAGTCATTTTTTAAAGAAATTACTGAAAAGGCAATTCAACCAATTTTGCACGCTAAATCACTGCAAGCCTTCGAGAGAAAAAGAGTCAGTAAGTTATCATACTTTGGATATTGTCATTCAGTAATGTCATATGGAGGGACCAAAGACTTCATTGCACAAAAGAATGCGAGAACATTAATAATTGGCGATCACCCTCGACCGTCTCGTAGGCAACCGTTTTGAAAGCTGAGTGTTTTAGCTACAGCATCACAGTACATATTTTCTCTCGCGAAATTTGTTCTAAATAATTCAGTACAGTTCAGGAAGTGTAGTGATGCCCATGATTACAATCTTATAACAAAAACTGACCATTTCTGGGCATTAAAATTGATTTTAGTTCAGAAGGTGGGTGGGGGTGGGGGAGGGGGGGGGGGCGAATATAACTGGTATCAAGACCTTTGTTCACTTACCCAATGATATCGAATGGTTAACAGAACTGTTACTATTCAGTACAAGAATTTTTATTTACTACAAAAGTATTGAAAATTTACTTCAGTTGTTGTCGTGGACTTTAGTGCGACTACTGGTCTGATGCAGGTCTCCATGCTACTCTATCCTGTACGAGCCTCGTCATCCGAAGAACTGCTGCAACTTACACCCTTCTGAATCTGCTTTCTGTATTCATTTCTTGGCCTCCCTATATGTTTCTTATCCCCCAAACTTCCCTCGAATACTAAGCTGGCGATGCTTTGATGTCTCAGAATGTTTCCTATCAACCGATCAGTTCTTCTAGTCACGTTATGGCACAAATTTCTTCTCTAAAAAGTGGTTCAAATGGCTCTGAGCACTATGGGACTTAACATCTGTAATCATCAGTCCCCTAGAACTTAGAACTACTTAAACCTACTAAGGACATCACACATATCCATGCCCGAGGCAGGATTCGAACCTGCGACCGTAGCGGTCTCGCGGTTCCAGACTGAAGCGCCTAGAACCGCACGGCCACATCGGCCGGCAAATTTCTTCTCTAACCAATTCTATCCAGTATCTCCTCATTGATTACGTGGTATACCCATCTAACCTTCAGCATTCTTCCGTAGCATCATATATGACAACATTTTATTCTCTTCTTGTCTATACTGTTTATCGTCTAGGCTTCACTTCCATACATGCTGGTTCAAATGGCTCTAAGCACTATGGGACTTAACATCTGAGGTCATCAGTCCCCTAGATTTAGAACTACTTAAACCTAACTAACCTAAAGACATCACACACATCCATGCCCCAGGCAGGATTCGAACCTGCGACCGTAGTAGCCGCGCGGTTCCGGACTGAGTGCCTAGAACCGCTCGGCCACAGCGGCCGGCTCCATATATGCCTACACTCCATAGAAATACTTTAAGAAAAGACTTCCTAACACTTAAATATACATTCGATATCAACAAATTTCTCTTCTTCAAAAACGCTTTTCTTGCCATTGCCAGTCTACACTTTATATCCTGTCTACTTTCGTCATAACCAGTCATTCTGCTGCCCAAACTGTAAAACTTACACTTCCTAATCTAATTCCTTCAGAATCAACCTGATTTAATACGACTGCATTCCATTATCCTCGTTTTGCTGTTGTTGGTGTTCATTTCATATTCTCCTTTCAGGGCGCTGTCCATTCCGTTCAACTGCTCTTCGAAGTCCTTTGCAGTTTGACAGAATTACAATGTCATCGGCAAATCTGAAAGTTTTCATTTCTTGTTCCTGAACTTTAACTGTTATGCCAAATGTTTCTTTGGTTTCTTTCTGCTTGCTCAGTGTACATATTGAATAACATCTGGGATAGACTACAAGCTACAACACTGTCCCACTCCCCTTCCATGCCGCCGACTCTCATTACTGCAGTCTAGTTTCTGTACTAGTTGTAAATAGCCTTTCACTTCCTGTACTTTATCCCTGCTACCACCAGAATTTCAGAGGGTGGATTCCACCAACACTGTCAAAAGCTCTCTCTTCCTTTTCTGTTATGAAACTAAATATCTTTCTCCTCGATGTGAATTCATCAGTATGCCGACAGTTTTAATATAAATTAAGTTAATGCCCTTCAAATTACGAAATAAACACTGCAACTGATTCATGGGACATTTAACAAACAAATTATCTAATCAATTTTCTGATTTTTTGCAAAGCGGATTCCGAGCGGTCATCCATCTTCACTTGAGTTGATATAATTACGGATTTTATCGGCGTTTTCCCAGCTACACTCCTGGAAATGGAAAAAAGAACACATTGACACCGGTGTGTCAGACCCACCATACTTGCTCCAGACACTGCGAGAGGGCTGTACAAGCAATGATCACACGCACGGCACAGCGGACACACCAGGAACCGCGGTGTTGGCCGTCGAATGGCGCTAGCTGCGCAGCATTTGTGCACCGCCGCCGTCAGTGTCAGCCAGTTTGCCGTGGCATACGGAGCTCCATCGCAGTCTTTAGCACTGGTAGCATGCCGCGACAGCGGGGACGTGAACCGTATGTGCAGTTGACGGACTTTGAGCGAGGGCGTATAGTGGGCATGCGGGAGGCCGGGTGGACGTACCGCCGAATTGCTCAACACGTGGGGCGTGAGGTCTCCACAGTACATCGATGTTGTCGCCAGTGGTCGGCGGAAGGTGCACGTGCCCGTCGACCTGGGACCGGACCGCAGCGACGCACGGATGCACGCCAAGACCGTAGGATCCTACGCAGTGCCGTAGGGGACCGCACCGCCACTTCCCAGCAAATTAGGGACACTGTTGCTCCTGGGGTATCGGCGAGGACCATTCGCAACCGTCTCCATGAAGCTGGGCTACGGTCCCGCACACCGTTAGGCCGTCTTCCGCTCACGCCCCAACATCGTGCAGCCCGCCTCCAGTGGTGTCGCGACAGGCGTGAATGGAGGGACGAATGGAGACGTGTCGTCTCCAGCGATGAGAGTCGCTTCTGCCTTGGTGCCAATGATGGTCGTATGCGTGTTTGGCGCCGTGCAGGTGAGCGCCACAATCAGGACTGCATACGACCGAGGCACACAGGGCCAACACCCGGCATCATGGTGTGGGGAGCGATCTCCTACACTGGCCGTACACGACTGGTGATCGTCAAGGGGACACTGAATAGTGCACGGTACATCCAAACCGTCATCGAACCCATCTTTCTACCATTTCTAGACCGGCAAGGGAACTTGCTGTTCCAACAGGACAATGCACGTCCGCATGTATCCCGTGCCACCCAACGTGCTCTAGAAGGTGTAAGTCAACTACCCTGGCCAGCAAGATCTCCGGATCTGTCCCCCATTGAGCATGTTTGGGACTGGATGAAGCGTCGTCTCACGCGGTCTGCACGTCCAGCACGAACGCTGGTCCAATTGAGGCGCCAGGTGGAAATGGCATGGCAAGCCGTTCCACAGGACTACATCCAGCATCTCTACGATCGTCTCCATGGGAGAATAGCAGCCTGCATTGCTGCGAAAGGTGGATATACACTGTACTAGTGCCGACATTGTGCATGCTCTGTTGCCTGTGTCTATGTGCCTGTGGTTCTGTCAGTGTGATCATGTGATGTATCTGACCCCAGGAATGTGTCAATAAGGTTTCCCCTTCCTGGGACAATGAATTCACGGTGTTCTTATTTCAATTTCCAGGAGTGTATATTTGGACTTCTGCTGATTTCTTAATGCGTCATTTCCAACACCCTTTTATTGAATTTTTAAACTCGTCAGATAACACACTGTAAAAACTGTATTCAGTCGCACTGCCGCGTTCGCCATATTCGACATAACACTGTGGATGCCCTACCTTTATCCATGATTTTATTCTGATTGAAGTGTTGAATGTAGTATTCTGTAATGCACTTTGAATTTGTTTCCTTTGAAGCTGAGATAGTTATGATTCGCAGAGAAACCCTAAATACACTCCTTGGCGCAAGGAGCGTAAACATTGGACGATTGAACATTGGAAGAACGTTGTGTGGGGTAACGAATCCCGGTACACAATGTGGCGATCCGATGGCAAGGTGTTGGTATGGCGAACGCCCGGTGAACGTCATCTGCCAGCGTGGTGCCAGCACTACATTTCGGAGCTGTTGGTGTTATAGTATGGTCGTATTTTTCATGGAGGGGGCTTGCAAACCTGACCTGAATCATACAGAACACCTTCGGGATGTTCTGGAACGCCGACTTCGTGCCAGGCCTCACCGACCGATACCGATACCTCTCCTCAGTGCAGCACTCCGTGAAGAATGGGCTGCCATTCGCCAAGAAACCTTCCAGCACCTGATTGAACATATGCCTCCGAGAGTGGAAGTTGTCAGCAAGGCTAAGGGTGGGCCAACACCATATTGAATTCCAATGGAGGGCGCCACGAACTTTTAAGTCATTTTCAGCCAAGTGTCCGGATACTTTTGATCACATAGTGTACAATTATAACGTGTACTTTACCGCTAGGTTAAGCGAACGGCTGCTCGAAACCTGCAACGCGCCACGGACGCAGACGGGTGAAGGCAGTATTATGGTATAGGGCATATTCTTCTGGGCTTTCAGGGGATGTGTGGTAGTAATCGAAGGTACCAGAACAGCTATGAATAACGTGAACATTACAGCGGACTACCTGTATCGCTTCATACTTTAAGTCTTTCTCGATGGCGATGGCATACTCTATGAACATAAATGTTCGTGTCCTAAGCCCAGAATTCATCTGGGATGCTATCGGGCGCTAGCTCCGCGTCTACGAACCCTCAGTCTGCATTTTACGAGAACTGCGCGATCTGTCTGTAGACATCTACCACCACGTACCTCCCGAAATTTACCAAGGACCTGTCGAATCCATACCACGTACAATCGCTGCAGTGCTGGCCGCTGTGGCCGAGAGGTTCTAGGCACTTCGATCTGGAACCGCGCGACCGCTACGGTCGCAGGTTCGAATTCTGTGTCGGACATGGATGTGTGTGCTTAGGTTAGTTAGGTTTAAGTAATTCTAAGTTCTGGAAGAAATGATCATCATAATAAAATAAGAGAAATCAGAGCTCGAACGGAAATATTTAGGTGTTCCTTTTTCCCACGCGCCATTCGAGAGTGGGATGGTAGAGAAGTAGTACGAAAATGGTTAGATGAACCCTCTGCCAGGCACTTAAGTGTGACTCGCAGAGTAGCCATGTAGATGTAGAAAAAGGAAAATGAGACGTACACTGGAAAACTAAGGGAATAAGGAAGTAGCAGAAATTTCTGATGTAACCTACGGCGGACATTTGACGCCATTGCCGCTGTTGTGCCTCACGGAGCACGTTCCAGTCTTGCACCTGGCTGAGAACACGACTGAAGTTAGTATTACACAATAGCAGTATCAGGAGTGGAGATCTGAGGCACAGCTGGTCAGTGGTTGGTGACGTGTCGCCCAAGGCCGGGCTGCTGGAGACCAGTCACGCAGTCACCTGTGTAGCTGCTACAGAACCGGTCCTACGGGCCGATGCTCGGAGCACTGCTGTGCCTTCTCCGCACTCAGACGCTGCGTGCCGCTAACACGACCAAAATTCGTTAGCCGAAGACGGAAACTATGTTTGTTAGTAGCAGAGACTTTCAGCAGCTACAGGACGTGCGGGTAGAAGAATTACTAGAGGTGTGTAGAAAGCGATATCAGGTTTAGAATTAATTGTTCATCACAGCTTACCTCACGAAGGCGGCATACGAGTACAATGAACGTGAAAACAGCCTGAAGTGTACTACAAGCTAAGGTACGAAAGTAGCATTTCAGCACAACCACAAAAAGCAGTCATGTCATCTACATTCGGTTTACTGCAGAAGGAAACATTACACAGTGAGTTTCGGATTCATACATCGCATTTGAATGTCGTTTGTGATAGGAATGTACACTCCTGGAAATTGAAATAAAAACACCGTGAATTCATTGTCCCAGGAAGGGGAAACTTTATTGACACATTCCTGGGGTCAGATACATCACATGATCACACTGACAGAACCACAGGCACATAGACACAGGCAACAGAGCATGCACAATGTCGGCACTAGTACAGTGTATATCCACCTTTCGCAGCAATGCAGGCTGCTATTCTCCCATGGAGACGATCGTAGAGATGCTGGATGTAGTCCTGTGGAACGGCTTGCCATGCCATTTCCACCTGGCGCCTCAGTTGGACCAGCGTTCGTGCTGGACGTGCAGACCGCGTGAGACGACGCTTCATCCAGTCCCAAACATGCACAATGGGGGACAGATCCGGAGATCTTGCTGGCCAGGGTAGTTGACTTACACCTTCTAGAGCACGTTGGGTGGCACGGTATACATGCGGACGTGCATTGTCCTGTTGGAACAGCAAGTTCCCTTGCCGGTCTAGGAGTGGTAGAACGATGGGTTCGATGACGGTTTGGATGTACCGTGCACTATTCAGTGTCCCCTCGACGATCACCAGTGGTGTACGGCCAGTGTAGGAGATCGCTCCCCACACCATGATGCCGGGTGTTGGCCCTGTGTGCCTCGGTCGTATGCAGTCCTGATTGTGGCGCTCACCTGCACGGCGCCAAACACGCATACGACCATCATTGGCACCAAGGCAGAAGCGACTCTCATCGCTGAAGACGACACGTCTCCATTCGTCCCTCCATTCACGCCTGTCGCGACACCACTGGAGGCGGGCTGCACGATGTTGGGGCGTGAGCGGAAGACGGCCTAACGGTGTGCGGGACCGTAGCCCAGCTTCATGGAGACGGTTGCGAATGGTCCTCGCCGATACCCCAGGAGCAACAGCGTCCCTAATTTGCTGGGAAGTGGCGGTGCGGTCCCCTACGGCACTGCGTAGGATCCTACGGTCTTGGCGTGCATCCGTGCGTCGCTGCGGTCCGGTCCCAGGTCGACGGTCACGTGCACCTTCCGCCGACCACTGGCGACAACATCGATGTACTGTGGAGACCTCACGCCCCACGTGTTGAGCAATTCGGCGGTACGTCCACCCGGCCTCCCGCATGCCCACTATACGCCCTCGCTCAAAGTCCGTCAACTGCACATACGGTTCACGTCCACGCTGTCGCGGCATGCTACCAGTGTTAAAGACTGCGATGGAGCTCCGTATGTCATGGCAAACTGGCTGACACTGACGGCGGCGGTGCACAAATGCTGCGCAGCTAGCGCCATTCGACGGCCAACACCACGGTTCCTGGTGTGTCCGCTGTGCCGTGCGTGTGATCATTGCTTGTACAGCCCTCTTGCAGTGTCCGGAGCAAGTATGGTGGGTCTGACACACCGGTGTCAATGTGTTCTTTTTTCCATTTCCAGGAGTGTATTATGCTTTGTACAGAGTGTCCCAGGACGAATTCTCAGCATTCAGGAAGGATCATTCAATGTAAAAAAAGTCTAGTAAACATTGGCTCCCTAATACATACCTTAATAACTATGAGTCCGCAGCTCGTGGTCTCGCGGTAGCATTCTCGCTTCCCGAGCACGGGATCCCGGGTTCGATTCCCGGCAGTGTCGGGGGTTTTTACCTGCCTCGAGATGACTGGGTGGTGTTGTGTCGTCTTCATCATCATCATTCATCCCCATTACGGTCGGAGGAAGGCAATGGCAAACCACCTCCGCTACGACCTTGCCTAGTACGGCGGTGCAGGTCTCCCGCATCGTTCCCCTACGCTCTGTCAAGGAGTATGGAACTACATCCTCCAATAACTATGAGCACTTGTACAGTAGAAGAGATGTTTTTCATAGTAGCCAAGATGAGCAAGTGCTCACAGCTCTCAAGGTACGGGTTTTTAGAGCCCATACCTCTGAATATTGACCATTCTTCCTGGGAAACACTGCATATGAAAGAGAAACATCTACCGGCACGAATCGGAATTCGATAGCGTCAGGATGACTGCCTATAGGGACTGCGCTTTATTGTTATAAAATATAACAGCTCGCGTTGGTTGTCATGTTCAAAAAATGGTACAAATGACTCTGAGCACTATGGGACTTAACATCTAAGGTCATCAGTCACCTAGAACTTAGAACTACTTAAACCTAACTGACCTAAGGACATCACATACATGCATTCCCGAGGCAGGATTCGAACCTGCGACCGTAGCGGTCTCGCGGTTCCAGACTGAAGCGCCTAGAACCGCTCGGAAATTCCAGCCGGCGGTTGTCATGTGAATATAGATTCTTTGGGTTCAGGAGGGCCATACTCAGCGCGATGCTGGATCTCATCAGCCCCACAAGACTAGCACCCGAGAGGATAGACATTCTTTGCTCGGCAGTGCAGCATCGTGCAGCTACATCACGTACCTAGAATCAGGAAATGTGCTTTCTTGCAGTAAGGAAAGTGAAATTACAATTAAATCAATACAATGAAATGAATACCCTTAGTTGCACACAGGCGTCGATATACGTTAACGGGGACAGTTGAAAATGTGTGCCCCGGCCGGGACTCGAACCCGGGATCTCCTGCTTACATGGCAGACGCTCTATCCATCTCAGCCGCTGAGGATAGTGCGACTGCAGGGACGCCATACTATATACGTAGTGCCCCTGCCCATTACACTCATTACTCGCGGCTTTACCGATTCCCGTAAGAGTTCGGGCACAGTTTGTGCATTCGCACAGAAGATGGTCAAAGGGCCGGTGAGCCTTAACGATATATATGAAGATGGTATCTGTTAGATACCATCTTCATATATATAGCAAGGAAAGTGTCAACACGGACTGCACAGTGTCGTCTGAAGGACTGTGGACTGTCAGCTGAGCGATCATTCCCGAGGCTTCCCTTGACGCGGCAGTACAGAGTCGACAGTATATCGCCCAACATTACCCAGGAACAGCACGACGCAGTCTTTTCAGACGAATCCCTTTTCTGCGTAGTGTGGAGGCTCCGAGGAGAACGAACGTTGCCCAGCTGTATTCATCATCGTCATACTGACTCAACACCACGTTCACCTCTGGTTTGCGTAACTGGTAATACGGACAAGTCTGGTGGCTGTTTCCAGAGTTCGAGGTCCTGGAAAGTTATCTTTCAACAAGATACTGCAGGACCGTATATTATTCGCGCTGTCCTGACCTACCACGATTGGTAGGGGTTCTACTGGTGCCCTGTCCAGCACTACCTCCAAATTTTTCACCCACTGAAAACATCTGCTAATGAGTTGCCGAGGGACTGGCACACCACTACTCGCTAGCGACTAAAATCGAAGAACTCTGACACACAGTGGAAGCAGCACGGAATCGTGTACCTGTATCTGCAGTGCAAGCTCAGTCTGACTTCTTGATGCGTCAGTTCAGGGTAATATCTCGACCTTTCGACAATTAATTCCATCGTCTTCGTCAGGAGCAACTGACTTACTGGCCAGTCAGAAGCAGTCTATGAGCTACATAAGGCCACCACGGTAGCAGTTTTGATAGTCAGTTTCTTCCGACGAAGACGATGGAAAAATGGCTCTGAGCACTATGGGACTCAACTGCTGTGGTCGTAAGTCCCCTAGAACTTAGAACTACTTAAACCTAACTAACCTAAGGACATCACACACATCCATGCCCGAGGCAGGATACGAACCTGCGACCGTAGCGGTCGTGCGGTTCCAGACTGTAGCGCCTTTAACCGCTCGGCCACCCCGGCCGGCGAAGACGATGGAGATAATCGTCGAAAGCTCGAGATTTTACACTGAACTGACGCAGCAAGAAGTCCCGGAATGTTTTATACAACAGTGCCGTCGCGAAAGACTTTGTTCTCATACGTGCAGTTCAATTAGACACATTATTGCTATCGGAGGTAGTAACTCTATATACAAAATTACGCACCCTGTATACCCCCAAATAACCCACAAATTTAATCTTGCACTCTTCCTACAGCACTGTGTAAGCACAGTTAGTAATGTTTCGTTATTTACTATCTTGGTGTGACAGTTTTAATAGCCAGCTGTGTATATTCCAACACCAGTCGTGATGCTCCTCCTCCATCACTTTCCTAAGAACTGTATCGGCCGTTTGTCTATATTGTTGATCGTCGTATTCCAGTAACGTCTGTCCATAGCATCAAAAGGCCATTGTGTAAAAGGGCCATATTCCCGGACGAATAATCGAAACTACTACAGTGGAACAGTTGCAGAGGTCTGATGTAATATTACAGGAGCGCGAAATCGCAGGAAACCTCTTACCGCCAATCCCGAATACTCCTGCCGCAGTTTCTTTGTTTAGTTAAAAAAAAAAGGATCAGGTGCGTGCAGTACACGCGCACTGAGGGTTCGGTACAGATCATCCATTGCGGGAACAGATGATTTCGTCGAATTCTGCCGGTTATTGACATTGTTGCCGGCATGATATCGTTCCCAAGGTTTCCAAGACTTTTGAGAATGTTCTAATTTCAAGTTAAAAGGTCTATAACAAACGACAAAAATAAAATGTTTCGTGTGATATAATTACATAATAACAATTTTCTATTTTTTCCTTTGGTTGTAATGTGTGTCCTTTCTTTTTATGGTATTTTATGACTTTAGGACAATGGGAAGTACTTGATAGTTTTTGATGAGTTTGCATCAAAATATGTGGCGTAAGTGTCCGTATCTTTTGACTGCATTGACTTAGAAGCTTCAGATTTTACACCGTCTAGGGACCATTGGCCTTAGTATGTGGCATAAATTTCAACTTGATACATCTACCCGTACCTGAGAGAAAGGGTTTTTTACTGTGAGAGAGACAGGCAGACGAAAAACTAAGTGATCCTATAACAGTTCAGTTTTTACCGACTGAAGAACGCGACCCTAAAAACGACTCAGAATTAGCCATAGCTCATCAAGAAATGAAACTAACCAGGAATATACTCGTTGTATACCAGAAAACGTTACTTTGACGTTAGAAACCCTGTTTCATACCGCTAATACAGGATGTTGTGATCTTCTTCATTCGGAAAACTAAACTAAAAACTGGCTCCTTAATGAGGCCCAGAGCACAGGATGACGACGAACGACTGCTGTATGAAGCGGGATGTTGTTGATTTAACATTCTTCCGGTAGTTTATTCCATTCGTGGGCACTTTTTTTTTAATAACTCAAAGATAATTTTTTTGTTATCCTATTTATTAGAATTGTGATCAACTGTCTATATGTACGTATTGATAATTTTATTTTGTGATTTAGGAACAAAAACTGTGGTGGTACATACATCACCACGGCATATTTCTAAGGTATTAAAATTATGGTGGTAAATGAATTTCCACTTCCCTTTTGTGAGCTGTTGTGTCTTGCCACTAAACGTGAAAAAATAATGAGCAGCGTTTTCTTTTTCTTTTATTTTGTTTTTACTTTATTTAAAAATATTTTACCCATATTTAAGTTTACTTACCACAATGTGAAAACAATCCTAGAAACTTTATCGCGCAATAAAGGTATGAGCTGATACAAAAATATGGCTCAAATGGCTCTGAGCACTATGGGACTTAACATCTGAGGTCATCAGTACCCTAGAACTTAGATCTACTTAGCCGGCCGCGGTGACCAAACGGTTAAAGGCGCTACAGTCTGGAACCGCGCGGCCGCTACGGTCGCAGGTTCGAATCCTGCCTCGGGCATGGATATGTGTGATGTCCTTAGGTTAGTTAGGTTTAAGTAGTTCTAAGTTCTAGAGGACTGATGACCTTAGAAGTTAAGTCCCATAGTGCTCAGAGCCATTTGAACCATTTTTTTTAGATCTACTTAAACCTACCTACCTAAGGACATCACACACATCCATACCCGAGGCAGGATTCGAACCTGCGAACTTAGCGGTCACGCGGTTCCAGACTGAAGCGCCTAGAACCGCTCGGCCATGCCTGCCGGCATGAGCTGATACAGGTCACGATAATACACTCCTGGAAATTGAAATAAGAACACCGTGAATTCATTGTCCCAGGAAGGGGAAACTTTATTGACACATTCCTGGGGTCAGATACATCACATGATCACACTGACAGAACCACAGGCACATAGACACAGGCAGCAGAGCATGCACAATGTCGGCACTAGTACAGTGTATATCCACCTTTCGCAGCAATGCAGGCTGCTATTCTCCCATGGAGACGATCGTAGAGATGCTGGATGTAGTCCTGTGGAACGGCTTGCCATGCCATTTCCACCTGGCGCCTCAGTTGGACCAGCGTTCGTGCTGGACGTGCAGACCGCGTGAGACGACGCTTCATCCAGTCCCAAACATGCTCAATGGGGGACAGATCCGGAGATCTTGCTGGCCAGGGTAGTTGACTTACACCTTCTAGAGCACGTTGGGTGGCACGGGATACATGCGGACGTGCATTGTCCTGTTGGAACAGCAAGTTCCCTTGCCGGTCTAGGAATGGTAGAACGATGGGTTCGATGACGGTTTGGATGTACCGTGCACTAGTCAGTGTCCCCTCGACGATCACCAGTGGTGTACGGCCAGTGTAGGAGATCGCTCCCCACACCATGATGCCGGGTGTTGGCCCTGTGTGCCTCGGTCGTATGCAGTCCTGATTGTGGCGCTCACCTGCACGGCGCCAAACACGCATACGACCATCATTGGCACCAAAGCAGAAGCGACTCTCATCGCTGAAGACGACACGTCTCCATTCGTCCCTCCATTCACGCCTGTCGCGACACCACTGGAGGCGGGCTGCACGATGTTGGGGCGTGAGCGGAAGACGGCCTAACGGTGTGCGGGACCGTAGCCCAGCTTCATGGAGACGGTTGCGAATGGTCCTCGCCGATACCCCAGGAGCAACAGTGTCCCTAATTTGCTGGGAAGTGGCGGTGCGGTCCCCTACGGCACTGCGTAGGATCCTACGGTCTTGGCGTGCATCCGTGCGTCGTTGCGGTCCGGTCCCAGGTCGACGGGCACGTGCACCTTCCGCCGACCACTGGCGACAACATCGATGTACTGTGGAGACCTCACGCCCCACGTGTTGAGCAATTCGGCGGTACGTCCACCCGGCCTCCCGCATGCCCACTATACGCCCTCGCTCAAAGTCCGTCAACTGCACATATGGTTCACGTCCACGCTGTCGCGGCATGCTACCAGTGTTAAAGACTGCGATGGAGCTCCGTATGCCACGGCAAACTGGCTGACACTGACGGCGGCGGTGCACAAATGCTGCGCAGCTAGCGCCATTCGACGGCCAACACCGCGGTTCCTGGTGTGTCCGCTGTGCCGTACGTGTGATCATTGCTTGTACAGCCCTCTCGCAGTGTCCGGAGCAAGTATGGTGGGTCTGACACACCGGTGTCAATGTGTTCTTTTTTCCATTTCCAGGAGTGTATATTGTATTGTATGGAACTGGGGACCTAGAAACACTAGTGATCCCACGACAAACAAACTGAATGTTGCTACAGGTCTCATACACCTGGTAGAGCGCACTAGAAGATGTCAAGCATAGACAGAGATGGTAAGACGTATTTCCAAAAGCTTTGGGATACCCCTAAGTTGCTGGTAAGTATGCTTCCCAAGGACCACAAATGACAGATTAATTTTGTGGTAAGTACACTTCACAAGCCCCTTTCAGAAATCATTTTGGTGGTAACCATACTTTCCAACAGCCATTAAAACACCGTTGTTTGGTGGGATATATACTCCCTAAAATACTGAAGGCTATATGTCACAATAAACAGAACCTACAGTTGGTGCAGCGGACTGCCACTAGATGCCACGAGCGTGCAGAAGAGGTTCCTTTAAACACTGTTCCCTTAAACATTGTAAAGAAATACATTTAGTGGGAATTATATCCACCACGGCCCACGACAGGGTTACGCTGGCTTTCGAAATAAAAAGAACCTCTACTTGTCCTTTAAGCAAGGAAAAATACTTAGCAGTTGGGGGAATCGAACCTGTCTCCTCCATGTATCAGAAGCACCATAAAGGAGTTTTTGCTTCGCAGTTCAAAATACCTGTAAAAGCTTCATGAACAAAAGTGCGCGAAACACCTGGTATTGGCGTACTGTTGCCGTGGAGTGTAACACGCTGTCATTCTTCACAGACTTATCAGCTTAAACAATCAGTGCAACTGCTGTGACTAATTGACTTCACCATGCACGTTTTCTCCCTTCGAGCTGCATTTTAGACACACCCAGCGAAAGATTAATGAACACTATTGACTTCATGAAAGTGTTTTATTTAGTGTTGAATAGCGCTCGTTCTAGTTACTTTTCTTGAGTTTAATACAGTCTACTCACAGATAGCATTCTTCAGTTTGCAGCGTTTCTAGTAATTTAACCCATTTGATACACTTACGGAATCAACAAAAAGACTGATAATACAACATATTCTCGCAATCTGAGCTGACACACAAAATCAGTCATTTTAACCGTTAAATTCCCATTCGACGTGCCCCAAACTGCGAAGAAATATTTTACAAAATTCGCAAACTGATGCCTGCTAGCTCGTTTCTATATTGACTTCCGTATAGTCCGCAGCTCGTGGTCGTGCGGTAGTGTTCTCGCTTCCCACGCTCGGGTTCCCGGGTTCGATTCCCGGCAGGGTCAGGGATTTTCTCTGCCTCGTGATGACTGGGTGTTGTGTGATGTCCTTAGGTTAGTTAGGTTTAAGTAGTTCCAAGTTCTAGGGGACTGATGACCATAGCTGTTAAGTCCCATAGTGCTCAGAGCCATTTGAACCATTGTAACTTCCGTATAAATATAAAGGCACTCTGCCTGCTGGAAGGAGAGTATCTTACACATTTGAGACGTAGAAAAGCTAATATTATGAGTTCACGAAAATTAAAAGAAAATGCTTGTATCGCAAAAACAGACGTTTCACATTTTGCGATCTGTACCTTCTCAGCGGATCATCGATTCAAACAAGGCACATAAATTCGGAAAGCAAGTTCTGGTTACCGTTATCTGGCCGTGAATCGGACTTCTCTTTGCCCTAGTTCCTTCCGTGTGATTCCCAGGTCGATGGAGTCGTATCCCAAGTGACTGCGGGAAGTTTTGTAACTTCTCTTCTGGGAAGTGTTAACTGCCCGCGGGGTCCGCGAGCCGACCTCAGCGTTCTTCCACCTTCACCGGAACTTCCATATCTCCATTTTCCTTTATTTCTCTCTGTCTCCGCCTGTCTCTGCAGGTTGTAGTTGGTTGTTATACGATTTCATAGCATGTAACACTATCGAAGATGGAATATTTCTTCTCCTTTCGTTGAATCAGGTGGGACTGGCACGAAGTTTTACCGAGCCCTTACACCCGATGCAGCTGACTACGTAATATTAAATCAACTCCCAATTTCCATTGTTACACTAAGTTCGGAAACACATAGCAAGCTAATTAATCAACACATTATTGGAAAATTTGGAAATGTGTGGTAAGGTCTTATGGGACCAAACTGCTCAGGCCATCGGCTCCTAAGCCTATACACTACTTAATTTACCTTACGCTATGGACGACACACACACCCATGCCCGAGGGAGGACTCGAACCTCCAACGGGGGGAGCCGAACACATTATTAATTAAATATTACCACTGTCAAGACGACATATGTAATACATGTAACCATACATAGAAAGACAGAAAAGGTATCTAGGGAAGAACTGTCGCATCATATTTAAATCAAATTACCATCTCTTTGTTTCGTAAGATACACTTTCTAACTTTAATTTAAATTCATCCACGACCTCTTAGTATCTTATTTATTATCATTAGCTACACGTTTAAACAAAATTCTCTCTCTCTCTCTCTTCAATGGCTCTAAGCACAATGGGACTTAAACATCTGAGGCCATCAGTCACCTAGACTTAGAACTACTTAAACGTAACTACATCACACGCATCCATGCCCGAGGCAGGATTCGAATCTACGACCGTAGTAGCAGCGCGGTTCCAGACTGAAGCGCCTAGAACCGATCGGTCACGGCGCCCGGCTCTCTCTCTCTCTCTCTCTCTCTCTCTCTCTCTCTCTATATATATATATATATATATATACATATATTCTATTTTTTAATTTATCCTTTTGTAAAATTCTCAAAAAAAGTACTAGTAATAAAACTGAATTTGTATGATTTGTAAAATCACAAAACGTGCGACCTGCTATATAACAACATGCAATAGGTCTTTACTTGCGAAATAAATAAAATCTCTGCAGCGCACCACCTAAAACGAAGAAACTGTAATATCTATTCTCTGGGCGGTTTTGGCCACCTAAGCGGGTTTGGTTCAAATGGCTCTGAGCACTTTGCGACATAACTTCTGAGGTCATCAGTCGCCTAGAACTTAGATCTAATTAAACCTAACTAACCTAAGGACATCACACATCCATGCCCGAGGCAGGATTCGAACCTGCGACCGTAGCAGTCGCTCGGTTCCGGACTGTAGCGCCTAGAACCGCACGGCCACTCCGGCCGGCTAAGCGGGTTTAAAAATTCATTAGGCTAATTTACTTCTCACTAGAATATAAGACATCTCTTTCTGCTGAAAAACGAAGTGAACGGACCGTGTCGTCTTTAAAAGGAATCCTCCCGTCATTTACCCGCAATTTTTAGAATACGTGCGGAAAATCAAGATCTGGACGGGCGGACGGCGATTTATATCCTGTACTTCCTGAATTAGTGTGCAGTGCCTCAACTACTGCGCTTCGTCACTTGGTGACATTTATGGTGACTATATACGAAAATATCGCACCACAATGCGGTCTATGTGCTAGGCGCCTCGTGCTCTGATGTTAATATCCTCACATGAACTTCACATCAACTGTCGATGGCCTTGCGAAAGCTACATTTCCCACGGAGCAAGGTGTTTGTAGTCCTGCTTGGTACACTTCATTCATTGTGGTGCAATCTGTCGCAGAAGAAGAAATAAGTTTGTCTAGTAGCTGGACAGACGTAGCAAAAGAAAAAATCTCGAGAATGCTCAAACAGAATGATGCGTCATAAATCTTTCACCAGAAATTCACCGTAACACCTTCCAAGATTCCAAACGAAGAAATCTTCCCCCTCCAAAATCCAACAGTACCACCAACAGCACCCGGAAGGAGCATCGTCGTCACAATTACAGGCTCCACTTTGGTCATGAATACACGAACGTCCAATTGGACTTCGACTGCTGTCAGATATGATGTACCTCCAGCGAAATTCCGACCTTATGACGAAGATTTTGTGGAAGATTGGCCACTTCTACGGAATTCAAACACACAGTATCTCACAACCCTGAAGAACCAAGTTTCTTATCCTCGTGCTCTCTAATTGCTACCGGAAATAATTTCTAATACAGTAGAGAGAGAATTTTTATTTTTAGTGAAATACACTCCTGGAAATTGAAATAAGAACACCGTGAATTCATTGTTCCAGGAAGGGGAAACTTTATTGACACATTCCTGGGGTCAGATACATCACATGATCACACTGACAGAACCACAGGCACATAGACACAGGCAGCAGAGCATGCACAATGTCGGCACTAGTACAGTGTATATCCACCTTTCGCAGCAATGCAGGTTGCTATTCTCCCATGGAGACGATCGTAGAGATGCTGGATGTAGTCCTGTGGAACGGCTTGCCATGCCATTTCCACCTGGCGCCTCAGTTGGACCAGCGTTCGTGCTGGACGTGCAGACCGCGTGAGACGCCGCTTCATCCAGTCCCAAACATGCTCAATGGGGGACAGATCCGGAGATCTTGCTGGCCAGGGTAGTTGACTTACACCTTCTAGAGCACGTTGGGTGGCACGGGATACATGCGGACGTGCATTGTCCTGTTGGAACAGCAAGTTCCCTTGCCGGTCTAGGAATGGTAGAACGATGGGTTCGATGACGGTTTGGATGTACCGTGCACTATTCAGTGTCCCCTCGACGATCACCAGTGGTGTACGGCCAGTGTAGGAGATCGCTCCCCACACCATGATGCCGGGTGTTGGCCCTGTGTGCCTCGGTCGTATGCAGTCCTGATTGTGGCGCTCACCTGCACGGCGCCAAACACGCATACGACCATCATTGGCACCAAGGCAGAAGCGACTCTCATCGCTGAAGACGACACGTCTCCATTCGTCCCTCCATTCACGCCTGTCGCGACCCCACTGGAGGCGGGCTGCACGATGTTGGGGCGTGAGCGGAAGACGGCCTAACGGTGTGCGGGACCGTAGCCCAGCTTCATGGAGACGGTTGCGAATGGTCCTCGCCGATACCCCAGGAGCAACAGTGTCCCTAATTTGCTGGGAAGTGGCGGTGCGGTCCCCTACGGCACTGCGTAGGATCCTACGGTCTTGGCGTGCATCCGTGCGTCGCTGCGGTCCGGTCCCAGGTCGACGGGCACGTGCACCTTCCGCCGACCACTGGCGACAACATCGATGTACTGTGGAGACCTCACGCCCCACGTGTTGACCAATTCGGCGGTACGTCAACCCGGCCTCCCGCATGCCCACTATACGCCCTCGCTCAAAGTCCGTCAACTGCACATACGGTTCACGTCCACGCTGTCGCGGCATGCTACCAGTGTTAAAGACTGCGATGGAGCTCCGTATGCCACGGCAAACTGGCTGACACTGACGGCGGCGGTGCACAAATGCTGCGCAGCTAGCGCCATTCGACGGCCAACACCGCGGTTCCTGGTGTGTCCGCTGTGCCGTGCGTGTGATCATTGCTTGTACAGCCCTCTCGCAGTGTCCGGAGCAAGTATGGTGGGTCTGACTCACCGGTGTCAATGTGTTCGTTTTTCCATTTCCAGGAGTGTATTAACTGAGCTCAATGTTCGTACGAAGTTGATACAGTGCTGAGAGGGACTCTGCATCCGAGATTCGTAGTCTCCCTATTCAACAAGCGCGGGACGCTTCGCTGTCTGTCTCGATCCGAGAGGCCTTCTACAAGACATATCTTCTACGTGGAATTATTTCCATTAGCAGCGAAATAATGAAAGCGAAAATTTACTTCCCGTGTCAAGCCTAAACGCACTTCTATCGCAGAAATCAAGTTTAAGCTGAACATATATTCCTCCTCGTCCGTGCTGAATCTGTGTCACCAAAGCTGCACTAGGACAGAAATGAGCAACGGCCGTGCAGGCTTGCTGGCAGAGAATTAGAGACGAGGTCAATGTGCTAGGCGCCTCGTGCTCTCATGTTAATACATTCCATCTGCAGGTGGTGTAATCACCAGCGGATTTGTCGCCCATTACGCTCCGCACTATCCCGCCACATTGCTATCCAATTAAGTCCTTCCTTCACGTAAACACGTTCCACCGACCACCTCATTTGCATTACGTGCTGCTCGCGCTTGTTTCGTTGCTTTCTGTTCAACCTCCTAAGAACTCACCGAGTCACGAACTACACACCACGAACCCTAATCGACTAACAACAGAGTTGCAGGCTCCGTGATCTCAGCGTAAAACAAAGGTCACAGGTTCGAATCCTGGTTCTGGTATGGACGCGAGTACGGTTTCAATCGATTAAAGAAAGTCATTTTTGATAATCACCGCGAGCTGCTCGCAAACAAATATTCATTTGCTACCAGTTTCCACGTGTGTAATCATTATTAAAATGGCTCTGAGCACTATGGGACTCAACTTCTGAGGTCCTAAGAACTCACCGAGTCACGAACCCTAATCGACTAACAACAGAGTTGCAGACTCCGTGGTCTCAGGGTAAAACAAAGGTCACAGGCTCGAATCCTGGATCTGGTATGGACGCGAGTACGGTTTCAATCGATTAAAGAGAGTCATTTTTGATAACCACCGCGAGCTGCTCACAAACAAATATTCATTTGCTACCAGTTTCCACGCGTGTAATCATTATTAAAATGACTCTGAGCACTATGGGACTTCTGAGGTCATCAGTCCCCTAGAACTTAGAACTACTTAAACCTAACTAACCTAAGGACATCACACACATCCATGCCCGAGGCACGATTCGAATCTGTGACCGTAGCCGTCGCGCGGTGCCAGACTGTAGCGCCTAGAACGCTCGTCTACCAGTAATCATTATTATGCGACGTAAAATTATTACTGCAGAATATATGGAATCATTACCCTATGGCGTAAATAATAAAACCAAAATTTAGGAAGGCATTCTAAGTCACTGTCATCAAAAGGGTGATCTGCATTTATGCACTCTAGTAATCTTACTACAATTTATTGAAATGTCCATTGTCATATGCGCTGTTCTGAGGACTATGCTCGTGGGATTACGTACGATTACGTAAAATGGCTCTGAGCACTTTCGAGCTGTGGGCATCGCCTGCGCAAAATACTTTTGACTGGCAGGATCGTTCCTACCCTCACTAGCTGCAAAAACAAAGCCAAAAACCGTCAGATTCAGAGGAACTTTAGAAAGTAAGTTACATTTTTCGTCCCACGCTGCCATCATTGCGGAACCTGAGTGGCGCACAGTCAGAGAAAGGTACATGTTCTGGGTTTCCTGCAGACAAAGTTCTGCTGTGGTGAGTTAAACAGGTGCATCACATTGTGCGAGTGACATGCCGCAGTAACTGGAAACGTAATTAAAAGCTGAACTGGGAGGGAGAGTAACGATTCTTGTGGGCAAAACATCTAAGCTGAACACAGACTCACCATGAAATTCTGGCGGTATACGGAACAAAGGCAATATCGCGTCCATCCGCAGTGTGATGGTGTCAACAACTTGACCAAAGCCGCACAGTCGCGGGTGATGTTGACTGTGGAATAAGGCCATGGACACCTGCCTCAGACAATGTCCAAGAGATATTTGCGGTAAGCTGAGAAAACCTCTGGGAGAAAAATATTTTTTAGCGATGAGGACGTTCACAGAAGGTTCTCAAACAGCTCCACGAGGAAGGCAGTGATCTCTGTCGCCGAATAATTCAACGAGTGGTGGACTTTTCAGACAGTAGTTTGCAGAGAATTGGTGACTGTGTTGAAAATTAGTGTCATGTATCAGTGAAGGAACAGTCAGTCTCGGTTACAGGAAGTATTGATTATATATCGACCAAGGACGCGTTTCGCCTGATCTTCAGATTGGCCTACACAAAAACATCAATTTCATTAGAAGTAGCATGACGCCGTTTTGGCTCTGAGCACTATGGGACTTAACTGCTGTGGTCATCAGTCCCCTAGAACTTAGAACTACTTACACCTAACTAACCTAAAGACATCACACACATCCATGCCCGAGGCAGGATTCGAACCTGCGACTGTAGTGGCCGCGCGGTTCCGGATTGTAGCGCCTAGAACCGCTCGGCCACTCCGGCCGGCGCCGTTTGTAAAATTCGAGTTACTAGCAAGTAACTGTAACACGACTTACTGATTATTAGATGGTGTTAGCTACATGGGGTAATGAGCATACAGCAAATAACAGGATAATTTCTTCCACCATGTACAAACTCTAGAGATTGATCGATGAGAGGATCCGGAACAAAAACAGTCTAATGATCTTATATCCGGAAAGGCGTGGTTTCCATGCTAGAGACCATTTACTGAATCATACGTTGTTACAGACACTGCGCCGGGCGGAGTGGCCGCGCGGTTTGAGGTGCCATGTCACGGATTGCGCGGCCCATCCCGCCGGAGATTCGAGTCCTCCCTCGGGCGTGTGTGTGTGTGTGTGTGTGTGTGTGTGTGTGTGTGTGTGTTGGTTGTTCTTAGTATAAGTCAGTTTAAGTAATGTGCAAGTCTAGGAACCGATGATCTCAATAGTTTGGTCCCTTAGGTATTCACAAACATTTTTGAACAGACACTGATGTCTAATACACGCTGCACCATGCAGCCACAGCTACAGTATGCATGGTTTCCTCATAGAGGTTAGTACTGTTCCTCATAGGTCACGTCCTAGCGCCATCTCCTGCCATAGTAATTGGTAATGTTGTTCCCCATTCACTTCTCTTGCTGCCTCACCTTGTAGTGGATGTGATAACACCGTTGCATAGCTCCGTATTCGAATCGAGAGGTTGCCGACGTGGTGTTCACTTATGGAAACGCAAATGACAACGGGTGGCAGGCAACACGGTTGTATCAGGAGACCTATCCTCGCCGACAACAACCATAGCATTCAATATTTGCAACAGTGTTTCGCCGTTGTTCTGAGACAAGATTGTTTCAGAAAGCAGGAAATCATGAAGGACGTACCCGAAATGTTCAGACACCAGACACTATTAACAGTGTGGAAGGTGACCGGAGTGTCAGTACCAGGCAGTTGGCCCGCCAGTACAAGGTTAGCCAGCCAACCGTGTGGAACGTTCTCTTCAAAATGGTTCAAATGGCTCTAAGCTCTATGGGACGTAACATCTGAGTTCATCAGTCCCCTTGACTTAGAACTACTTAAAACTAACAAACCTAAGGACATCACACCCATCCATGCCCGAGGCAGGATTCGAACCTGCGACAGTAGCAGCCGAGTGGTTCCGGACGGAAGCGCCTAGAAAATTCTCTATGACAACTGTTACTGCCCTTATGATTTACAGCAGGGCTTCCCAACGTGTGGTCCGCGGAACCCTTAGGGAACCGCCGGCTCTTTCTAGGAGGTCCGCGACCACCTTTCACCAAATCGTGTAAAATAATGAGTAAAATTATTGAATAAAAATGTGAAAATCCAATTCATCGCTATTTTTCGTGCGAAAAACTTGTGTACTTTTACTTCAGGCCGTATTCCCAAGCAGCCTTTGCGGTTCCTAAGTGAGAACGCATACACAGTTTAATGCCGGAGAAAGCGGCTTCTCTGATCGACTGTTTCGCAACGATACGGGGGTCGTTTGTGCGCCGGCTCACGGCGCTAGATGCGCTGAAACCTTTTACGCATGCGCGAGCGAGCTTTGTCGACCAATCACAGCGCTCACTGGCATGTATGCAGCCGCAGGTATCGTTAAATGTTAAACTTGCTTTGTGAGTGCACTACCTATTTCAAAGTCGATTTTTGACCAGTTTATTACTTCTAACATGGATCGGTGGCTGAAGTCGGGATCATTGAAGAAGGGTGCGGTTTCTCGATCGCCTTCACAACAACGGAAGTTTCCAGTTGAAATGAAGGCCGAGGGAGGACGACCAAAGGAAGAACAATCACAAGAAGCTCCAAAGACTATTGATACTTCAGGGGGGGGGGGGGGAGGGGGTTCATTGGGAACATGGAACTTGCATTAAGAAGCTTTCAGTTCCCATGGGTTTCACTCTGAAATTTAAAGTTACTGTGCTCTTGACTGACTACGGGTCCGCCATGGATTTTCGACTGTAGAAGGGGTCCGCCAGCTAAAGGTTGGGAAGCCCTGATTTACAGCTTGTGCAGGGCTTACTAGCGACAGACTTTCCACCTTGAGAGTAGTTTACTCACTGGTTTCTTCACCAGGCAACCACCATTCCGGGATTTGTGTCATCCATCCTATTCACAGATGAGGCCACCTTTACGTGGAGTGGTATCTTCAACTTTCATAACAGTTATTTGTGGTATAGTATGCAGAACCCCCGTGGTACGGTGACAGCGAATCGTCAGCATCGGCGCAGCCGGAATGTGTAGGCCGGGATAACTGGCCACCATATCTCGGGACCAGTCTTCCTTCCACGTCACCCAACAGGATGGAACTATCGGCGTTTCTTGCGGGTAACTTTGTCTCTCCTTCTGGAAGAAGTGCAATTGATGATTCGAAGGGTTATGTGGCTGCTACATGATTTCTGGTTATGGGGTCATCTCAAAAGTATCGTGTATGCAGAGCCCATTCCAGATGTGGAGACACTGGAGTAGCGTATTCTTGCTGCCTTTGACACTGCTGTTCGGATGCAGCCTGGCTGATGAGAACGTGTGAGACAGTACATGCTACGGCGCGTACACGCATGCGTTGAAGCACATGAAATCTATTTTCAACACATACTGTAACTCTGGCTGCATGGTACACTGCGTATTATACCGCAGTCTCTGTTACAAAGCATGATTGAATAAATGGTCTCTAGCCTGGAAACCATGCATTTCCGGACACGAGTTCATCAGACCTTTTTTTCCCTAACCTCTCATCGCCGGCCGAAGTGGCCGTGCGGTTAAAGGCGCTGCAGTCTGGAACCGCAAGACCGCTACGGTCGCAGGTTCGAATCCTGCCTTGGGCATGGATGTTTGTTATGTCCTTAGGTTAGTTAGGTTTAACTAGTTCTAAGTTCTAGGGGACTAATGACCTCAGCAGTGCTCAGAGCCATTTCAACCTCTCATCGATCAATCTCTAGAGTCTGTACACGGTGGAAAAAAAAAATCATTCTGTACAGTTTTTTTTAAACACAATGAAATAGGAGAAGAAAAGGAAATGACCACAGATCACCTTGTTGAGGCATGCGACGTAGTCCAGTTAATGCCAAACAGGTTCGGGCCTAGTCCGCAGCTCGTGGTCGTGCGGTAGCGTTCTCGCTTCCCACGCCCGGGTTCCCGGGTTCGATTCCCGGCGGGGTCAGGGATTTTCTCTGCCTCGTGATGACTGGGCGTTGTGTGATGTCCTTAGGTTAGATAGGTTTAAGTAGTTCTAAGTTCTAGGGGACTGATGACCATAGATGTTAAGTCCCATAGCGCTCAGAGCCATAATTAGGTTCGGGCCAACGTAGATCTGTTATCACGCAAACACATCGGAGGTGTAGTTGCTTATGGGCTATGCACATAGTGCTGAGCACGGGAACACAATGAGGTGGGCCCCAAGTGTCCGCATCTCACAGTACCTGTGTCATTTTGACGTGTAGTACCGTATTCAATAAAAGATACTTGGCCGGTAATAAGAGTGTACAAATTACTTTTTTTTATGTCCCCACGTATATGTACATGACGGTTGCGTAAATGTGTGATTCTTAAAAGAAAGGTTGAGTCGGAGAAAGGGATAGTTCCACGCTCCACAAAATGTACCTACAGTCAATTCAGAAAAATTACAGTACGAAAGTTAGTCTGACCGAAGATCAGGTTTTATTTATTAAGACAATAAAACCATAATGAAACTGTACGAAGTGCAATGACTAGGCCCAGCTGTTCTGCAGTTGTCATAGCAAAATGAAAGAGGCCCCAAGTTCGTCATCAGATAATTTTATACATACCAGCTCCACAAGAAAGTTCACAACATTAACCAAGACCGTCCGCTAGAGCCTCTGTACAGTTCATGGATTAACAGTCGGAGTAAGCAAGAGCTGTGGTAAACTCAAACACGGACAAAGTCGCCAACAGGCGGGCCTTTGCCTTTAAAAAGTGTCACTGAGAGAGAGAGAGAGAGAGAGAGAGAGAGAGAGAGATAGTGCTTGTCTCAGGGGGAACGGCTCAATATTAAGGGATTTGACGGGAACAATCATTCGACGCAAAAAATTCTAGTAAGCATGGGCTCTAAAACGCATACCTTAAGAGCTATGAGTACTTGTTGAATAGAAGAGATACTGCGAAACAAATTTCTTGTACTGCAAGCCTTTACGTGCCATATTTTGGGAGGAGATAGTATGACAAAGTACTCTAGTAAACATGGACGTTAAAATGTGTGCCATAAGAACTATGAGCACTTGTTCATCTTCACTTCTTTGTGAAACATCTGTTCCATTAAACAGGTGCTCATAGGTCTTAAGATACGCATTATAGAGACCATGTTTTCTAGATTTCTTTAATTCGAATGATCGTCCCTGTCATATCCCTGAATACTGACCGTTCCTCATGGGACACCGAGTAAATACCACATTTTAATTTGTGTGGGACAATGGGCCACAGTGCCAATCAAGGTTTTCGGCAGTTTTCCTTTGTATATCAGACGAGAGCCGTAACTAGGAATCCCTTCTCCTAAATATTCCCAATACTTCCTCTGCTCCACTCAGAGCCTACCGGAATACTTGGCTGAACAGAACGAAGTTTTATAACAGCGTGTCCTGCTCTTACGAATACGGACTGAAAGATGTAGAAAACTTCAGAGAATTCGCCTCTTGGCGTGCACGCCCCCATGCCGAGGCGCGAGCAGCGGTCAACTGTCTTACAGTTGCATCACCACTCACGTTTAGGAATACACAAATATTTTTTAGCAGTGATAAGAATGAACATTTTCTACAAACGCACAACGTTGATGATATGCTTAACGAAATACCATAGTACACAGACGGAAATGAGAAGTGTCACACAATGACGCACCACTCAGATATTTATCAAACAATGTGAAGATGTTCGTCACATAATAGGTATCAAATTTCATTTCATTTAGGACTGATATTCACCATAAATATCAGTATGAGGGGGTGAACCGCTCGGGCACGAATATACTCTTCTGTTCGTTGTCGCATGCAAGCAGACAGCTTCCGAACGTCATCTTTAATTTCTTGCTACGCCTGGAACACGTGCTGTGTCAGTTCATGGAGGATGCTGAATGGAGACTGTCATGAAAGAATAGGTGTTGTCAGTGCTTCCAGACATGCTGTCTGGATGACAAATCAGGGACCGAGCACGCTAGACAAGGACCCGTACGATCTTGAAGGCGTTTGTGGTAGGGATGGGAAAAACCGACAGGTTAACACCGATACAGATATTTTACTTCTGAATAACCTGTATAGCCGGTGTTTTTCTGAATACTTTTGGTCTCGGTTATAACAGCTTTCCTTTTTATTTTTTACTAACAACTGGGTAAAAAACTGTCATGTCAATTTGCCATAGCAGCAGTGACATAATTTTGGTTTTTAAACATAACTTTTCCTAAAAACGAATAATTATTATTCATAAAATTTCCATTGCTTTGAAATACTGGATTCTTATGCAAGCTGGGAAAAGCGATCTGCCCTATTTTAATAACAACGCCTGTAGTTATAAAAAAGCAACAAACAGATGACACAAGAATCGGTACATCGTTGCAGATGCAATACTGTACCTGTTGCCGTGTGGCCTATTACACGGTAGGTGTGTGCGTGCAGTGGGCAAGATTTGCGCCCACTTGGTCTATACAATAGTTTCTTGCTGTCGCCTTCGGACATCAGAATCATCCTAAGGACGAACACACACACCCATGCCCGAGGGAGGACTCGAACCTCCGCCGAGACCAGCCGCACAGTCCATGGCTGCAGCGCGTAGACCGCTCTGCTAATCCCGCGCGGCTGTGTAATTGTTACTTTTAACAAATGGTTCCTTTTATCCCTACAACCTCGAATCACGTCCACAAGGCCTCCCGTCAACGCTTGATGGAATCATCCTATGCGGGCGACGGATTTACTTTTCATCAACTTACACTGATGAGCCAAAAACATTATGACCACCTGCTTAGTGGCTCCTTTGTCCTCCTTCGGAACGAAATACACCATTGATTCTGCGTATAACGGATCCGACTGTTTGTTAGTAGGTTTGTGGAGGTATGTGTCATTAGATGTCTACGCACAGGTAATGAAATTCTCGTAAATAACAATGTACGATGACAGTTATGCTTCGGAACACTTGTGCGTATATCAGCATTGCGCTCTTACACAGAGATGCCACAGATCACCATCTGTCCTATTTTACAGAGTAGACGAGCGTCAGAGCCGTCCGGAGTGGCCGATGGGTTCTAGGCGCTTCAGTCCGGAACCGTGCGACCGCTACGATCGCAGGTTCGACTCCTGCCTGGGGAATGGATGTGTGTGATGTCCTTAGGTTAGTTAGGTTTAAGTAGTTCTGAGTTCTAGCGGACTGATGAGCTCAGAAGTTAAGTCCCATAGTGCTCAGAGCCATTTGAACCATTTGAGCGTCCGAACCCCACGTTCTGTGCAGAGTCGTGGACGTCCAACAATTTAGCGTTTAGTGCAGGGTGCACTTGCACGTGTGCAGTTAACAGGTGTTCTGCGTGAACACAGGGGCAAGCTGGCCACCCGCTTCTCTCCCCTCCCCGCCATGCCGTCTCTCCGCTTCTTCCTCTGTAATGCGTTTTGTTTCCTGGCCTGCTTTATTGAATGAGGGAATAAGGTAAGTAGGAGTGCTTGAAAGAAATCATGGTTTGAAAGAGTACATATTACCTACGATACGTTTTATTTAATTATCAAAGGTGGCGTTTACAATACGTTTAATGTCTGGAACAAAATTTTTACATACAGACAAACGCAAACAGTCACGTAAATTTTCATTACTGATGTTTGCTCTTAACCGAGACTTATTAATTTTCATAACAGAAAAAAATCTCTCACAAACGTATGTCGAGCCAAACATTGACATTATCTTCGCGGCTTCACGATGGAGACGGGGAAACTCTTGCTGTGGAAAGTCGTGACAAAAATCTACTATGCGTCTTCCCAAAAGGATCTTGTCTCTCAGACGAGAATTACGCTGTAGAGTGTAGATCTATTAACTCCATTTGCAAACTGGGATGAATATCATATACAGAAACAGCAAATTGTCTCGAGAACTATTCAAAACTTTGGGATGAGTATGATATATCCCCAAATCGCTTGAGAAATTCCTGTTTTATTACACCAAGTACGGGAACGTATTGAAATTTATTATAATGGCGTTCAATATTAAACTTTCGTTGACCAGCGAGAATACTGTCATATATTATACATTTCGAATTTTCACGTTTTTGCACAATGAAAAAATGATTCTCCCATTCCCTTTTAAAAGATAGCAAATCTTCACTTCTCCGTTTCCTTGATTCTCTCTGCATTTTCCGGTTCTTTAAATACAACGTTCACAACGTAGTGGTCGCTTCGATTCAACGTCCGCAGGTTAAGTTACGTTGTCCAAGACGCGACGCACACTAGCGACTGCGACGGGTCGCTACGTGACGTCAGAAGTTGCCTACTGGCGCACGCGCAGTTCGAGTTTGGGATGCGACGCGCGACTGTTGCGGAAGCTGCCGCAGCACTGCACCAGTGAGCAGTGTTGCGACGGAAGTCGGACGACACAAAGACCTACGGCTGCCAGAAAGATGTCGAGTCAGTCAAGGAAAACTGAAATGAGCCGCTCACAGGATGTGATGATCTGTAAGCTGGTCTCGCAACATCCTTGCCTTTACGATTTGAAGAACCCTAAATATAGGGACACTTTGTTCAGAGACAGAATTTGGGAAGAAATTGGTGCACAGTTGAAACTGGCAAGTGAGTGAGATATATATTATTTTCCCATTGATGCAAATTTTTCAGTCCTGTTATGAAAATCAGTATAATCCATACAGATGTAGAATTAGAATGATGAAAATGAACTTGCAAGTCAATTTTCGCATTACTCTTTTTTTTGTGACGATAAAAATTGAAAACGGCAAGTACATTATAAAATGAACAATCTAAAGTGCAACGAGAAAGTTACATTTTACAATACCTTCACTTTGAGAGTAAACGGTAGTTGGTGTCTTGATGATACCTTCCAGTTGTGAAAAACCACCAACAGATTGTTGTACAGCTTTCTGTAATCAATTTCGCTCTGTTGAAAAACGTAAATTTTTGACATTTGTTGGTTTTGTTAGGACGTCTACTTTTACTTGGGTATCCTTGTCCAGGTTCAGAAGAAAATACTAGAGGTGAGTAATTTATCCTCTTCCCAAGAATGAGAAGAAAATATATTGAAGGCAGCATGTCTTTACTTTTAAGAAACCTGCATTTCGTGGCATTTTAAATGAAATTGTCAAGAGCATATGGAGAAATATTAGTAACTCATACCGGAGAAATATATGACATAAAATGGTTTCATTAGGTCCAAATGTGTCAGCGAAACAAAACAAATGCATTCTCTATCGTGCGATGACATGATTCAAGTTGCGCGTCGACAGAACTGGCGGCTAGTCGCGACCCTCCCGGAGATATATGAGTCCAAATCTCGGAAACGGAGGTCGATATCATCCTGATCTCAACTTTAAAAATAATTTCGATATGTTAGCTTCCTTTCATCGGCAACGATGTATGACCTAACGTGAACCATACGCAAAGTAGCCAGCGACCACATTTTTCACTGTACACAATTCAAATTTTATGCAGTAGGTTACTTGTAAATTAAGTATCGGAATAACTGTGACGAATATCGGAAAAATAGGCACCTCATTATCAAGCTGTGATGTGAAACTGTAAGATACGAAAATATCAATTTTTTGTGCCTTTTACTTTCCTCACAATTGATAGAGAAGTAATATACAGCGAAAAAAAACACGCAAAACCGGAAGAGATACTTTTCAGTTTTTTAAACTGAAAGGAGAATCTGTATCGAAAAACTAACTCTCGGAGCCGATGTAACTTTGTTCCATTAACATACAGTATTTTTTTACAGCAAGAAAATCGGAATTCTTATTTTTCTTATGTATTTGAATCCGCCGCCGCCGACCAGAGCTAGGGAAACAGCGACGACTCCTGTCGTGTTGCGGCCTTGTCGCCGTCTGCCAGGGTGCGAAAAGAGGAGGGGGCAGCGTCGCAGTCGCAGCCAACTCGCGTCTTGCACAACGTAGCTTAAAGCCTGGTACAAAAAATGGTTCAAATGGCTCTGAGCACTATGGGACTTAACATCTATGGTCATCAGTCCCCTAGAACTTAGAACTACTTAAACGTAACTAACCTAAGGACAGCACACAACACCCAGCCATCACGAGGCAGAGAAAATCCCTGACCCCGCCGGGAATCGAACCCGGGCGTGGGAAGCGAGAACGCTACCTCACGACCACGAGATGCGGGCTTGGAAAGCCTGGTACTACACTGCAGCAACCTGCAGGCTGTCGGCACTGCCCCGTTCGACGATTGCACGCGATCAGCACACGTGCAGCGCTGTGTGCTCATGAGCCGCGTGCAACGTTTGCACGCCCCTGGTTTAGTGGGACTTTCACTCTCCTACGTCTTTCCGTAGATGCTGACCACAGTAGCACGTCAACATTAGACCAGCTTCGCCGTTTTGGAGATACTCGTTCACAGGCTCTGCATAATAATAATCTGCCCTTGTCAAAGTCGCTTATCTAAGTGGATTACCCCATTTGCAGCCCATATCTTCGCTCAGGTGATCCCGCGTCCGAGTCTGCTACGGTTAAATATTTTTGTTACAAAGTCACGTGCCCGCAAGGCCACCAGGCGGCATCTAACGTTGCGGTGGGCAGTGATCATGATGTTTTGACTTATCAGTGCATATCGATTAACAATGAAATGTCAAGAATGGCAGAAGAAGTCAACGTTGAAGAAGGCGGTTTCGGCGAGCAAAAAATGTTAAAATGTGTGTGAATTGCTAAGGGACCAAACTGCTGAGGTCATCGGCCCCTAGACTTACACATTACTTAAACTAACTCGAACTACCTTATGCTGAAAACAACACACACACACACACACACACACACACACACACACACACACACACACACACACACATTCACGGCTTCGGTGAGCAAAAGATAGGCAATAAGGGAAGGCTGGAGGTCCACGTAATAACAATAAAATCAATAATAATAAAGAAGGTAGTCTGTAAAGCACTTTGCCGCGAAATGCAGGGGTCCTAACTTCGAGTCCCGGTCCGGCACACAGTTTTAATATATCGGAAGTTTCACATCAGCTCACACTCCGCTGTACAGTGACAGTTCTTTCTGGACTCAAAGAAAGTTATTTTATTTTTAATTTACTCGATATTTATTTACCTGTATAATATTCTGAGACTTTTACCAAAGATGAATTCTTGCCACGAAAGTAACTCCCTTACAGTGATAGAAACTGCATTCTGATTAAAAGGTCTGCCATGTTATTACGTGGCGGACACTTTTTTTTTTTAATTTAAAGAAACTCTTTCCACATTTCTGACCAAATTGCTCTGTCCCTCGTGAAGTTTGACGTTACAGTTATAAACACGTTTCCAGCAGTCGGTTGCACGTGGTCACGCAATGAGTTGGGGTATGGCAAAGCAATTTTAACGCAGGCTCATTCTGAAACTTGGCCACTTCGTTTGATTTATCGTGTCCGGAGAGAAAGTTGGGATAATGCGGAAGTCGAGAACATAATTCACTGCCGCTCTTGGCAGTGCTAACAGTGGTAACCTGGTAGAACGTTACTGCTTTATAGTGGCCGCTACTGCAGCAAACGAAAGAAAGCGGAGGAAGAAAAAGATTCTGGAACGATAATCAGGGAATGATTAAAATGTTTCGTCAATCAGTATGAATTTCTCTAGCTCTGTTTCCCCATGCTTGTAGGATAATATGTAAACAATTAAAGACTAGGTTTTTCTAAATGATTAATAAGGAGATACGAGGATCATTTCAAAAGTTGCGCACACTGCGGTTGCACCACCGTTACGGTGGCGTGATCAGTTTGAAAATGGTTCAAATGGCTCTGAGCACTATGGGACATAGCATCTGAGGTCATCAGTCCCCTAGAACTTAGAACTACTTAAACCTAACCAACCTAAGGACATCACACACATCCATGCCTGAGGCAGGATTCGAACCTGCGACCGTAGCAGTCGCGCGGTTCCGGATTGAAGCGCCTAGAACCGCTCGGCCACGCGACCGGCGATCAGTTTGAGATTCACGTTAGTTGCGAGCGAGATTTTGGGCGAGGAGGTCCTATATGTGTTTGCTGGTTCGCGTTGGTGTGTCGTGAGTTACTCAGTTTTAAATTGAAGGGAAACCGAGTCATGTCGGATTACACGTAGTAATTGGTATTCCTATATCAAAATCGAATCTTCGCGTGGAAAGAATGGAAGGAAATTTACGACGTTTTGGGGAAATAGAGTTGTGGATCGTATCACAGTGTCACAGTGGTCTGAGTGTTTCCCTACAGGTCGGTTAAGCACTGGGGACAACCCAAGAAGTGAAAGCCCCGTACAACAGACTACAAAAAAATGGTTCTGAGCACTATGGGACTCAACTGCTGAGGTCATTAGTCCCCTAGAACTTAGAACTAGATAAACCTAACTAACCTAAGGACATCACAAACATCCATGCCCGAGGCAGGATTCGAACCTGCGACCGTAGCGGTCTTGCGGTTCCAGACTGCAGCGCCTTTAACCGCACGGCCACTTCGGCCGGCCACAACAGACTACATTTTTCAGGTTATTATTAATGACATTTTGGGAGAGGATCGACGAAAAACATGTTAGGAAATTTCATATGATGCCAGAATGGCTGTCACTTCAGTTTACAGAATCATAACTGAAAAGTTAAAGATGAGGAAAGTTGCTACCAGATGCGTTCCACATAATCTGAGTGAAGAGCAGAAAGCAGGTCGTAAAAGAATCTCAGAATTGCTTCAGCGTTATCGAGCAGAAGGAGAACAGTTTCTGAAAAGGACTGTTGCACTTGATTAAACTTGGATACGAGATTATGGGCTAGAACTGAAGTCTCAGTCGTCATGAACGGAAAGTTCCGATTCTCCACGCCGGAGAAAAGTTCGCCGTCAACTATCAGAGGTGAAACTGATGATGACCTTTGCGTATGACGTGAATGTAGTCATATCTACAGAGTGCCCCAGGGGATGTTTGCAACAGGCGCGTACTACTAGCTGTTTCTGCAAAATGTTTTGCACCCGAAAATACGCGAAAGACGGCCTGATATGCTTGCAGCTGGTGTCCTAATTTTGCATGATGATGCGAGACCGCATGTTGCCCTATCATTGAAAGAAATGCTCCATAAATATGGATGGGAAAGACTTCCGCATCCACCATACAATCCTGATATGAGTCCACCAGGCTTTGATTTGTTTCCCAAATTGAATGAACAACTCTGCAGACAACTGACGAAGCTTCCAGTGAGGAAACCCGAATAATCAGGAAGTTCAACAATGAAGGTGCGCCATCCGGAATAAAGAAGTCGCCAAAACCTTGGGATGCTGTCATAAGCAAGAATGGAAACTATATTGAAGACCTGTAAATGTATTTTGTAAAATAAACCATTTTTTAAAATTCTATCTTATAGTGTGCAGAACTTTTGTGTGTTTCATACCGTCTTCAGTGGGCAACTCTATCCATTTTTAAAACACACACACACACACACACATACACACACACACACACACACACACACACACACAAAGGCGCGCGAGCTTTTCGAGGGGTAGTGAAAGTTTCAAACATGGTCTCAAAAAAAAAAAAAAATAAAGTTACGTAATATATTTTATGTTTTTATATGAAGATGGTACCTGTTCTTTCGCACATGTCCGAAAGAACAGATACCATCGGTGACCATGCAGCTTGTTAGAATGAGGTGGTGGTGGTTAGTGTTTAACGTCCCGTCTACAACGAGGTCATTAGAGACGGAGCGCAAGCTCGGTTTAGGGAAGGATTGGGAAGGAAATCGGCCGTGCCCTTTCAAAGGAACCATTCCGGAATTTGCCTGAAACGATTTAGGGAAATCACGGAAAACCTAAATCAGGATGGCTGGAGACGGGATTGAACCGTCGTCCTCCCGAATGCGAGTCCAGTGTGCTAACCACTGCGCCACCTCGCTCGGTGTTAGAATGAAATTACAATGAAGTGAATACCCCAAGCTGTATACAGGCGTTGATATAAGTCAACGGGGACAGTTGAAAATGTGTGCCCCCACCGGGACTCGAACCTGGGATCTCCTGCTTACATGGCAGACGCTCTATCCATCTGAACCACCGAGGACACAGAGAATAGTTCGACTGCAGGGACTTATCTGTGGCACGCCTCACGTGAGACCCACATTGCCAACTTATTGACCCGCACTATATTCATGTCCGAAATAACAGATACCATTTTCATATATGTAGTTAAGGCTCGCCGGCCATTTGACCATCTTCTTCTGTGAGGATGCACAAACAGTGCCCGAACTCTTACGGGAATCGGCAAAAAGCCGCGAGTAATGAGTATAAGGGGCAGGGGCACTATGTATATAATGCGGGACAGTAAGTTTGGGATGTGGGTCTCAACGGGGGGCGTGCCAGAGATAAGTTCCTGCAGTCGCACTGTTCTCTGTGTCCTCGGTGGCGCCGGCACGGTAGCTCAGCGTGTTCGCTCAGAGAGCTGGTTGGCCCGACACCCCCGGGATAACAAGGCCGTCCAGGAGTGTTAGTGACGTCACACTAAGCGGCCCATAGCCGACGCAGCAGTCCACGGACACCTCCGTACAGACGCGCCTCATGCTAACGATCTTCTGTCCGTCATACAGAAAGGAGCGCACTATAATTCGAACCAAAGACCAAATTATATGTATTCTTGTAAACAGCATAAAGGTTCATAACGAAATACCGATTACATATACGGGCAGGAATAGGTTCTAGAACTCCTCTGAAAAGTGTTTATCTTCAGTACCACAATGAACATCAAACTGTCAGGTTTTCTAAATAGAAAAGCACTTTGTTAGTAACAGACAGCAATAATGAGACTTGCAGTTGGTGATTTCTACGTGGAAAAGGAAATAAGCTGTAGAGAGATTGAAAATGGTAAGTAAAGAGAGCCTCAGCCTTTTGCTCACATTCTTACATGTAATGCACTTGGTTGTTTTTCATTTCCTTACCTTTCATAACATTTTTAATATTGTTTCAAGAAGTGTATCTTCAATAGCAGAGTGAACTTCAAATTTTCAGGCTTTTCTTAAAGGAAAGAGCAGTCCCTTAGTATCACAGTGCAAGACAGAATCTTGTGTTCAGTGATGTCTATGTTAAAAGGAGAATATTTGATATCTATCTTTAGTTTCCATTCTTTATTACTGAGGATACACTTGTAAAAATTCTTGAAAAGAGCTGTCACCGTGAACATATGAGTAAATTCACAATAGTCATGTGTTTTATGAGATAAAGCGAACTCTTGTTACCTTATTGTAAACGAAAGTTGTGAGGGTTTTGCTATGTATGACAGTGTTTAAGATAATTTACTTTGAGTGTAATAGCTTGAAAATGTTAAGTCCTGCTGTCAGTTGGCATTTGTCACCACCTGTATGCGAGTTTTAAAGCTAAATAGTGTTCTGACAATTATAAAATAGTGGCAAAGTTCCTCAATCGATTAAACTTATTCCTGCCCGTATATGTAATCGGTATTTCGTTATGAACCTTTACGCTGTTTACAAGAATATATATAATTTGGTCTTTGGTTCGAATTATAGTTCGCTCCTTTCTGTATGACGGACAGAAGATCGTTAGCATCAGGCGCGTCTGTACGGAGGTGTCCGTGGACTGCTGCGTCGGCTATGGGCCGCTTAGTGTGACGTCACTAACACTGCTGGACGGCCTTGTTATCCCGGGGGTGTCGGTTGGCCTCTATAATAAAAAAACTGAGTGGCAGGATCAAAAACGAACGTCAACGGATGTCATGTGACGTCCGCAACGACCAAACACAACGATCAATAACGAACAAAATGAAACAAAAGATGGATAGAGCGTCTGCCATGTAAGCAGGAGATCCCAGGTTCGAGTCCCGGTCGGGGCACACATTTTCAACTGTCCCCGTTGACTTATATCAACGCCTGTATGCACTAGGGGTAATCATTTCATTGTTATTTTATGTTTATTCACAGGTATATGTCTGGAGTCCTGGAAAAACACTGTAGCAATTCATGCTGATCTGATGAATGTATACCGCAACAGTGTACCATCATATGGCATAGTGGTCAGGTGGCGCAAACGTTTCCACGGTGGTAAACCATCTGAATGACGAATAAGGAAGTAGCAGGCCACCCCTTTGTGAAGAACGGGGAATCACAAGCGAACTGTAGGACCTGGTGCTCGAAGATCGGCGTATTACTATCGAGGTGATAGTGGGAAATGTGAGAAATAACTCATGGATCAGTTTTCAAACTCTTGCAGCACGACATTTTGAACATGAAAAACGTCGCCTCCCGCCAGGTTTTGTGACTGCTAACACCCATTCTATACTGCCCGGTCACGTTAATGTAACCACCTGTCAAAAACCTGAAGAACCACCTTTTGCAGTGCGGACCGTTGCGAGACCAGCAGAAAGAGAGTCATTGACGTTCCAGAAGGCATCGACAAGGATGTGGAGCCATTCCGACTCCAGTGCATGGTCGGCTGGGCTACGTTTGCCGGTTGAAGATGCACGACGGGTACAGCACGACCGAGGCGGTCCGACAGATTCTCGACTGCGTTAAAATCTAGGTGGCCATGGGAGTACAGTAAACGTATCCCGGTGTTCCTAAACCATAGATGTACACTGCGACTTATGCGACATGTTGCATTGTCCTGCTGGTAGATGCCATCGTACCGAGGAAAAGCAAACTGCATGTAGGGGTGGGCATGGCATGCATCCTCTTGTTGGTCCATTGTGCCTTCCTGAATGGCGAGATAACCAAGGGAATGCCTCCGGCCTGAACCCTTCTGTTGCAGGGTGTTCGGCCGGCCGGTGTGGCCGAGCAGTTTTAGGCGCTTCAGTCTGGAACCGTGCGACCGCTACGATCTTAAGTTCGAATCCTGCCCCGGGCATGGATGTGTGTGATGTCCTTAAGTTAGTTAGGTTTAAGTAGTTCTATGTTCTATGGGACTGATGAACTCAGATGTTAAGTCCCATAGTGCTCAGAGCCATTTGAACCATTTTGCAGGGTGTTTGCTTTAAGACGATTCACGCTGTACACGCCAACGGCGATCTGTCTGATGGAGCATAAAACGTGATTCACCTAAACAGGCCATCTGTCACCACTGAGTGGACGTTCATTTGTACTGCTGGCGTGCAAATTGCAGCCTTCGTCGCCGATGAATAGCAGTCAGCACGTGTGCATGGACTATGCGATTGCTACATCTACATCTACATACATGCTCCGAAATCCACCATAAGGTGCGTGGCGGAGGGTACCTCGTACCACAACTAGCATCTTCTCTCCCTGTTCCACTCCCAAACAGAACGAGGGAAAAATGACTGCCTATATGGCTCTGTACGAGCCCTAATCTCTCTTATCTTATCTTTGTGGTCTTTCCGCGAAATGTAAGTTGGCGGCAGTAAAATTGTACTGCAGTCAGCCTCAAATGCTGGTTCTCTAAATTTCCTCAGTAGCGATTCACGAAAAGAACGCCTCCTTTCCTCTAGAGACTCCCACCTGAGTTCCTGAAGCATTCCCGTAACACTCGCGTGATGATCAAACCTACCAGTAACAAATATAGCAGCCCACCTCTGAATTGTTTCTATGTCCTCCCTATATCCGACCTGATAGGGATCCCAAACGCTCGAGCAGTGCTCAAGAATAACTCGTATTAGTGTTTTATAAGTGGGCTCCTTTACAGATGAACCACATCTTCCCAAAATTCTACCAATGAACCGAAGACGACTATCCGCCTTCCCCACAACTGCCATTACATGCTTGTCCCACTTCATATCGCTCTGCAATGTCACGCCCAAATATTTAATCGACGTGACTGTGTCAAGCGCTACACTACTAATGGAGTATGCAGACATAACAGGATTCTTTTTCCTATTCATCTGCATTAATTTACATTTATCTATATTTAGAGTTAGCTGCCATTCTTTACACCAATCACAAATCCTGTCCAAGTCATCTTATATCCTCCTATAATCACTCAACGACGACACCTTCACGTACCCCACAGCATCATCAGCAAACAGCCGCACATTGCTATCCACCCTATCCAAAAGATGTGTGTGATGTCCTTAGGTTAGTTAGGTTTAAGTAGTTCTATGTTCTATGGGACTGATGAACTCAGATGTTAAGTCCCATAGTGCTCAGTAGTAGATAGAAAACAACAGCGGACCTACCACACTTCCCTGGGGCACTCCAGATGATACCCTCACCTCCGATGAACACTCACCATCGAGGACAACGTACTGGGTTCTATTACTTAAGAAGTCTTCGAGTCACTCACATACTCGTACCTTAGGAGTCTGCAGTGGGACACCGAGTCAAACGCTTTCCGGAAGTCAGGGAATATGGCTTCTGTCTGATAGCCTTCATCCATGGTTCGTAAGATACCATGTGAACACAACGTATACTCAACGGTAGTTGAGGAGACACTGTTAGTAGCCTCTGGTTCATCTGGGCGGTCAATTGGTCAACAGCTACACGTCGATTCGCCAGTACATATCTCCGCAGCCGTCGTTGACCCCTGTCCTCTATGGCCCGTGGTGCATCACAGTTGCCTTGTCGCCGGTTTTAGATCCTGCCATTTTGCTATGCACAGTCGACCTTAACCAAGGCGGCACGCGAGCAATTTACCTACCTGGCTCTCTCGCAAATGCTTCTATCCTGGGCCCGAAAGCTAATGATCGTACCCTTTTGGACACCAGATAAGTTGCTCCGTTTCCGCGTTAGAAGGGCTGCACTGATTTACCCCGCCGACACACTTTGTAGACTCTCCACTGCTAGTGGTGCCACCTGCCGTTTGTGAGTGGGTATTACACGTTGACATTAATATAGGCAGTGTGACATTAATGTGACTGGACCGTATAACAAGCATGCAGGAAGTATTTGGGCGCATTTTGGAGTTGGCGACTGGCCAAATGCCAGATTCAACTTGGCCCCTTCTTCCTCCTTTTGCCCTTCTGCTTTGGCCACACAGTTGGGCAATTTTAGTTATCTGGCAATTGTTCATTTTTATGTTTTAACTTGTAAATTATAGATTGTAGCAATCAGTCGTCCTTTTTAAATTTTATTATGCAGATCTAGATTTCGGCTAGCAGCTAGCCATTCTCAACGCACTATTATTTTCGCTCAGTGCATGTAAGTCCCTGGTGATCGGGCTGCGCCCACAGTGAGAACTGCGGGTGAGGCCCGATCAACATACGACGGACTACGACGACGACGACGACGACGACGACGACGACGACGATTACTCAGGCTACGTACACGGTACCTTCTGGTACGACGCAAACGGAAAACATCGGAGGGCTTGGGCCCCTGCCGCGACCCGTCTTCCCGCGTACTCCTAGACCGAGATTCAGATCGGAAACCAGACAAAATACCCCGGGTAGAACTGTCACTTTAGAACCCTACACTCCACTTGGCGTCACAATTTTCCCTCTGCCGTTCACGGACGATCTGAAAACCAGCGCAGAAGACAGCAGGAGGCGCGACCGACAAGGGAGGGACTTTGTCGCCAGACGTGTACTGAAAACGCATGAAGTGGATAACAACGATTCATCAGATGGAGACAGCAGACCCGATTCCCTCCCCCCTTAGCGTCGGAAACCAACTCTGCACAGTCATCTGATGGGCAACCATTCCAGACGGTTCGTCAAAAACGGACGGGCAAAAAGAGAAATTCAGAATAAATTGATAATGTTCGGTATCAAACAGTGCAGTTCATGACATAAGTTCATGGCTTGTAGAAAATAAACTAATGCTAAATTACAGTAAGACTCAGTTTTTACATTTTCTAGCAAGTAATTCAACAAAACCCGACGTCTTAATTTCACAGAATGGGCGGCATGTGACTAGTGAAACTGGACAGTTCAAATTTCTAGGTTTCAGGTAGATAGTAATCTGTCGTGCAGAGCCTATGTTCAGGATCTTATTCAGGGACTTAATGCTGCCATTTTTACGATTCTAACGTCATCTGAAGTGAGTGATCGTTCGACACGATAATTAGTCTACTTTGCTTATTTTCATTCGCTTATGTCGTAAGGCAATATATTTTGGGCAACTCTTCCCATCCTAAAAGGATAGTTTTAGCTCAGAAACGGGCGGTTCGGGCCGGCCGCTGTGACCGAGCGGTTCTAGGAGCTTCAGCCCGAAACCGCGCTGCTGCTACGGTCGCAGGTTCGAATCCTACATTGGGAATGGATATGTGTGATGTCCTTAGGTTAGTTAGGTTTAAGTAGTTCTGAGCTCTAGGGGACTGATGACCTCGTTAAGTCCCATAGTGCTCAGAGCTATTTGAATCATTTTGAAACGGGCCGTTCGGGCAATAAGTTGTGTGAGCTCGCGATCCTCTTTTCGACCCCTGTTCACTAGTCTGGGTATTTTGACATTGGCCTCTAAATAAATATACTGTATACTGGCGTTTCTTGTTCACAATATCACCTTATTCCCAAGAATAACCAACTTTCACTCAGTTCACACTCGGTAGAAATCCAACCTGCATTTGGATCGGACTTCCTTAGCTCTTGTGCAGAAAGGTGTGCAGTATACTGCTGCATCAATTTTTAATAAGCTACCACAATAATTAAAAAATCTTAGCAGTAATCCGCGCGCTTTAAAATCGAAACTGAAGAGTTTCCTCATGGGTCACTCCTTCTATTCTGCTGAGGAGCTCCTTGAAAAATTAAGCTGAATCTTGTGTTATATTATTGACTGCGTTTACTGAAACTTATGGCTTGACTTTTTTGGGTTCATAAACATTTTATTTTTATCTGTTATTCCTTTTATGTTGTAATTTCGTGTACTGACACCGAGCGACGTGGCGCAGTGGTTAGCACACTGGACTCGCATTCGGGAGGACGACGGTCCAATCCCGCGTCCGGCCATCCTGATTTATGTTTTCCGTGATTTCCCTAAATCGCCCCAGGCAAATACCGGGATGAGTCCTTTGAAAGGGCACGGCCGACTTCCTTCCCCGTCCTTCCCTAATCCGATGAGACCGATGACCTCGCTGTCTCGTCTCTTCCCCCAAACAATCCAATCCACGTACTGACACGTTCCATGACCGTTGAGATTTGCTCCTCAATTTGATCTTACGGGACTTTACGTGTAAATAAATAAATGCCAAGACGCGCCAACACCCAATTCCTATATAATACCATTTAGACCCGCTTCCAGCAGAGGGTGGTCAGATGGAAGTGATGACACAACCAGCTGCAGAGGAAACTGCCACCGCCACCCACAATGACCAACCACAACCGCCGAAAGTGACAGCAGCGAAGACACAACCAATCGCGATTCAATGGACAGGCAAACACCTTTCCTTGAATGCGGAGGTCAAGAAACAACTCTCCGGCCCGATAAAGACCATGTATAAGGGGGAAACGATTAAATAGCAAATTGAGACAACGGAGGATCAACACAGAGGTCTCCGCTTCTTTCATTAGATGAAAATCCAATTTTTTCGTTCATCAACCGCCATCGGAAAAACCTCAAAGTGGCGGTCAAATATTTACCGGTGGATTTTACAGCCGAAGAAATGGAAAGGGACTGCACGTCGGAGTCTTCCCCCAAGACTCTGTCCACCAGTTCAAGTCTAGAGATGAGAAAATCACTCAGTTGATGGCTTAGCCTGTTTAATGTGTCTCCCTGCCAGCAGGACCAAATAATGACTATCCATGACCTTCGCATTATAATGGATTCTCGAATCAGGGTGCAAACATACCGGGCTTGGGACGACCCCCACAATGCAAGCGCTGCCTCATTTTTTCACACGACCAATTATTTTGCACTAACGGCCAGATGCATTTGGTGTGGGGGCAACCATCAATTGCAGTCCTGAGCCAAGCTACGCACTCAGAAACCAAAGTGCTTAAGCTGTGACGGCGATCATCCGGCTACCTACATCTACATCTACATCCATACTCCGCAAGCCACCTAACGGTGTGTGGCGGAGGGTACCTTGAGTACCTCTATCGGTTCTCCCTTCTATTCCAGTCTCGTATTGTTCATGGAAAGAAAGACTGTCAGTATGCCTCTGTGTGGGCTCTAATCTCTCTGGTTTTATCCTCACGGTCTCTTCGCGAGATATACGTAGGAGGGAGCAATATACTGCTTGACTCCTCGGTGAAGGTATGTTCTCAAAACTTCAACAAAAGCCCGTACCGAGCTACTGAGCGTCTCTCCTGCAGAGTCTTCCACTGGAGTTTATCTATCATCTCCTTAACGCTTTCGCGATTACTAAATGATCCTGTAACGAAGAGCGCTGCTCTCCGTTGGATCTTCTCTATCTGTTCTATCAACCCTATCTGGTACGGTTCCCACACTGGTGAGCAGTATTCAAGCAGTGGGCGAACAAGTGTACTGTAGCCTACTTCCTTTGTCCTTAAGATTCTTCCAACGCATCTCAGTCTGGCATCTGCTTTACCGACGATCAACTTTATATGATCATTTCATTTTAAATCACTCCTAATGCGTACTCCCAGATAATTTATTTAAATTAACTGCTTCCAGTTGCTGACCTGCTATATTGTAGCTAAATGATAAAGGATCTTTCTTTCTATGTATTCGCAGCACATTACACTTGTATACATTGAGATTCAATTGCCATTCCCTGCACCATGCGTCAATTCATTGCAGATCCTCCTGCATTTCAGAACAATTTTCCATTGTTACAACCTCTCGATATACTACAGCATCATCCGCAAAAAGCGTCAGTGAACTTCCGATGTTATCCACGAAGTCATTTATGTATATTGTGAATAGCAACGGTCCTACGACACTCCCCTGCGGTACACCTGAAATCACTCTTACTTCGGAAGACTTCTCTCCAATGAGAATGACATGCTGCGTCCTGTTGTCTAGGGACTCTTCAGTCCAGTTACACAATTGGTCTGATATTCCATATGCTCTTACTTTGTTCATTAAACGACTGTGGGGAACTGTATCAAACGCCTTGCGGAAGTCAAGAAACACGAATAGCGCTAGCTGAGTTTCACACGATCGTCTTTTTCGAAACCCATGCTGATTCCTACAGAGTAGATTTCTAGTCTCCAGAAAAATCATTACACTCGAACATAATACGTGTTCCAGAATTCTACAACTGATCGACGTTAGAGATATAGGTCTATAGGTCTGCACATCTGTTAGACGCCCCTTCTTGAAAACGGGTATGACCTGTGTCCTTTTCCAATCCTTTGGAACGCTACGCTCTTCTAGAGACAGACGGTGCACCGCTGCAAGAAGGGGGGCAAGTTCCCTCGCGTATTCTACTAAGCCTGTCCTACGTTTCAACAAGCCTGTCGCACGTATATGGCTCAGGTGCAGGGTATACGGACACAGGAGCAGTAAGCCGCCAAAACACCACTGACAACTGTCGACACCACGACGTTTTTCCTCATTGCGACAACGACAGGCTCCAGCTTGGACATCATCCACTTCCCTTCCACCTGCCTGCCGGGGGAGGGGGGGGGGGGGGAGTCAACCAGCTACAACTCATGTTCAAATCCCCCTTGATCGTACCGATGTATCATGACTTTTCACGAGTATCAAAGACTTCATTGCTTCTTCGCAGCAACGGGATATCTTCACCACAATCAAGGATACTCTACAAAAAATCAAGGACACACCAACCACTCTAATTAAACTCTTGGTCCTCTTCGAGGGAGTCATGTCTCTGCCCCGTCATGGCCCGTACTGTCATCCGAACCAGAGACCTCTCACTATGCATTTTCAACGCAAATGCAATTTCTCGTCAGAAATTGGAACTGGAAGAATTTTTCACGTCGACATCAGATGGAAATTCTCCTGGTGACTGAAACACATCTCCGTCCGACTCAGATGTTTAAGATAAAAGTCATGGCAGGCCACAGGACGGCAATTTTTATCAAAAGCTTTATCGGCCACGCGCGCATCGCTCTCCCATCATTGGTGAATCTTGAGGCCACTACAATTACGGTTTTCAAGTCGACCTATGGGATTATTACCTTCATCGCAGCTTATTTGTTTTCCTCAGAGGTCCTTCGAAGAGAACGATTCACAGGTCATTTTCGATCGACCCAACTAAGTGTTGTAATAACGTTTGTTTAAAGAGTTTTCCTCGCATAAAAATTCGGAGACATTATTTCTAAAATGGCTCTGAGCATTATGAGACTTAATATCTGAGGTCATCAGTCCCCTAGAACTTAGAACTACTTAAACCTAACTAACCTAAGGACATCACACACATCCATGCCCGAGGTAGGATTCGAACCTGCGACCGTAGCGGTCGCGCTGCTCCAGACTAAAGCGCCTAGAACCACTCAGCCACACCGAGAATCGCTCGGTCACACCAGCCGGCTGACATTATTTCTCATCATGCCTTCGTATATTTACACGTTTGTGACAAGTTTTGATGTTATCTCTTCAATGAACATACGTTTCAATCTTGTTTACTTCTCCCACATGAATGAGGACCATTTCATTTAAGTTCTGTGTAAGGAACATTAACATCTCCTTTTTTTTGTAAATCTGTATATTGTACTTTTTTTTGACGTGTTATACATCCTTGAGGACGTCCTCGATACAAATCCATGGAAGAAAAATACTTACCTTTAATCTAATCTACACAACCGAGCTGGTGCTACGTTGCTCATGACCTCGAAATCGGACAGACGTTAGACGTTAACGTACAATTATTCCTCTTATCTGTTAAACCGTAAGAGAACGTCTACCTCCACAAATTTTGTTAGTCTGAAATTTATTTGCGTAACCAATAATGACGTGCAGCATAAATATGTGACTCTTACGAATCGTGCAATATGGATTTAAGATTTCGCCCGGCAGTGTCATACAATGACGGTTTTCAAAATTTGGCCCATGCACATATTAAATTCATAGATATCTAGAGTTGAAGCGACTAAAATCAAATGTATCACAGAGATTTAGCGCAGATATCTTACGTAAAGGTGCGTATTACGAAAGTAGTTCGCAAAACGTAAAAATGAATTGCAGTTGCGGTCATATGTAGACATTAATGGGACGAGAATGCAAAGCGGGAGTTCGGCAGAATATTCATTACTTCCATAAAGTAATTAAGATAATTCAGACGTTAGTCCATTTATATTAATTGCATGACTAGAATAACAGAATGTAAGGCGGTTAGAATGCACGCAATGTTCACATTAAGAGGAGTGACGCGTTATCCATGCGCAATTGCTCACGCCAGATGACGCCAAAAGCGTGGGGCGCTCTCTCTTTATGCAGCGTTGGGCTTACGTCATTTTTATTTGCTTCTTGCGCCTCTCTTCGTACCGTGCTGAACAGGCATTCTAAAATTTCTCGGTCAACCGCGAGAACTTTTACGAAGCACTTCTGTTACAAGATGCAAGTTCTTAGTAATAACTATCCGTGAGTTCTTTTGTTGCCATGACAGTATTTAACATACTGTCGACACAGGGTTAATATCGACTGAGTATTACTAATTTAAATTTACGGGAAGGTCATACTGCATTGATTGCGCGACTTACTCAGAAACGTGTTTATGTACAAAAACCCTGCTTAAAAAGGCTACAGAAACCACACACTGTCATAAAAGCCTGTACCATCTTCTCTATCTTAATTAACCATTCCTGTGACGAATTTAGCGAAACTAACACTGTTGATCGCCAAAAATTTTATTTAGTTACAGCGTAACAATTTACATTGAAACTCCTAATACACTACTGGCCATTAAAACTGCTACACCAAGAAGAAATGCAGATGATTACCGGGTATTCAATGGACAAATGTATTATACTAGAACTGACATGTGATTATGTTTTCACGCAGTTTGGGTGCATATATCCTGAGAAATCAGTACCCAGAACAACCACCTCTGGTCGTAATAACTGCATTGACGCGCCTGGTCATTAAGTCAAACAGAGCTTGGATGGCGTGTACAGGTACAGCTGCCCATCCAGCTTCAACACGATACCACAGTTCATCAAGAGTAGTGACTGGCGTAATGTGACGAGCCAGTTGCTCGGCCACCATTGACCAAACGTTTTCAGTTGGTGAGAGATCTGGAGAATGTGCTGGCCAGGGCAGCAGTCGAACATTTTCTGTATCCACAAAGGCCCGTACAGGACCTGCAACTTGCGGTCGTGCATTATCCTGCTGAAATATAGGGTTTCGCAGGGATCGAATGGAGGGTAGAGCCACGGGTCGTAACACATCTGAAATGAAACGTCCACTGTTCGAAGAACCGTAATTGCGAACAAGAGGTGACCGAGACGTGTAACCAATGGCACGCCATACCATCACGCCGGGTGATACGCCAGTATCGAATACACGCTTCCAACGTGCGTTCACCGCGATGTCGTCAAACACGGATGCGACCATCATGATGCTGTAAACAGAACCTGGATTCATCCGAAAAAATGACGTTTTGCCATTCGTGCACCCAGGTCCGTCGTTTAGTACACCATCGCAGGCGCTCCTGTCTGTGATGCAGTGTCAAGGGTAACCGCAGCCATGGTCTCCGCGCTGATAGTCCATGCTGCTGCAAACGTCGTCGAACTGTTCGTGTAGATGGTTGTTGTCTTGCAAACGTCCCCATCTGTTGACTCAGGGATCGAGACGTGGCTGCACGATCCGTTATAGGGATGCGAATAAGATGCCTGTCATCTCGACTGCTAGTGATACGAGGCCGTTGGGTTCCAGCACGGCGTTCCGTATTACCCTCCTGAACCCACTGATTCCATAATTTGCTAACAGATATTGGATCTCAACCAACGTGAGCAGCAATGTCGCGATACGATAAACCGCAATCGCGATAGGCTACAATCCGGCCTTTATCAAAGTCGGAAACGTGATGGTACGCACTTCTCCTCCTTACACGAGCCATCAGAACAACGTTTCATCAGGCAACGCCGGTCAACTGCTGTTTGTGTATGAGAAATCGGTTGAAAACTTTCCTCATGTCAGCACGTTGTAGGTGTCGCCACCGGCACCAACCTTGTGTGAATGCTCTGAAAAGCTAACCATTTGCATATCACAGCATCTTCTCCCTGTCGGTTAAATTTCGCGTCTGTAGCACGTCATCTTCGTGGTGTAGTAATTGTAATGGCCAGTAGTGTACAAATTCGTAAGGCACCCTTCAAACTTAAATCTGCACTCCAATGCTACCACTATGTCATTTTACAACAGACGTGCTCTCATCCGTTAATCGTTTATTATAATTTAATAAGTGTATCATACAGTTAACTTTTTGTCCCCCTCCCGGATGCCGAACTTCGTCGTGACATATACCCTTCCTTCCAACTATAACCCGGCCTTGGGAGAGAGCGGATTTTCCTCCATCCCCCCCTCCCCTGAGACACTGCACCCCATACTTGCCTCTCTCCTTCCTACATCCCTCCCTACCTGGCCCTCTTCCGAGCGCCCCCCATTCCCCTCCCCCATCTTTTCCCCTCCCTCCCTTCTTCAGGTCTCCCTCATCTCCTTGAACCTGGCAGATCCTCTGTATTGATCATCATCAGTGTGCCACGTCAGTGTTGTGTTTCGTGCTGTTTCTCGTGTGCGTCCAGAGGTGTGATTTTAATTGTGTACTGCCTTGAGGTTCGCCGTCAGTGTTACGTTGTGTGCTATGCCATCCGTCAACACCTTTATGCTCCAGTCATACTGTGCCTTGTGTTCTTTTAATCGTCGCAGTGTGTGGCTTTTTGTGTGTGCTACTTTTAAACAGTTTTTTTTATCTCCATTTTACAGTCACCCCGTTTTTTGTATATTGCCTTCCATGATGTTCTCCCTTTTTTATATCTATGTCCGCCTTCTTCTCTCCTTTGCTGTTTTTAAATGTCTTCTATTGTTTTGTTCTATGTCTTTCGGCTGAAGAGCAGCGCATATGCTGCTGCCAGCCCGCCCCGATGGGGAATTGAAATACAATAAAGAAAAAAAAAAAAATTAACTCTTTGCCGTACTTTGACGAGTCCGTCTCGTGGACACAAATATGGTGCGAACAAACATCACGAGCCACACTCCGTGGGAACTAAAGTTGGGGCAAACTGTTTTTTGTGTGTCAGATACGGCTTTATTCAATACGTACGTTACCCAAAAAACAATACACCGTCAAAGAAAGGAAACACGTTGATTGGGAATAAATATAGTAGAGGTAATGTTAAAAAATGCCTAACTCCTAGACTATGAGCCGGCTGTTGTGGCCGAGCGGTTCTAGGCGCTTCAGTCTGGAACTGCGCAACCGCTACGGTCGTAGGTTCGAATCCTGCCTCGGTCATGGATGTGTGTGATGTCCTTAGGTTAGTTAGGTTTAAGTAGTTCTAAGTTCTAGGGGACTGATGACCACAGATGTTTAGTCCCATAGTGCTCAGAGCCATTTTTACATTATTCCAAAACAAAACGGAACTTAGCAGACTGTACGTATGGAACAGCGCTGATGCATTACAACAGCGGCTCGATGTGTCGACCACTAACGTTGTTACAAACATTGTACCTACGAAGCACGTTCTCGTACACACCCTTCATCCCACCTGGCGTCTCTTCAGTGTCTGTTCAACACCGACTCAAAGGAAGGCCTCGGCGCTTGTCGGTGACGTCACGTCAGCTAGGCATGGCGAACGCCAGGTCTGTTGCAGGCAGAAACGCCTGGGCGTGCTTATCACTATAAATCTCTTATTTTTGGACAAAATGTTTGGTATTGTTTTGGATTCTGCAGTTTTATTTAGATGAAAGATTTTCTTACTATCGTAAAGCTACAAATGAAGATCATAATTCTGTGTTACTGAATCCTGTCGAAACAAACCTAGATCATTGCAAGCTTCGGAAATTTTACATTCAAGAAACTATATTTACTTGATCCATTTTGTTATCGAAACTTACCCCAACCCCCTTACAATGAACTCGTTTGTTTATTTATATATTTATTTTCGTTTGAGATCGTCACTGGAAATGTGAACTAATTTACATGTGTAAATGTCAAATTGTTGCCAGTCATTAGATTACAGTCGTTTTCAGCGAAAGGAATTCTAAACAGGAAACAAAATAGCTTCATACGTCGAAAGTAATACTGAGCTTAAACTTTTTTAAACATGCACATTAGAAAAGATAAATATTCCCCTCTTTCAACTGAAAGGAGAAACTTTATAAGATAAAAAAAAAAAATATTTTATAGAACAAGTATCTCTCTTTTGCGTCTTCTTCTGTCCCCCACCCCCTCCCCCAACGTGTACAATCGCAAGATATTTTATTAACATTCAGTGCTCCTCACCCCATAGTCCACCAAGATACCTAAAGAAGAGCACCAATATGTCTACAGTTTCTTGTAAAAGCAACCCAGTACAAACGTAACTTCCTCAGATGTACAAATAACGTAAATAAGCACGATTTCTGTTGCTGCTGGACCATGAAGTTGTTTTAGTATGTCAATCCTTAAAACAGGTGGAAATTTAAGTTCAGGAGTACACTATTTGTTAAGAAGTGTAATAAATTGCACAATTAATTGATTGCAGAAATCTCTCAGAGCAATGTGTGTTGGTCAACTACCGCCAATAGTTTCACATTTTCCTGTGTCAGAGAGGGAGACACCAGCATTATGAGTATGCCTGCAACAGACCTGGCGTTCGCCGTGCCTAGCTGACGTGACGTCACGAACAAGCGCCGAGGCCTTCCTTTGAGTCAGTGTTGGTCTGGTACAGCGGCCAGAACTCGTGCCAGCAGATCATCCTCTATCTCTACATGAGTCTCGTAAATTAAACTTTGCATACGACGCCACAAGAAGTAATCCATAGGAGTTAATTTGCCGAATCCCGGCGATCGCAGTGGCCTATCCGTCTTCCACTATATCGTCTGTTGAGATGTCTCCCAATCGTACGTGAGAAGTGTGGTGGTGCACCATCATCCTCAAACCACATTTCCTGGCGGACATTCCGTGGCATAACTTCCTGGAACGTGTCCAGTACGTTTTGTAGGAAGTTAGCTTGAGTGGAGACAGACTTGGACTGTTTACAGTGAGACACGAAACTGTCGTATAACGGAAACTGTAAGTTTCCGGACTTGAGTTCCTATTCAAAACATTATGTATTCACTACCCTCTACATGTCCTAGAAGTTTGTAACAGAAATTTCCGAACATCCTACACAGAAAATAGCTGAGGTCCTATCACATTTCCCTGGGATACACCTAAGGATACCCTTGTCTATGACGAACACTCGTCGTCGAGGACAACATACTGGATTCTGTTACTTAAGAAGTCTTCGAGCCACTCACATATCTGGTAACCTATTCCGTATGCTTGTACCTTGGTTAACAGTCGGCAGTGTGGCACCGTGTCAAATGATTTATGGACATCTAGAAATACGAAATCCGCCTGTTGCCTTTCATCCATAGTTCGCAGGACATCATACGAGAAAAAGGCAAGCTAAATTTCGCACGAGTGAAACTCGGTGTGTTCTTGCCGTTGTGGTAAAAACAAGATTGCCAACGTATCTAGGTAATGAGAGAACGATCGACCTAGCTAGATGCACGTGAGAGACCCCTGCTGGCGACATCTACATCTACATTTATACTTCGCAAGCCACCCAACGGTGTGTGGCGGAGGGCACTTTACGTGCCACAGTCATTACCTCCCTTTCCTATTCCAGTCGCGTATGGTTCGGGGGAAGAACGACTGCCGGAAAGACTCCGTGCGCCCTCGAATCTCTCTAATTTTACATTCGTGATCTCCTCGGGAGGTATAAGTAGGGGGAAGCAATATATTCGATACCTCATCCAGAAACGCACCCTCTCGAAACCTGGACAGCAAGCTACACCGCGATGCAGAGCGCCTTTCTTGCAGAGTCTGCCACTTGAGTTTGCTAAACATCTCCGTAACGCTATCACGCTTACCAAATAACCGTGTGACGAAGCGCGCCGCTCTTCTTTGGATCTCCTCTATCTCCTCCGTCAACCCGACCTGTTACGGATCCCACACTGATGAGCAATACTCAAGTATAGGCCGAACGAGTGTTTTGTAAGCCACCTCCTTTGTTGATGGACTACATTTTCTAAGGACTCTCCCAATGAATCTCAACCTGGTACCCACCTTACCAACAATTAATTTTATATGATCATTCCACTTCAAATCGTTCCGTACGCATACTCCCAGATATTTTACAGAAGTAACTGCTACCAGTGTTTGTTCCCCTATCATATAATTGTACAATAAAGGATCCTTTTTTCTATGTATTCGCAATACATTACATTTGTCTATGTTAAGGGTCAGTTGCCACTCCCTGCACCAAGTGCCTATCCGCTGCAGATCTTCCTGCATTTCGCTGCAATTTACTAATGCTGCAACTTCTCTGTATCATCCGCGAAAAGCCGCATGGAACTTCCGACACCATCTACTTGGTCATGAACAGGAAAATTGTTTTCAAGGTAAACTTGTAGTATCGATGTGCAAACCGAAATTGCCACCGAGTTTCTATTTGCGTTCATATACACGACATTGTTTAGTGAAATGCAATGGATATTTTTGAAACTTGTGGTGTATAGGCATTTTATAATGAGCGGTAATGACCACATTACAGTAGCTTGCGGTCATTTTAAATCAATTAGAGAGAGAAAAGGGACAGCCAAATGAGAAGTTGGAGACGAGCAGAGAAAGTGCTGTGTGTGAGGAGCAGTTTTTCTTTCGTGAAGTGAGGGCAGCCGTGCAGAGCAACAGCTTACGTGATGTCCGCGGGGCTCAAAGGCAGCAATCGATGCGCCACCCCTCCCCCGTCCACCTTGGCCGGCTCTTCATCTCCTGACAAGCTCTCCAGCCGCTTCACACCTCGCCCACAAATTGCGCGCCGCCTTCCTACGCACAAAAAAAAATCCTATATTTCGCCCACTTCTCACAGCACTTCCAGAATGAGGATTTCTGTCCGGTGGAGGCCCTTGCGGAGACTTTCCCTTCGGACGAAATAGCTGTGCCTGTGTTGTTTAGAAGTATGGTGCAATGTTCCTTCGGACATACATGCGTGTCCCAAAAAACATTGCAGCGTGCCTCTTAACATCATGATCACTGCGATTTCGTATTTATTCGCCAATACCGTGCGAGTCTCAATAAATATACCCTTTCAAAAAATGGTTCAAATGGCTCTGAGCACTATGGGACTTAACATCTATGGTCATCAGTCCCCTAGAACTTAGAACTACTTAAACCTAACTAACCTAAGGACAGCACACAACACCCAGCCATCACGAGGCAGAGAAAATCCCTGACCCCGCCGGGAATCGAACCCGGGAACCCCGGCGTGGGAAGCGAGAACGCTACCGCACGACCACGAGATGCGGGCAAATATACCCTTTCTGGACGGGAATATACGTAACGTGCAAATGCAAGTTGTGACAAGTGGACGACGGCATATCAAGGTTCGGGTCTGGCGATGATTCGTGCACGGATAGCCGAAGCAGTTAAGGGACCGCTTGAGTGAAGTGAGAAATCCGGGTTCGAGTCGTCATTCGTGTTTTATACAGGGTGTTACAAAAAGGTACGGCCAAACTTTCTGGAAACATTCCTCACACACAAAGAAAGAAAATATGTTATGTGGACATGTGTCCGGAAACGCTTATTTTCCATGTTAGAGCTCATTGTATTACTTCTCTTCAAACCACATTAATCATGGAATGGAAACACACAGCAACAGAACGTACCAGCGTGACTTCAGACACTTTGTTACAGGAAATGTTCAAAATGTCCTGCGTTAGCGAGGATATATGCATCCACCCTCCGTCGCATGGAATCCCTGACGCGCTGATGCACCCCTGGAGAATGGTGTATTGTATCACAGCCGTCCACAATACGAGCACGAAGAGTCTCTACATTTGGTACCGGGGTTGCGTAGACAAGAGCTTTCAAATACCCTCATAAATGAAAGTCAAGAGGGTTGAGGTCAGGAGAGCGTGGAGGCCATGGAATTGGTCCGCCTCTACCAATCCATCGGTCACCGAATCTCTTGTTGAGAAGCGTACAAACAGTTCGACTGAAATGTGCAGGAGCTCCATCGTGCATGAACCACATATTGTGTCGTACTTGTAAAGGCACATGTTCTAGCAGCACAGGTAGAGTATCCCGTATGAAATCATGATAACGTGCTCCATTGAGCGTAGGTGGAAGATCATGGGGCCCAATCAAGACGTCACCAACAATCCCTGCCCAAACGTTCACAGAAAATCTGTGTCGATGACGTGATTGCACAATTGCGTGCGGATTCTCGTAAGCCCACACATGTCGATTTTGAAAATTTACAATTTGATCACGTTGGAATGACGAAACTAAAATGAGCTCTAACATGGAAATTAAGTGTTTCCGGACACATGTCCACATAACATCTTTTCTTTCTTTGTGTCTGAGGAATGTTTCCTGAATGTTTGGCCGTATCTTTTTGTAACACCCTGTATACCGTTTCTGGACGGGGATATAGGTAACGTGCAAATGCAAGTTGTGACACGTGGACGACGGCATATCAAGGTTCGGGTCTGGTGGTGATTCGTGCACGGATAACCGAAGCAGTTATGGGACCGCTTGAGTGAAGTGAGAAATCCGGGTTCGAGTCCCAGTGGGGCACAAATTTTCACTGTCGTCATTCGTGGTTTATATTAGCAACTGTGAATCTATTTCATGTCTTCCTCTAAGACTGTACCACATTGTAAACTGCGTGGGAACCGTTTCTGTCGGAATAACAGAAAGACGGTCGCAGTTCGTAGTAATAGACGGCAAATCATCGAGTAAAACTGAAGTGATATCAGGCGTTCCCCAGGGAAGCGTCCTGGGTCCTCTGCTGTTCCTGATATATATATAAATGACCTGGGTGACAATCATAGCAGTTCTCTTAGGTTGTTCGCAGATGATGCTGTAATTTACCGTCTAGTAAGGTCATCCGAACACCAGTATCAGTTGCAAAGCGATTTAGAAAAGATAGCTGTATCGTGTAGCAGGTGGCAGTTGACGCTAAATAACGAAAAGTGTGAGGTGATCCACATGAGTTCCAAAAGAAATCCGTTGGAATTCGACTAATCGATAAATAGTACAATTCACAAGGCTGTCAATTCAACTAAGTACTTGGGTGTTGAAATTACGAACAACTTCAGTTGGAAAGACCACATAGATAATATTGTGGGGAAGGCGAGCCAAAGGTTGCGTTTCATTGGCAGGACACTTAGAAGATGCAACAAGTCCACTAAAGAGACAGCTTACACTACACTCGTTCGTCCTCTGTTAGAATATTGCTGCGTGGGGTGGGATCCTTACCAGGTGGGATTGACGGAGGACATCGAAAGGGTGCAAAAAAGGGCAGCTCGTTTTGTATTATCACGTAATAGGGGAGAGAGTGTGGCAGATATGATACGCGAGTTTGGATGGAAGTCATAAAAGCAAAGACGTTTTTCGTCGCGGCGAGATCTATTTACGAAATTTCAGTCACCAACTTTCTCTTCCGGATGCGATAATATTTTGTTGAGCCCAACCTACATAGGTAGGAATGATCATAAAAAACAAAGAGAAATCAGAGCTCGAACAGAAAGGTTTAGGTGTTCGTTTTTCCCGCGCGCTGTTCGGAAGTGGAATGGTAGAGAGATAGTATGATTGTGTTTCGATGAACCCTCTGCCAAGCACTTAAATGTGAACTTCAGAGTAATGATGCAGATGTAGATGTAGACTGAAGTCTCGTTGGCACTGACGTTACTGGAAGGGAGTACGCCTTGTTACGTCAAGGTCATCAGAGATGGAACACTATCTTAGCTGAAGGAGGACTCGCGTGTGTGGGAAACAACGGAACGGTACATCAGCATCACGTTTCCCCAGATGTATCCCCACGCTTCCAGCTGCCAGCATCCCTAATAGCGTGAAGGTTGTAATGGTTCTTTATTTACGCGACCATTACGGCACTCCAACCCCAGTTCTCGATACCCGTAATATTGTACTACTTTTTGGGAAGTAACAGACATATTTTTTGTGACAATATTCACATTTGATTTTATTAATGTATAGGTACTCCGATGTATCGATGTATTACAGTGATATGGCTCCTGTGTGTATTCATTGCTGTGAGACTGTCATAATCTTTGACTTACTTGTAACCGTTTTGGCGCGAATGCGCACAGAGCAGTCTTTGTTTCACTTTGCAGAAGTTAAGTTGTTATTTCGCTTTGTAAAAGAACAGTCAAGTCTTGTGTTTGGTTAAAGTGGAAATTAAATATATGAAGACTGATACAAAACTGTTTTCTTGATGATGTGACAATTACGAAGAAGTATATGTGAATTTACAAGAAGTTTAATAAAAATGTGGATCGTGAACACAAGTCAAAAATTATTTCTACCATACCATTGTTCTGATCTGGGATTGTTTCATCATTAAGAATTTCCTAAAAAACGCATTTGTTAGGTCTTCAAATATTGCTAAAATACAGATCTGGACCTTCTAGCAGTCAAAGTGGAATCACCCTAGAATCAACAAGATGAGCCATAACAACTTAGACGAAATCTACGTGGGAATCCATTCAAGATAAATGCCAAAACTAAAGACTTTTTTTCAGTGACTTCATTATTTCCATTCTGACAATACCATCCACTTATCGGGCAATAACTTTGTTGTTGCCCGATAAAGCGAACATATGCTGTGTGAGCAACATTATTAATCTGATTTCTAACCTACTTTGCAAGTGGTGGTACTGTTAGAAAGTGTGTTACGTACACTGGTCCAAAAGGACCGTACAAGAGTTTGATTCTTACTTGCTAAGTAGGCACATCTTGACTGTGACAGTCATCTGCGACTACCAAAATGGTTCAAATGGCTCTGAGCACTATGGGACTCAACTGCTGTGGTTATAAGTCCCCTAGAACTTAGAACTACTTAAACCTAACTAACCTAAGGACATCACACACAACCATGCCCGAGGCAGGATTCGAACCTGCGACCGTAGCGGTCGTGTGGTTCCAGACTGTAGCGCCTTTAACCGCTCGGCCACTCCGGCCGGCTGCGACTACCTTGTAAAGCATACATTGCCATTTTGATGTTTGTTATTAATATCAGGGACTTACAGAACAGCCTTAGTAAGTCAGACCTGAGAATGAACTAGCTGGTGCGAAACTAGTCGCTAAACATAGGTACTGCATCTGCGACAGGTTTCTTAAGAAAAGCTTAATGAAATAAAACAAATGTTGTTACTATACCAAAAAAATGTTGAAACTGAAAAAAATAATGATGTGTGGTCTTAATCTTTCCTGATGAATCAAGTGTTTGTATTATCTCTGGTATCCTGCCGGGTGCAGACGTTTACGGAACACGGGATTTCGACAGGGTAGCGTGGCGTTATCTTCAACAAGCGATACCTATAAAATGAGCACATTTTCTACATCGTGCCTCCTTTATACTGTTAGTCAAGCGCATACCGAACGGTACTACGGTGTACAGGAAAGCCACCCAAATACTGATTTATATCTCGACGCCTCTAGCTGCCATCATCCTTCACAGCGTGAGGGTATGCTGCTTACATTGGTCTACAGGGACCATGCAATATCGGACGAAAAAGCCTGTCAAGAGAGCCCAGCCATTCTAAGGACGTATTGAAGAAGAACGGATACGGCGGGGGCAAATCCAACGTGCATTCAGACAGAAGGTACAGACCCAGCAAACAGAACACGACGAGAAAGATAAGAAAATGGTATACCTGAAGTACACCGGCAAACTATCGAAACAACACATTAAATGAGTTTTTTGTCCACCTCGAAAAAAACGAGTGCGCTAGTGGGTACCGTGAAAAATGACTTGTGTGTCCGTAAACCGGATGTCTACTGTAAACAAAGATGTAGGTGTCCGTCTTTCCCGCGCACTATTCGAAAATGGAATAACAAATTACTGTGAATGTGGTTCGATGAAACCTCTTCCAGGAACTACACTACTGGCTATTAAAATTGCTACAGAAAGAAGAAATGCAGATGATAAAAGGGAATTCATTGGACAAATATATAATACTAGAACTGACATATGATTACATTTTGCCGGCCGGTGTGGCCTTGCGGTTCTAGGCGCTTCAGTCTGGAACCATGTGACCGCTACGGTCGCAGGTTCGAATCCTGCCTCGGGCATGGATGTGTGTGATGTCCTTAGGTTAGTCAGGTTTAAGTAGTTCTAAGTTCTAGGGGACTGATGACCACAGATGTTAAGTCCCATAGTGCTCCGAGCCATTTGAACCATGATTACATTTTCACGCAATTTGGGTGGATACATCCTGAGAAATCAGTACCACCTCTGGCCATAATAACGGCCTTGATACACCTGGGCATTGAGTCAAACAGAGCTTGGATTGCGTGTACAGGAACAGCTGCCCATGCAGCTTCAACACGAAGCCACAATTCATCAAGAGTAGTGAATGGCGTATTGTGTCCAGCCAATTGCTCGGCCACCATTGACCAGTGATTTTCAATTGGTGAGATATCTGGAGAATGTGCTGGCCAGGGGAGCAGTCGAAAATTTCCTGTATCCAGAAAACCCCGTACAGGAACTGCAACATGCGGTCGTGCATTGTCTTGCTGAAATGTAGGGTTTTGCAGGGATCGAATGAAGGGTAGAGCCACGGGTCGTAACACATCTGAAATGTAACGTCCACTGTTCAAAGTGCCGTCAATGCGAACAAGAGGTGACCGAGACGTGTAGCCAATGGCACCCCATACCATGACGCCAGGAGATACGCCAGTATGGCAATGACGAATCCACGCTTCCAATGTGCGTTCACCGCGATGTCACCAAACGCAGATGCGACCATCATGATTTTGTAAACAGAACCTGGATTCATCCAAAAAATACGTCGTTTTGCCATTATTGGACCCAGGTTCGTCGTTGAGTACACTATCGCAGGCGCTCATGTCTGTGATGCAGCGTCAAGGATAACCGCAGCCATGGTCCTTGAGTTGATAGTCAATGCTGCTGCAAACGTCGTCGAACTGTTCGTGCAGATGGTTGTTGTTTGGATACGTCGCCATGTGTTGACTCAGGGATCGAGACGTGACTGCACGACCCGCTACAGCCATGCGGATAAAATGCCTGTCTTCTCGACTGCTAGTGATACGAGGCCGTTGGGATCCAGCACGGCGTTCCGTATTACCCTCCTGAGCTCACCGATTCCATATTCTGCTAACAGTCGTTGGATCTCGACGAACGCGAACAGTAATGTCGCGATACGATAAACCGCAATCGCGATGGGCTACAATCCGACCTTTATCAAAGTCGTAAACGTGATGGTACGCATTTCTCCTCGTTACACGAGGCATCACAAAAACGTTTCACCAGACAACGCCGGTCAGCTGCTGGTTGTGTATGAGAAATCGGTTGGAAACGTTCCTCATGTCAGCACGTTGTAGGTGTCGCCACCGGCGCCAACCTTGTGTGAATGCTCTGAAACGCTAATCATTTCCATATCACAGCATCTACTTCCTGTCGGTTAAATTTCGCGTCTGTAGTACGTCATCTTCGTGGTGTAGCAATTTTAATGGCCAGTAGTGTATGTAGATGAAGAAAATTGCAAACGCGATAAGGCATTTGTCGGGAACAATATGCGGACAGTCGAAGAAATGTTGTAGGAGCACAGGAGAGACACCGAACACAAGCAACCTACAAAATTTGTGCTTGCAAAACACTCCATAGCGACGAGAGGGTGGGGGAGGGGGGGGGGGGAGACTCGATGTAATATGAATAGACAATGTCTCAGTTTTGGGACTGTGTTATTATAAATGAGGCTGTTGAAATACGAGAGGCCATTGGCCTGATGAACAGAGACAGTGACTTCCCTCTTAGTAATGCGTGGGACCTAGAGCTGAGTCAACCCACAAGGGACGGCAGAAGCAACGGGGGACTGGAGTTCGTGTCCAGCATTCGGTGTTCCCGTCTTCCCACCACTCTACCCGACGGGTGTGGGGCCAGATAGTGAGGGAAAGGGTGGGAAGTGATAAGAGTATGAAGGAGGCGCGATGTAGCTCATACACTCACTCTACAGGAATCACCTGAAGATGGCAGCACGGTACACTGGCGAAACAACGTGTTCCGTAAACGACTGCACACCCGAGAGCAATACAAGCAGCAGCAGCAGCAGCAGCAACAACAACAACAACAACAACAACAACAACAGAAAGAGGCAACAAAGTACTTATGGTGAACCTCTGGCAATCTGAAAAAGACTATAATGAAACTGCTTGGTGGATAGAGGACTATGAAAATAAACTTTCTAAGAACAGAATGCGACCCATCGAGATAATGGTTGAGAAAGGAGTAAAGGAAGTTAGGAACTGGACACCCTCTTGCAGCGGTTAACTGCGCGGCTTCCTCGTCAGTTACCTGATGAATCCGTAGGTGAAAATGGCCGAACTACTGTACACTATGCTGCAGACATGAAGCCTAAGCGAATAGCTAATAACTGGGAAAACGTATTTAATCAGAAGAGACCCAGTTAAAGGGGCAATACCCAGAAAATACAGGCCAATAACATGTTTCCCCACCATGTTCAGTTCCTGGCAAGCATCACAGCAGATATAATTCAGGACTTTCTGCAACAATACGATATCAGATCAATAGAACAAGAAGGTAATTGAAGGCATCGAAATGCCAAACAGACAAGTCATCAAGATTCATCAGGCAGAAGCTTGCAAATACATAGGCATTTTGCAGTTGGACAGTATTAAGCCGGCCGGGGAGGCCGAGCGGTTCTAGGCGCTACAGTCTGGAGCCGCGGGACCGCTACGGTCGCAGGTTCGAATCCTGCCTCGGGCATGGCTGTGTGTGATGTCCTTAGGTTGGCTAGGTTTAAGTAGTTCTAAGTTCTAGGGGACTGATGACCTTAGAAGTTAAGTCCCATAGTGCTCAGAGCCACAGTATTAAGCAGGGGCACATAAAAGGTGTGATCCGCAAAGAGTAAGCCCACACGGTCAGAAAATTTTATAAAGCAAACTGAGTGCTGGCAATACCAACAAGGTAATCAGTATTTGGGCAATACGCGTCATCAGATACACTACAGGCATTGTGAACTGGATACAAGTAAAACTAGATAACCTTGACAGAAAAATAAGAAAAGTCATAACAATTCGCCTTTCACTCCACCCTTGTTCTGACGTCGACAGGCTTTACTTGCCCAAAACAGCAGGCGTTCGAGGACTCTTGCAAATGAGGCAGACAGTGAAAGAAGAGAAGCGTGCACAGATAAGTGATGTGACAGATAGCCAAGAATCGGCTTTGACTGACTTCAACAATAGAAAGCCTCTCTAGATACAGCAAACCAAGAACCAATGCCGGAAAACTGATCTCCATTGCCGGTCTGCAGCTCTCGCTACAATGCAGTGCATGGGCAGCTTTTGGTGACGGTCGAATGCAAAATATGTTTGTGAAAGACTCGGTCTTAGCTGGCTAACGAAACCCTAAACAACGGAACTGAAAGACTAATACTTTTATGCACAGGATCAAGCCATCAAAACTAACACTGCAAAGAAGCTGAGGAAACAATTGGGCTGTTACTAAAAGACCGCTCAGAGTAATTACAAACAGAGACAGTGGTGTGGCATGCATGATCAACTGGAACTTATGACACAATTACCATCTACCGATGTCAAGGAGTTGATGGGACTACAAGCCAGAAAACGTTGTCACAAACTAACTTGCAAAATTACTGTGGAACTTTCGAGTTCACAGAGTCAGAACGCTGGAACATAATACACCAAACATCACAATTGTGAAAAAAAGAAGAAAGTGTGAATCATTAACATTGCTGCCCCAGGAGACAGCAGAATCGACGAGATACAACTCGAAAAACCTGTCAGAGATAAGGACACAGCCGGCCGCGGTGGTCTAGCGGTTCTAGGCGCGCAGTCCGGAACCGCGCGACTGCTACGGTCGCAGGTTCGACTCCTGCCTCGGGCATGGATGTGTGTGATGTCCTTAGGTTAGTTAGGTTTAAGTAGTTCTAAGTTCTAGGGGACTGATGACCTCAGAAGTTAAGTCCCATAGTGCTCAGAGCCATAAAGACTCAAAAACCGCGATATAGCGACTCTAGCGTCAACTAGTGAATGTGGTCTCACTCAGTCTCGGTACACTGGAAGGAGTTGTTGGCTGCTGAAGTTAAAGGGACAAAACTGCGAGGTCATCAGTCCCCTCATCCTGGAAGGAAACAGCAAATCCTGGGAAATCCGCCTGTAAGCAAGATGCATAATACTGAGGGAAGTCAAGGGCCGAGCGGTCGAAGGCGCTCCAGTCATGGACTGTGCGGCTGATCCCGGCGGAGGTTCAAGTCCTCCCTCGGGCATGGGTGTGTGTGTTTGTCCTTCGGATAATTTAGGTTAAGTAGTGTGTAAGCTTAGGGGCTGATGACTTAATCAGTTAAGTCCCATGAGGTTTCACACACATTTGAACATTTTGAACATTTTGAAGATCAAGGAAAAGTACGAGGAGAGTGAGAGGGGTTAGGTGGTCGAGCCGCTCTGCCCAGAATGAGTTGAAGGTCCCCAGAGCATGGTATGCAGTGGAGAACGCACGCTAGGCGTCCCATCGGCATTACCTCACCGTCCATTACCCCAAGAAAACGAACAGCACTGACAAGATGATAAAATTTTAGGAAAGATCAAACATTAAAAAGGGCAAACATAAAAGAAGAAGGAGAATAAAATGGTGGGAAGGGTAAAGGCCAGGCTAGAGCGCCGAGCAATGGCTGCCATGGGACCCCTGAGCCAAGGCAGGCGAAGGATGCCCCTCCAACCCATCAGAAGATCAACGAACGAGGCCGAAGTGTTCAACCTCACGGAGACTGGGAGCAGTGGCAAAAAATCTTAATGAGCATTTGAAGTCCATCGGCACTGACAAAATATTCACTAATCATATGACGATACATCACGCAGTCCTAGACGCTAGCGATGAAATACGAAATCAAGCAGAGTGAACTCGTTTTCTGTGTATCATCATCATTATTATTATTATTATTATTATTATTATTAGTTGGTTTAGCCAATAGAGGACGGCATGAAATGACATATGTCTTCTTCGTTTTCTTTTTTCCTTGTTTCCCTACTTCCATATCGTCTTCCTTTCGTCCATGCAGCTCCTGTCTTTTCTTTGTATCCTTCTGGAAGCCCTTGCAACTTTATACCTCTACTCAGAAATATTCTCTCTTTTCTATTCCTTCCTCCTTAATTTCCGTTTCTCTCACGTCGTCTTTAACTTGTTTGATACATATCACTGATGTTTTCGGGTCTCTAGCAAAAATGTTAAGAACTCTTTAGTATTATATTTCCTTATCTGACCTTTTTAGTTGTCCTCACTATTTCTAATATTCGTTGTATTCTCTATTTCTGCTTAATTTCCATTTTCCGCCGTCATATTTTGGTCCCAAAATTTTCCTCACTATCTTTCTTTCCTTCCTATCTGTTTCAGCTAATTGTTTGTCCGTATTTAACGAAAGATTTTCCGAAGCATAAAGGCATTCTCGAATAACGACGGTGTTATAGTGCAGCAATTTTGCATTTCTGGATAAGTATTCCTTATTACAGGTCAGCGAGTTTTCTCTTTATTTTTTCGATTGAAAAGCCGCTTCCACTTTTCTTGTCTTTGGTAAGTTAGTTACTTCGTCCAAAGCATTCGGTTGTATTATTTCAAGATATTTAAATTTTGTAGCCTTTCTTGTTTTTCCACAATCATTTTCCACGTATTTAGGTACATCCTTTGCTTCTATCGTATGTTTTATTTTTTCGAAAGATATACTTAAGACTGCTTTTGAAGCTGCCTCTCGTAGGATATCTATCTGCTTGTTGCATTATTTATATGTTCAGTTGCAAAGCCAAACCATCAGTTCTCAGATTATCCCCTTTTCTCCCAAATATTATTTTCTAAATTCGATCTTCTGTTCTTTCCTCCATTTCCTGAACAGTAGTGGTGACAAACCATCTCCTTCCCCTACAACGGTTTTGATGTCAAAAGCTTACGTGGTTTCGCCGAAAAATTTTGTTCCACTTTTATATTTCTTAGTGTGTTTTTATGATTGCACCTGATCTGCTGTCAGTTCAAAACTGCTGAAAGCCTATTAATAACGATTCTCTATCAAGCGAACCATATGTTCTTTTCAAATTTACAAATGTTGTATTAATACTTTTGAGTCTCGTGCCAGGAAAGTGCTACGTGGTTGATATAAGTTACATGTAAATCTGAGACCTTGACGTCTCTACATCCTTCAGTGGAAAGATGTACATCTTTTAACAGAATTTGGCATGTTGTGTAAAACGGTGGACGTTAATATAACATAGGGCGTTAGTATTCGAAATTAAACTTTTGCACAAAAATATTCAGAATATGTGCTCAATGTGAAGCCAAAATTTATCTCTCTATACAGTTTCACGTCTATTACCATATCAGATTAGTATTATGGGACGGGAAATGCTCTCTGCTGCACACTTTGTCCTAATATTTAGCTCATTTGTAATCAATGTCGTAGTTACAGATGAGCTATCGAATATTAAAGCAATACGATACATGACTTGCAGTAACTTGCTTGCCGTTGAATATACCCGAATCGGAAATGCGGGACTGCAATAGATGCTTGCGACACTCACATAAAACATAGGAAGTTACGGAGCAAACGTTCCTGGAAAATCAATTGCCAAGTGTTCGTGCTGAAGTGCAGTGGGTGAGGAACGTACATAGAAACAAGGAGAATGGAACGCAGCCACTGCAAGACATTTGCTGTCTAGAGGAGCTCAGCTTAAATCGTTGCCAGACCTCCAGAATTTTGAAGGATGAATAACGTGTTTTTAACCTGATAAACAGAATAATCTTTATGATGTAACACATATTTCTTTTATAAATAACTACAATTACGTACTGATTTTAATATTCGCAGTAGAATAAAGTACGTCCAAATGTTAAAAAAAAGTCTGTCCCAAATTCAACGTTATTAGCAGTGAATTTCCGTCCACGGGCCGCTTACTCAGGTTTTGGAACAAAAAGGAATCAATGGGAGACAAATACTGCGATGTTGGTATAAGTGGGAGCACATTCAAGTGAAGGTCATGCAATATTGCACCAACGATCCTTGACGTGAGTGAAAACGCGTGACTATGAAACTTCCTGGCAGATTAAAACTGTGTGCCCGACCGAGACTCGAACTCGGGACCTTTGCCTTTCGCGGGCAAGTGCTCTACCAACTTTTTTTTTTTTTTCTATCCACCTTTTTTTTTTTAATTGATTTGCTCTTTTTTTTTAAGTGCTCTACTAATTGTTTTTAAGAAAACAAATAAAATCTCTTGGGTATGAAAATAAAAGACTACGTTCTTCATAAATAACACAATATCCTTTGAAAACGTAAAACATAAAAGGTAGCTATATTTCCGCAACGGCCTTCTTTTGTATTTGTATGTTTTTTTGTAACATAAATGAGTGCACAGTCTCACCATCAGCAGCATTTTTTTTTTTTTTTTTTTTTTTGGAGCACAAGAGAAAGAAAACAAATAGGCTGCAGATAGAGAGCTATGTGTGAAAGGGATAAACAAGTGTAAGGAGAAAAAAAAACTTAGAAGAGGAGGAGAAAAGAGAACTGAAAGAAAATAGGAATACTTTCCGCGCCATGCTCCACTTTGGCGCGCCAGCAGAACAAAATGCATTCTATCATTGACCATTGAAGGGGAACGTGGGATCGTCCAGCCTTGGCTGGCACGGTTCGTTGAGATTCCAGCTTTGAGGCGGGTTGGTGAAAATGCTCTGTAAATAGTTCGCGAAAGTGGCCCGATAGTGTCGATGCCGGCGAAGGGTGTGGTGATACACTTGGAGGCGTGTCCAAAAGTCCGCCGGATCGACGATGTCGTCTCGGAAGAGGTAGTCGACAGCCATGCCACTGATCCATGGCTGATCCATGTGATGGCGTGCGACTTAGCCGATGGAAAGTAGGTCGTGTCGGGATATATCATCATAGTGGTAGAAACGTGATGTGGTGGTACTCGGAGGTAGAAAGCCACAATCTTTTGTACGAGGGTCCAGGCCGCTGCTGCTGGCCCACACTCAAAACGATGTAAATCTGTATCTTCGACATTGCACTTGAGGCACAGGGGTGAGTCCACCAGTGCGATGCGATGCAGTTTCTGTCTTGTACTATACTTGCCGTTGACGAGAAGGTACCACATAGAGGTGGTATCAGTGGTGTGATATGGTTGGTGGATCGTTTTCCAAACTGTAGGCCATGAAACCTGGGGGTGACGTGTTTCGACGGGGTTGCGGGGTGGAGACTTTCGGAGAAGGCGGTAGATGTCGCGGGTGGTCGTCTTCCTGGTCCTGGGGAGCTCGGTGCATATGTAGCTGTACTCCAAAAAGAAATGGCCGATATGTGACATCGGAGGTGGGATGTGTGCCAAAGACGTCGGTGGGCGTCTCGAAACAGGCGCGAACTTAGTGGTCAACATTCCAGTAAAACTAGCATTTTGGCTTTTCCATAACCGGAGCATAGTATTGGTGTAAAGTGCCGTTGTCCTGGCTCTCACATTAACCAGATCGAGGCCACCGTCCCGCTTCGGTAAGGTGAGAGCTTCATACTGGACTTTGAAGATGTGTCCAGAACAAATGAAATAGCCGAATGCCGCCTGTAACCTGGCCGCCATTGTCGCAGTGATGGGCAGAATCTGCGCTATATGGGGTATCCGAGCTGCCAGATGGGTATTGACGAAGGTGACTCTCTGGCACATATTCAGCGGGCGTAGTATGTGATTTTGTACGTTGGTCCGGATGCGTTGCAGCAACGCACGAAAATTGATCGCCGAGGTGCGGCGAATGTCTCGCGTGTACACCAATCCGAGACAACGAATGGTGTCTACCAGTTGAAATGGAACTACGCTGTCTGCGGGAAGGCCGCGGCCGATCTTCATGGCGCATGATTTTGCCACGTTCATAGCGCTCCCTGCCCCTGCACTGTAACGGGTAATCCACTGCATCGCAGCTTGTACTTCAGCCGCTGAACGTACGACGAGGGCCAAGTCGTCCGCGTAAGCTCGGCAGCGGAACATATGATCCCGGAGTGGAATACCTGTCAAACGTCGCCGTAATCCGCAAATGAGTGGTTCCATCGCAATGGCATAAAGTACCGTCGACAAAGGGCAACCCTGCCGTACTGAGCGTTCAATCCGTATACGTTCTGTAAGTCTGCCGTTGACGAGAAGTCTGGACGTTGCTCCACGAAGGAGCCGCATAATCACTTGCGTGAACGTCGGGGGAATTGCCATTCGGTCCATCACTGCGTTGAGGAATGCATGATTGACGCGGTCAAACGCTTGTTTGAAGTCGATGGAGATTAAAGCGCTTGGCAGTCGCGAGTGTGTTGCCACAGCGATCACATCTCGATATTCACTGAGAGCCGTCTGTATATTACGATCGCCGCCTAAGGATGTTTGTTCGTGGGAGACAATGTCCCGTAATACATGTTTGAGTCGCACTGCCAGAAGGCGTGTGAAAATCTTGAAGTCCGAATTGAGTAACGTGATCGGCCGATAACTGTCGAGTCGTGTTCCTCCTGCGGGTTTCGGGACTGGTACAAGTAAGCCTTCCATGAACATTGGTGGCGGGTTCGCCGCGCCGGACAAAAGTTCACAGTACATGTCCCTCCATCGTGGCATCATCAAATCTTGGAAGGTTCTGTAAAATTCGAGAGGTAAACCATCCGGGCCGGGAGATCGATTCAGAGACCCCTTGGCCACAGCGCCTTGGACGTCGTCGGTGGTCACTTCAGCAGTCAGGAGGGTAGCAGCTGCTGCGTTTAGAGTACCAAGTGTCTCATGGGCAACCTCAGCAATGGCCTCTGCACCGGCAGGTACTTCTTGATAGAAAAGTCTATAGTGCGTTGTGAATGCATCCGCAATGGTAGCTTGCGAAGTCAGCCGTCGTCCATCAGGTAAGTCTAAAGTTGTCATTAAAGCCTGTCGGCGTCGACGGACATTTTGAACAATATGATGCATAGAAGGTTCTTCACCATTAATCCTGTCTTGGCTGCGGGCTCGTACAATGGCTCCCTCTAGACGGCATCTGGTCAAGGATAGAATCTTTGCCTTGATGCGTTGAGCTTCTTTGAGGCGATCCGGGGATGGAGGATGATCCATGAGTTCACGTAGAGCGCTATAGTAGAAATCAGTTGTATGGTGATTCCACCTGGCTTTTGCTCTGCCATAGTGTGTCAATGTGCGTCGGATGGCCGGTTTGGCGCACAGCAACCACCACTGCAGTGTGGTCTCGTAACGCATAATGCGTTGAACACAGGTGTGCCACGTGTCGGTGACCTGTTGTCGACATTCAGGGTCCCGCAGTAGCGCGACATTGAGTTTCCAGGGTCCTGCACTGCGCCATGTAGATTGTCGACGTAGGTTCATGGTACAGATATAGATGTCATGATCCGAAAAGGCAGACGGCCAACGTTCCGCATCGAGGGCAACTGATTTTAGAGCGTTAGAGATGTATATTCTATCAAGTCGGCTGGCGGAGTGGCTCGTGATGTGTGTATACCCCGGGCGGTCGCCGTGTATCACTCGCCAAGTGTCGAGGAGACGAAGGCGGTGGACGAGGAAGCGCAGTTCGGGACATGTGGTGAAATGGGGGTATTGGTCTGTGCGCTCGAGAACACAGTTGAAATCTCCACCTACGATGAGATGATCGTATTGACCGAGGAATAAAGGCGTGATATCTTCTGCGTAGAACTGGGAGCGATCCCTCCGTTTATCAGTGCCCGATGGGGCGTAGAGATTTATGATTTTGATTCCTTCAACTGTTATGGCCACCCCTCGCGCTGTTGGGAGGTATGCGACATCGGAAACTGCAATTCCTTCTCGGAGGAGGATGGCTGCGCCTGTGTGTTCCATAGCTGCAGGGGCGGCGTACGTCTCATATCCATAACACCCAGTCCAAGTCGCTGTCCTCAGTTCTTGTAACAGGGCGATGTCGATGTCCGCTGCTCTTAGCGTGTCACGGAGCAGTTGAAGTTTAGCATGGGAGCCGATATTATTAGTATTGATAGTAGCTATTCGGTACGCCTGATGGGAAATCCGTGCTGTTGATAGGGTCGTAGCTGGTGAAGATTGTTGTTGTGGATGCTGGAAGTCCATAGAAGTCGCAGGATTCGCCGTAGAAACTTCCCCCATTTTAGTTTTGGTCTAACGGAGAAACAGATCTCATTTCCGCATCAGATGGAGGTGGGAAATCCGTGTCATCCGCCCATGAAAGGTGTCCGACAGGTTTGACATCGGCGAGAGGTGGCAGCGCTGGCCGAGTCGGCTCAATGGCGTCGGTGACAACAGGCGTGCTATGTTCCATGGCTTCTGGGCGCGGGGCTTGCGCACGATCTCCGTTGGACGGTTCACCGTCTTGTGGATGACGTGTCTCCGTGGCAGAGGACAAGGTGTTATCGTGTTCTCCGTCGGAGTGATGTGGCATCTCTTCGTCCTGCGGAGGGGGCTCAATGGTCGAGTCTGATGTCTTGCGGCGTTTTTTTCGTCGTTTGGGCGACTTCTGCTTTCGGCAATGAGTTTCGGTGTCTGAGGAAGGAAGAGATTCACGTCGTTCCGGTACAAAAGCCGCGGGTGCTATGATGCGGTCTTCATTCTCCAGAACACTCTCATTGGTATCCTTGTGATCTTCTAGCGTGGGTGTGTCCGGCTGTTGGACATGTTCACGGGCGGCATCGCCGGTGTCAAGGTGCTGGGACGCCTCCGGGTGTATCGGACCAGAGAGACGCTCGTGAACGGCGCCTTGTGAGGGCTGGACGTGCAGTGTCGCCGCATAGGTGACTGGAAGGGTGGTCACGGTTCTGTCGGTGTTCGTATCGTCGGGCCTTAGTTGTGTGATGCGGCGTTGCAGGCATTCATTACGGACGTGGCCTTCTTGGCCACAACCGGAACATGTTCGAGGTTGTCCGTCGTAAATGACCACCGCACGGCAGCCGCCGATAGAAATGTACGATGGAACGTGCCGTTTGAGATCGATTCGGACTTGTCTCACACCATTAAGCACCGGATACGTCGTAAACTGTGCCCATGTCTCGGCTACGTGGCTCTGGACTTTTCCGAACGGACTTAGCGCCGCGATGACTTCATCTTGAGTCACCTCGAAAGGCAGTTCGAATACACGGATCGTCCGAAGGCCAAGTCCTGCATGGTCGACATCCACAGGCCCGACATTTCCGTCGGAGTGCCGAAATTTTAGTCCATGTCGCGTCCTTTGAATGATCTCGTTGCAGGCAGCGTCGGAAATCATCTTAACATAAACGACGCTGCTAATGATCGATAGGTGTATGCCGATGAGTTCGTCACGCGGGATCTTCACGTCTTCGCGTAGGAAGCGTTCGACGGCCAGTGCTTTGGGTCGTGCGTATGCGTTTGAGAAGGTGAACTTAAGAGTGTTCTTCCTGTAAGAGTTGGCCATTACAGCTTGTTCGACTGAGAAGCGCTGTGACGAGGAAGTAAACAAAACACTCCGCGCGCGCAGCGGCGTGGACGGCCGAGCGCGGTGCGCACTGCTGACCTGCCGAACGCAGACTGTCCAACTGAGCTACCGAAGCACGACTCACGCTCGGTACTCACAGCTTTACTTCTGCCAGTACCTCGTCTCCTACCTTCCAAACTTTACAGAAGCTCTCCTGCGAACCTTGCAGAACTAGCACTCCTGAAAGAAAGGATATTGCGGAGACATGGCTTAGCCACAGCCTGGGGGATGTTTCCAGAATGAGATTTTCACTCTGCAGCGGAGTGTGCGCTGATATGAAACTTCCTGGCAGATTAAAACTCGAACTCGGGACCTTTGCCTTTCGCGGGCAAGTGCTCTACCAACTGAGCTACCGAAGCACGACTCACGCTCGGTACTCACAGCTTTACTTCTGCCAGTACCTCGTCTGCTACCTTCCAAACTTTACAGAAGCTCTCCTGCGAACCTAGCTCAGTTGGTAGAGCACTTGCCCGCGAAAGGCAAAGGTCCCGAGTTCGAGTTTCGGTCGGGCACACAGTTTTAATCTGCCAGGAAGTTTCATATCAGCGCACACTCCGCTGCAGAGTGAAAATCTCATTCTGGAAACGCGTGAATATGATGATCGAGAACCTTCACACTGAGTCATCGGATGGCAATAAGCACATATACAGATGGCGGCAATACCGCGTACTGAAGGTATGGAAGGGCAATTCATTGGCGAAGCTGTCACTTGTACTCAGGTGATAAGACTTTGAAAGCGGTATGGTAGTTGGATCTAGACGCATAGGACATTCCATTTCATAAATGCAGCGCGGGGTAGCCGTTCGGTCGAGGACGCTTTGGGCTCACGCGGCTCCCCCCGTCGGAGGTTCGAGTCCTCCCTCGGGCATGGATGTGTGTGTTGTCCTTAGCGTACGTTAAAGTTAGATTAAGTAGTGTGTAAGCCTATGGACCAATGACCTCAGCAGTTTGATCTCATAGTCCTTACCACAAATTTCCAATTTCATAAATCGTTAAGGAATCCTGTATTTCGAGATCCACAGTGTCAAGTTGCCCAGAATACCAAATTTCAGGTATTACGTCTCACCATGGACAACGCAGTGAAATAACCGCAGACAGCAATGTTAGACGCACGACGAACGTATCGGTTAGGACAATGCGGCGAAATCAGGCATTAATGGGCTACGACAGCAGACGACCGATGCTAGTGATTTGGCTAACAGCACGACATCACCTGCAACGCCTCTTCTGGTCTTATGACCATATCGGTAGGATCCTAAAGACTGGAAAACCGTGGCCTGCTCAGATGAGTCCCGATTTCAGTTAGTAAGAGCTGATTGTAGATTTCGAAGTCATTGACCCAAATTGTCAACAAGTCACTGTGCACGCTGGTGGTGGTTCCATAATGATGTCTGCTGTGTTTACATGGAAGGGACTAGGTCCTGCCGACCGGGGTGACCGAGCGGTTCTAGGCACTACAGTTTGGAACCGCGCGACCGATACGGTCGCAGGTTCGAATCCTGCCTCGGGCATGGATGTGTTTGATGTCCTTAGGTTAGTTAGGTTTAAGTAGTTCTAAGTTCTAGGGGACTGATGACCTCAGATGTTAAGTCCCATAGTGCTCACAAAGGAACCTCCCCATTGCACCCCCCTCAGATTTAGTTATAATTTGGCACAGTGGATAGGCCTTGAAAAACTGAACACAGATCAATCGAGAAAACAGGAAGAAGTTGTGTGGAACTATGAAAAAATAAGCAAAATATACTAACTGAGTAGTCCATGTGCAACATAGGCAACATCAAGAATGATAGGAGCACAAGCGCGCCGTGGTCCCGTGGTTAGCGTGAACAGCTGCGGAGCGAGAGGTCCTTGGTTCAAGTCTTCCCTCGACTGAAGATTTTACTTTCTTTACTTTCGCAAATTATGATCTGTCCGTTCGTTCATTGACGTCTCTGTTCACTGTAGTAAGTTCAGTGTCTGTGTTTTGCGACCGCACCGCAAAACCGTGCGATTAGTAGACGAAAGGACGTGCCTCTCCAATGGGAACCGAAAACATTTGATCGCAAGGTCATAGGTCAACCGATTCCTCCACAGGAAAACACGTCTGATATATTCTACACGACACTGGTGACAGCATGTGCGTCACATGACAGGAATATGTTGTCGACCCACCTAACTTGGCGAATGGGTAAAAAGATTCTTCTACCTTGCCCGATTTACGTTTTCTTGTGGATGTGATAATCACTTCCAAAAAATTGATGAAAACATAAGAGTGTGTCACATAAACTTCAACAAATGAATGCAACAGTTTCACAGTCGCACAGTTTTCTCTGTGCTCTGTCAAAACACATGTTTTTAAGGTTTTCAAATTTTTCCGTGTGTAGACCGTCAAACCCTGCATATGTCCAAGCAAATCTGAACATGTCCTGGAATTTTGCACAGCGAAGTTGATTATGTGTGAGTGCCTGAACTCTGATAATTGTCTGAAAATAAAAAATTTTCACCCGAGCGAAGACTTGAACCAAGGACCTCTCGTTCCGCAGCTGCTCACGCTAACCACGGGACCATGGCTCTCCTGCGCACACATTGTCCTTGATGTTGCCTATCATGAGCATGGACTACTCAGTTTGTATATTTTGCTTATTTTTTCACAGTTCCACACCACTTCTTCCTGTTTTCTCAATTGATCTGTGTTCAGTTTATCAAGGCCTATCCACTGTGCCAACTTATAACTGAATCTGAGGGGGGTGCGATGGGGAGGTTCCCCCGTCAGAGCCATTTGAACCATTTTTTGACTGGGTCCTCTGGTCCAAATGAATAGATTGTTGAATGAAAATGGTTATGCTCAATTACTTGCAGACCATTTTCAGCCAAAAAACCAGAATTTTTATGGATGACAATGCACCATGCCACTGGACTACAACCGTTCGCGACTGGTCTGAAGAACATTCTGAGCAATTCGAGCGAATGATTTGGTGACCCATCGAAAAGTCATGGGACATAATCGAGGGGTCAGTTTGTGCTCAAAATCATGAACTGGCAACACTTTCGCAATTACGGATGGCTGTAGGGGAAGCGTGGCTCTGTATTTGTGCAGGGGACTACCAGCGACTTGTTCGAGTCCACGCCACGTCGAGTTGCTGCAGTACACAGGGTAAAAGGAGGTCAGACACGATATTACGATGTATCCCATGACTTTTGTCACCGCATTGTATTTTATCAGTTCTGCTGGAAGCATATTTAAAATGAAACCTGCTGAATAGTGCACACCTTTCTATACAACGCTTAAGAACGTGTTATCGAGGTGAACATTGTTTTCCCGTCTAGAGTCCACTGAATAAATGCTGCAGTTTCTTCTGAATACGCCAACAACAAATCCCATGATAGAAAATATGTACAGGGTTGCAAAGTTTGAATTCAGACACACCTGAATAAGGGCCTACTGTAAGTCCGCGAACTGACAGTGCAGGTAAACCTGACAGCTCTTTCCTGGACTAAGAATATTCTGGACGAGAGAACAGAGTTTCCCCAAATTACAGCAGCATATGAGATAATACCGCCAGGAATACTTGTGTGAAATCCGAAACTGCAATGCGATCTCCTAGCGGGTTGTGGTGTCACGATCCTCGAAGTTGCAACAGGTGTGTAGAAGAGCTTCACTGCAGGAGGCGTCCTAGCGGCAAGTGTAACAATTAAATGTCCTGACACTTGTCCGACAACGGCGGTGAAGCAGTGTGGCTTCAAGTTTAGTCCTCCATCGAATTCAACCCGAATACCAAGAGGCAGGTTCCTGATCGCTCCGCCACAACAATGACCCAGCCAACAAAGTAAAGACTGTGTGCAAGGTTACTAAACGGATTTCCAAAACAAGACTATAGTGTCTGTTTCAAAACAATTTTAAAACGATTTCAGCACTTTTTGATGGAGTGACACTATTTTGAATAAATACAGTGCTTTTGTGAACATAATACATGACTTACTTTTCACAGCCCGATTCCTATCGGAAATGGGACGCAGTGCAGTGCAGTGTCATAGCCTGTGGAGATGACTCTTATAGCGAATATAGCAGCATTCAGGTTCAAATGCTTCAAATGGCTCTAAGCACTATGAGACTTAATATCTGAGGTTATCAGTCCCCTAGACTTAGAACTACTTAAACCTAACTAACCTAAGGACATCACACACATCCATGCCCGAGGCAGGATTCGAACCTGCGACCGTAGCACCAGCGCGGTTCTGGACTGAAGCACAGCATTCAGGTTCTGCACAACATCTTGAAGATGATACTTCGAAGGAAGCCATCCATCCACCTTCAGTCTTACAAGGGGAAGCCACAACGCTTGGATCACAGATTTACTTTAAACTTCGTACGTTTTTAGTAGGCCATCAAAACAACATAATATGCACATAGTACTGTGCACTGCTCTGGAAATTCCTAGAAAATCGCAAGAGAAGTTTCACGCATCTATTATGTGGCTTCTGTATTTGTGCGTAGGTGCTGTATGTCTGAGTTCATGGTGCTCAAGTGCTTAGCGTTCGACCTTCGTAAGACGAACCTGCATGGGGCGACGCTTCGACTCCCGCCCAAGCTTAATTTTTAATCTATTTTTCATCACTGATCATATTATTTAATTTATATGACATTTGAGAGATAATATGATGAATAAACTATGTTGTCCATGTCTGTGTGACAAATACCATCCCGCAACGTGCGAAGTCGAGAGCTCATCCGACGAGCAGTCGTACGTAACTCCTGTGGTCTGGCACATTGTGACTTATTATATTACTGATTGTGAATACCGTCATTCGCGTCATTATTTATCGGTGTTTGACTTGGACTTTCCAAGCCTGTCCCTCGTCCTTGAAAATTTAATTACAAATAATAAATAGTCAAACAACATATGAAAGTCACTAAAAGTTTATGAAAATGCACATGTCTTTTTTTCATTATATTACCTCTCAAATGGCATATAAATCAAATAATGTAACCAGTGATCAAAAAAGCATAGATTAAAGAATGAGTGGTAATGGGATTCGAACCGTCGCCTTGTCCACGACCCGTTTGCAACGCGCGAAACTAACCACTTTTTTTTATCTCATTTTGTTCCTTATTGCTCGTTCTATTTGTTCAGGGCAGACGTTCCATGACGCTTGTTCAAGTTCATTCTCGATTAATTAACTCAGTTTTTTTTTCATTACAGAGGGCAGCTAACCCTCTGCCGGCTCCGCTTGAGCACAATGACTTCTGCCCACAGGGACCTTCGCACAGGTACTTCAGCTACATAACAGACTTGTAAAACTTTTCTTGTGATTTTCTCGGAATTGTCAGAGTAGTGCACCTTACTACTTGCACATTATGTTGTTTTAATGGCTTACTAAAGTAGTACAAATCTTACTGCAAATCCGTGATTCCAACGTCGTAGCCTCCCCTAGTTAGTAATGAATACGTGTTTTGGTCTGATGTTACGAAACGTCCGAGAAACCATCTACACACATCAAAAAAAGTTTTGCATCACCCCGGTTCCCAGAACTCCTGTAGGTAGACGTTGACTGTGGATATTGTATCACAGGCACAGTCCCTTTGACTATTCAGAGAAGTCACTAAACCCGCCCAAAAATTTAAACAACCATGCATGAGCAGCGCCTAATAGACGTAGGGGGTCCGACAGCCGATCAGTTTCAGTCATTCCACCAGGAAGGAGGTCGACGGATCGTTTTGCCTGTAGTTCAGCCATGCCTAGACGGTCAATACGCGGTTCCATCGCGTCCGCATTATTACTCTGTGCCCGGAAGGGCTCTCAACAAGGGAAGTGTCCAGGCGTCTCGGAGTGAACCGAAGCGATGATGTTCTGACATGGAGATACAAAGGGACAGGAACTGTCGATGACGTACCTCGCTCAGGCCACCCAAGGGCTACTACTGAAGTGGATTACTGCTACCTACGGATTATGGCTCGGAGGAACCCTGACAGCAACACCACCATTTGGAATAAAGCTTTTCGTGCAGCTACAGGACGTCGTGTTACGACTCAAACTGTGTGCAGTAGGCTGCATGATGCGCAACTTCACTCCCGACGTCCACTGCGAGGTCCACTTTTGCAACCGCGACACCATGCAGCACAGTACAGATGGGCCCAACAACATGCTGAATGGACCGCTCAGGATTGGCATCACGTTCTCTTCACCGATGAGTGTCCCATATGCCTTCAACCAGACAACCGTCGGAGATTTGTTTGGAGGGAACCCGGTCAGGCTGAACGCCTTAGACACACCGTCCAGCGAGTGCAGCAAGGTGGAGGTTCCCTGCTGTTTTGGGGTGGCATTACGTGGGGCCGACATACGCCGCTGGTGGTCTTGGAAGGCCCCGTAACGGCTGTACGATAAATGAATGCCATCCTCCAACCGATACAGCAACCATATCGACAGCATACTGGCGAGGCATTAGTCTTCATGGACGACAATTCGCGCCCCCATCGTGCACATCTTGTGAATGACTTCCTTCAAGATAACGACCTCGCTCGACTAGAGGCCAGCATGTTCTCCAGACATGAACCCGATCGAACATAACTGGGACAGGTTGAAAAGGGCTGTGTATGGACGACGCGACCCACCAACCACTCCGATGTTTTTACGCCGAATCGCCATTGAGGAGTGAGTCAATCTGGACCAACTGTGCCTTGATTAACTTGTGGATAGTATGCTACGACGAATACAGGCATTCATCAATGCAAGAGGACGTGCTACTGGGTATTAGAGGTAGCGGTTTGTGAAGCAGTGTGGAACACTATCTCCGAAGGTTTCGCTGTATGGGGGTACAACATGCAATGTGTAGTTTTCATGAGCAATAAAAATGATGTTTATGTTGATCTCTGCCGGCCCAAGTGGCCCTGCGGTTCTGGGCGCTACAGTCTGGAGCCGAGCGACCGCTACGGTCGCAGGTTAGAATCCTGCCTCGGGCATGGATGTGTGTGTTGTCCTTAGGTTAATTAGGTTTAATTAGTTCTAAGTTCTAGGCTACTGATGACCTCAGAAGATAAGTCGCATAGTGCTCAGAGCCAATTTTGTTGATCCCTATTCCAATTTTCTGTACAGGTTCCGTAACTCTTCTAACCGGGGTGATGCAAAACTTGTTTTGATGTGTGTAGAATTGAATTCAGACAAGTCTAAACACTCCAGAATTAATAATATTCTTTGCAGTGGAGAGAGTGCTGTTTATAAACTTCCTAGCACATTAAACATCTGTGCTGGACTGGGACTCTAACTCTGAGCGTTACGCTCAAGGGGTAGTGCAACTACAGACACGAACCACGACCAGCTTTAACTCTGCCAGTACGTTTCTCCTCTGTTAGTAAGAGCATCCGTCGCAAAAGGCAACGTTCTTGGCTCGAGTCCAGGTCCAACATAGAGTTTTCATCTGTCAGGAAGTTCCATATCAGAGAACACTCAGTCGCTGACTGGAAATGTCATTCTGGAAACATCTCCCAGGCTGTGACTAAGCCGATTCTCGGGAATACCCTCTCTTCCAGGAGTGGTAGTCGTGCAAGTTTCTCAGGGCAACTTGTGTGCAATTTGAAAGATAGGAGATGAAGTACTGGCGTAAGTACAGCTGTGACCACGGGTCGTGGGTTGTGATGGGGTAATTCAGCCAGCAAAGCTCTTGACTGCGAATGGCAAAGGTCCTGAGTTCGAGTTTCGGTCTGGCACAAAGTTTTAATCTGCCGGGAAGTTTCATATCAGCGAACATTCCGCTTTAGAATGAAAACTTCACTGTGGAAGATAGATACACTTTATGAGAATGACTGTGGGTTTTGTGAACCCGCGCACTGTTATTGAGTGATCACCGAGTTTATTATTATAAATTTTTGCCATTATCTCGTCGATCGGACAGGTTTGTGAATGCTCTGAGTGCACATCATCTTCAATACGTGCATGGCAAAGCTCAAATTCAGCATTCCATTTCTCAAGTGAAATACTCTTTCTATGTGGAATCTAATTCCATTCCTATACTCGTCGGGTTTCAACACATCAAAAGAAAGTAATCTGTTACAGCTCACTGATCAGTTTCATCCATTTTTACGCGAGTCGTGACATCTGATTGTTTACAGTGTCTGCCACAGCCGAGCAACTGAACACACGTCTCTGAAATTAACAGCATACCTTTTGAAGAGACATATCTAAAGTTCACAGTGGCTGGTTGGTTGGTTTGCGGGAGGGGACAAAACAGCGAGGCCAACGGTCCCATCAGATTAAGGAAGGATGACGAAGGAAATCGGCCGTGCCCTGTCAAAGGAGCCATCCCGACATGTGCCTGAAGCGATTTAGGGAAATCACGGAAAACCTTAATCAGGATGGCTGGACGCGGGTTTGAACCGCCGTCCCCTCGAATGCGAGCCCAGTGTGCTTACCGCTGCGCCACCTCGATCGGTTTTAGCGATATTCACGCCATCTATACGTTAGACTACGAACTTCCGGAATATCCTTTGAAAATTTTTCACGTTTTCTCTAAACATCTAAAGGAAAATACCGTAATGGCTCTCTTGAAACTTACGCAGCCCGTTTCCGCCACATGCTTGTCAACTGGTAGTTTATGTTGCGTCTATAATAAATTCCATGTTCACAGGAAGTTAACTCGCTTTTTACGAAAATGATATCGAATGAGACACCTTTTCCTGCAAGGTCGTCCATTACATCGTTATAAGCGAAAATTGGAGTTATTTTGTTGAGCGCAGTGGTACGCAGCGATCCAGAACTACGCATTACGTCCATCGAAACTGCTTGTAAGATACAGTGCAGACTGTGAGCATCCGCACGGCGATATCAGCTTAACACAGCCGGACGCGGGAAATCGATAGAGGAAGGGGGGGGGGGAGGGGGCACTGCGATTAATAATCTAACGTCTCGTTGCCACGATCGTCTGCGGCCGGACTCCACCGCTTCGGCCACTGTGAGTCGCTGGAACATGCACGATTAACCGGCTTATACAACTTACCCTTCCGGCGTCCACTGCGTGCGATCGATGCGGTGGCATTAAAATATATATTAACGAGAGATTTAGTAATACTAGGGGTAGGAGCAGCCGTTTCCGTACGTCTACGGCGCTCGTCGTTCGAGTGCGTACCGTGTTTACGTCCAAGTGCGCTGTGACGGCCGGTCGAGACAGATACACTACATCACACGGAAGTACAGCGGCCAAGTTGTTCGACGGCGGCAGCTGTAAGAAAGCTCCTGTGGAGCATATAGTATACATTAAGAAATTCGGAAGAAGACCATTAGATTTACACTACTGGCCATTAAGATTGCTACACCACGAAGATGGCGTGCTACAGACGCGAAATTTAACCGACAGGAAGACGATGCTGTGTTATGCAAATGATTACCTTTTCAAATGGTTCAAATGGCTCTGAGCACTATGGGACTCAACTGCTGAGGTCATTAGTCCCCTAGAACTTAGAACTAGTTAAACCTAACTAACCTACGGACATCACAAACATCCATGCCCGAGGCAGGATTCGAACCTGCGACCGTAGCGTGATTACCTTTTCAGAGCATTCACACAAGGTTGGCGCCGGTGGCGACACCTACAACGTGCTGACATGAGGAAAGTTCCCAACCGATTTCTCATACACAAAAAGCAGTTGACGCCGTTGCCTGGTGAAACGTTGTTGTGATGCCTCGTGTAAGAAAGAGAAATGCGTACCATCACGTTTACGACTTTGATAAAGGTCGGATTGTAGCCTATCGCGATTGCGGTTTATCGTATCGCGACATTGCTGCTCGCGTTGGTCAAGATCCAATGACTGTTAGTAGAATATGGAATCGGCGGGTTCAGGAGGGTTATACGGAACGCCGTGCTGGAACCCAACGGCCTCGTATCACTAGCAGTCGAGATGACAGGCATCTTATCCGCATGTCTGTAACGGATCGTGCAGCCACGTCTCGATCCCTGAGTCAACAGATGGGGACGTATCCAAGACAACAACCACCTGCACGAACAGTTCGACGACGTTTGCAGCAACATGGACTATCAGCTCGGAGACCGTGGCTGCGGTTACCCTTGACGCTGCATCACAGACAGGAGCGCCTGCGATGGTGTACTCAACGACGAACCTGGGTGCAATAATGGCAAAACGTCGTTTTTTTCGGATGAATCCACGTTCTGTTTACAGCATCATGATGGACGCATCGGTGTTTGTCGACATCGCGGTGAACGCACACTGGAAGCGTGTATTCGTCATCGCCATACTGGCGTATCACCCGGCGTGATGGTATGGGGTGCCATTAGTTACATTCACCTCTTGTTCGAATTGACGGCACTTTGAACAGTGGACGTTACATTTCAGATGCGTTACGACTGGTGGCTCCACCCTTCATTCGATCCCTGTGAAACCCTATATTTCAGCAGGATAATTCACGACCGCATGTTACAGGCCCATTACGGGACTTTCTGGATACAGAATGTTGTGGACTGGCAAGACAGCCAATCCACAGTGACGGGTAGCCGAAAGGCACGCGTTTAATCTCACGCAGGCTGGCGTGAGGTCTGGAACAGTTAAAGGAGTTGAGTCTAGTAAAGTAAGTACGTGGCTTCGGGAATACTTAACTTTAATCCATAATTGGTGAACATCGGTCTGACGGTACATGCATCACAAGATTAATAGCAAATGATAATGGCGCCTTGCTAGGTCGTAGCAGATGACGTAGCTGAAGGCTATGCTAACTATCGTCTCGGCAAATGAGAGCGTAATTTGTCAGTGAACCATCGCTAGCAAAGTCGGCTGTACAACTGGGGCGAGTGCTAGAAGTCTCTCTAGACCTGCCGTGTGGTGGCGCTCGGTCTGCAATCACTGATAGTGGCGACACGCGGGTCCGACGTATACTAACGGACCGCGGCCGATTTAAAGGCTACCACCTAGCAAGTGTGGTGTCTGGCAGTGACACCACACAGAAAATGTTCGACTGCTGCCTGGCCAGCACATTCTCGAGATCTCTCACCAATTGAAACGTCTGGTCAATGGTGACCGAGCAACTGGCTCGTCACAATACGCCAGTCACTACTCTTGATGAACTGTGGTATCGCGTTGAAGCTGCATGGGCAGCTGTACCTGTACACGCCATTCAAGCTCTGTTTGACTCAATGCCCAAGTGTATCGAGGCCGTTATTACGGACGGAGGTGGTTGTTCTGGGTAGTGATTTCTCAGGATCTATGCACCCAAATTGGATGAAAATGTAATCACATGTCAGTTCTATTATAATATATTTGTCCAATGAATACCCGTTTATCATCTGCATATCTTGTTGGTGTAGCAGTTTTAATGGCTAGTGGTGTAGCTTCCCAAACGTCGTTGCCAAACGGTGGTTCGCCGATATGAGTGATCTCCCTTACCGTGCTTATTGTAACACTAGGTTTACCTTCGGAGAATTAACGGGGTAGTACAGCTGCCCTTACCTATGGGTTTTGTGCAACCCACAACGCCTCCACAAACCACGCCAGAAATTTTCGTTTTCTCTTGTACGCGACGGGCAAACTACACTGAAGCGCCAAAGAAGCTGCTATAGGCAAGCGTATTTAAATACAGAGATATGTAAACAGGCAGAATACGGCGCTGCGGTCGGCAACGCCTAATAAGACGACAAGTGTCTGGTGCAGTTGTTAGCTGGGTTACTGCTGCTACAATGGCAGGTTATCAAGATGTAAGTGAGTTTGAACGTGGTGTTATATCCGGCGCATGAGCGACGGGACACAGCTTCTCCGATGTAACGATGAAGTGGGGATTTTCGCGTACGACCGGTTCACGAGTGTACCGTGAATATCAGAAATCCGGTAAAACATCAAATCCCGACATCGCTGCGGTCGGAAAAAGATCCTGCAAGAACGGAACCAACGACTGTAGAGAATCAAAAAAATGGTTCAAATGCCTCTGAGCACTATGGGACTCAACTGCTGAGGTCATCAGTCCCCTAGAACTAAGAACTACTTAAACCTAACTAATCTAAGGACATCACACACATCCATGCCCGAAGCAGGATTCGAACCTGCGACAGTAGCGGTCGCGCGGTTCCAGACTGTAGCGCCTAGAACCGCTAGGCCACATCGGCCGGCTGTACAGAATCGTTCAACGTGACAGAAGTACAACACTTCCGCAAATTGCTGCAGATTTCAATGCTGGGCCATCAAAAAGTCTCAGCGCGCGAACAATTCAGTGAATCATAATCGCTACGGGCTTTCGGAACCGAAGGCCTACTCGTGTACCCTTGATGACTGCACGACACAAAGCTATACGCCTCGCCTGGCCCGTCAACATCGACATTGGACTGTTGATGACTGAAAACATGTTGCCTGGTCGGAAGATTCTCGTTTCAAATTGTTTCGAGCGGATGGACGTGTACGGGTATGGAGACAACCTCAGGAATCTATGGACGCTGTTCAAGCTGGTGGAGGCTCTGTAATGGTGTGGGGCGTGTTCATTTGGAGTGATATGGGACCCCTGATACGTCTAGATACGACTGACAGGTGACACTACATAAGCATCTTGTCTGATCATCTGCATCCGTTCATGTCGATTGTGAATTCCGACGGACAGTGGGAATACTAGCAGGACAATGCGACACCCCTCACATCCAGAATAGGTACAGAGTGCCTCCAGGAACACTCTTCTGAGTTTAAACACTTCCGTTGGCTATCAAACGATATTAGGCAGGTTTACCAGTTTCTTTCGCTCTTCAGTGTATTAGACATATAGCAAAAAATGAACTGAACCTTTTTGTAGGAAATTTACTGTAGTTAAATTCTGTAGTGGTATACATTTTCACTGTAGGCCACGGCTTCCGAGTTATTTAAGAAAAACGCCTTTGAAGGTCACTTCTGTATGTTTTTCTTGAATAATTCGAAAACCATGGCCTCTAGCGAGAACGAATCCCAATACAAAATTTAACTAAATTAAATTTCTCACAATCATTTTTTCTGAAGTACTAACAGTTTGGTTGCATGTTATACAATATATTTCGGCCCTTGACTTTCGCCTAAAAATAGTTTTTGGTCCTATTACATGGTGTTTAAAAAGTTTCATCCGATTCCACCAGGCTGTATCTTCTACATGAATTAAGACAGAAACTTGGGGTAAATTTCAAATAACGCATCGAAACTAAGAGTGTACCTTGTCGGCAGTAATAAGTGCCGGTACTTGTGGTTCCCGCTAGGGGTCTCTGAAGCAACTAGCTCTCCAGCTCATCACGCGAAGTTCGTCGAGTCGAGATGGGCGTAACACAGCAACAAATGGCGTATTGCGTTCCCCGTTCCCGCAACTGTAATCCAGCTGCAACAGTGTTGCCCGAGTTCTTAAAATTGAGCTCCCTCAGTGACGGATCGGGTGTAACGGGTGCACGGATCTCGCATTGGCCCACTGACCACCAAGGTTGCCTCCTCTCACGGTCTCTTCCCCTATTTTAGGGTTCCGTACTTCAATAGATAAAAACGGAACCCCTTTAGGATCACTTTTTTTGCCCGTCTGTCTGATTATCCGACTGCTGGGAAACCTTTTCTTTCCAGGAACTGGTAGAAGTACCAAGTTGAAATTTATGTCATACAAAGCTCTATGGTCCCTTCCTGGTGTAAAAAAATTCTAGCTTCTAAGTCAATGCACTCAAAAGATTGCAATTTTCAAAACAGGTGACATAAATGACCAATCTGACTCATCAAAACCTGTAGGGTACTTGCTGTTGACCGAGAATCATGAATTTTGGTAAGAAGCAGGGCTTCACAGTGGAGGTAGATAAAAAAGTCCGGAACTTGTTATTCTGTTATCATATCACACGAAAAACATATTGTTTGTCACTCGTTATCGACTCTCTACTTGCCCATCTGTTAAGACCCCTTTTGTCAGGATTTACAGTATGAAATCCGAAATTAAACAAAAAAATTTATACCTGTAACTTATAATTAAAACATTCTCGAAAGTCTCTGAATCCCTGGGACCGCTATCTTGCTAGTATCGATACCGATAACAGGTAAAAATCGGCGAGAGTCTTGATTCTCGGGACGTATGAACTATCTATAAACATTATTAAGCTTTGCAGAACCTCCAGAGTGCGAGTATAATTCACACTTGCAATTATTTCTTATTTTTTTTGTATGACTTCTGGGAGTTTCTGTTTGTGTGTTTACTCTTCCAACAGTTTTGCGTGAACCGCGACGCCGCGTAGTAACGAGACATGCAAAGGTGTGGGGCAAGTTTGCCTGTGGTCTCTATGTTTGCTATGTTTCCACTGAAGGTCAAATTCAACATTTGTGAAAGGTAAATCAAAACTTCGTTCGTAGACGTAACTGTAAAAAACACCATAAAATTGTATATGTATGCTTACCTTGTAAAACTAGATGGTTCTCTTCGAAATAATATTAATGTACAATGAAAACCACCACAGCTGTATTGATACACGTTTATTATGACGTGACCGATTTCCTCCCTTAAAACTTCATCAGATTTCTGGGTTGTGTCAATATCGCGCCTTATGTGACGTTAGAGCAAAATCTGAAAATTGCAAGTTGTTGTTGTTGTTGTGGTCTTCAGTCCTGAGACTGGTTTGATGCAGCTCTCCATGCTACTCTATCCTGTGCAAGCTTCTTCATCTCCCAGTACCTACTGCAACCTACATCCTTCTGAATCTGCTTAGTGTATTGATCTCTTGGTCTCCCTCTACGATTTTTACCCTCCACGCTGCCCTCCAATGCTAAATTTGTGATCCCTTGATGCCTCAAAACATGTCCTACCAACCGATCCCTTCTTCTAGTCAAGTTGTGCCACAAACTTCTCTTCTCCCCAATCCTATTCAATACCTCCTCATTAGTTACGTGATCTACCCACCTTATCTTCAGCATTCTTCTGTAGCACCACATTTCGAAAGCTTCTATTCTCTTCTTGTCCAAACTGGTTACCGTCCATGTTTCACTTCCATACATGGCTACACTCCATACAAATACTTTCAGAAACGACTTCCTGACACTTAAATCTATACTCGATGTTAACAAATTTCTCTTCTTCAGAAACGATTTCCTTGCCATTGCCAGTCTACATTTTATATCCTCTCTACTTCGACCATCATCAGTTATTTTACTCCCTAAATAGCAAAACTCCTTTACTACTTTAAGTGTCTCATTTCCTAATCTAATCCCCTCAGCATCACCCGATTTAATTTGACTACATTCCATTATCCTCGTTTTGCTTTTGTTGATGTTCATCTTATATCCTCCTTTCAAGACACTGTCCATTCCGTTCAACTGCTCTTCCAAGTCCTTTGCTGTCTGTGACAGAATTACAATGTCATCGGCGAACCTCAAAGTTTTTACTTCTTCTCCATGAATTTTAATACCTACTCCGAATTTTTCTTTTGTTTCCTTTACTGCTTGCTCAATATACAGATTGAATAACATCGGGGAGAAATTGCAAGTAGACTTCTTAAATCGCGGTACTGCCACAACATGGCATCCTGACGATGTTTTAACGAACGAAACCGGCTGTGACACAATAAATGTGAGTTATCAATCATTAATATTGGAATCAATCAGTTGTGGAGCTCAAAGCGATGAAGACTGCCTTTTGAAAATATCATTTATCAAGAAGCTCCTTTCCATATCTTTAACCGATTGTGAAATTCATGGCAGAGGGTACTTTCAATAACACCTGCTACTAATGAAGGAAGGAGACCCCAACCTTTACTCACCTTTCGTAGGATTGCTGTACCTTCTTGGATGTAACAAATGCTGCTACAGTTCGGCGCGCTTCTAAAGCATTTTCGAGAAATCAGAAATCAAAGTTTTAAGAGCCTGGTGAATACCATACGAAACCACTGTTATCGAGAAACTCCGTTACCGCAAACGGCGAAGGTCGTGGTTGCGGTTATGCTAACAACGCTTCCCGACAGCTGGCGCTCACGCAGGATATGAAAGGCCCATAAAATTTTGAACCTCGATTTCTAGTAAATGCTTCAGGAGCGAATCGTACTAGAACACCCTTAATATCATCTAAGCAGGTGTTATAATCGTGTGAAAGATGAGCAACGACGTTCACCGGGTGGGGGTATGCTTTCCTTGATTGTGATCTCGCTCAGTTTGCGGATGGAACGTTATTGGAGTGACTGTTTACAAACAGTTCGTATACTGCTTTGCAATTGCTAAGTACGTATGGGAATTAGATATATGTCCTAATATCGTTCTCTCCCCCTCCCTCTGTCCATCACCTCCTTCCCCCTCTCTTTCCATCTTCTACTTCCACTTCTCTGTCCGTGTCTTCTTCTTGCCTCTCTCTGACCTTGAGCCTTGTTCATTATTATTGGTTCAAACGGCTCTGAGCACTATGGGACGTAACTGCTGAGGTCATCAGTCCCCTAGAACTTAGAACTACTTAAACCTAACTAACCTAAGGACATCACTCACATCCATGCCCGAGGCAGGATTCGAACCTGCGACCGTAGCGGCCGCGCGGTTCCAGACTGTAGCTCCTACAACCGCTCGGCCACCCCGGCCGGCTTATTATTATTGCAAATTCAGCTTCCCTATTAGTATTTTAACCGTAAGCTGATAAGCCATAAATACAACTTTCCTGTTCTCTGCGAAAACCGAATGCTAGGAAAATAACAAAAGATCACGTTGTTGTGTTATTGTTAAAAGGTATATATAATGAAAAAGAATATTTGAGAAACAATTTTTCAAAACGCATGATGTCCATTGTTGGACAAAATTGAATTTAATATGAAATAATATATTTCCTGACTCAATCTACACACTCCTGCAGTCAGATCCTAACAAGATGTATTTTAGAGCCTTCAAATGGTTCAAAAGACTCTAAGCACTAAGGGACTTAACATCTGAGGTCATCAGTCCCCTAGACTTAGAACTACTTAAACCTAACTAATCTAAGGATGTCTTTATAAAATAAAATATTTCTGAGGAACGTAAATAAGTGGACTTCTTTTTTACATAATAGTGAAAAAATATCCTGCTTCTGTCACTACAAAACAATAACGGACCACGTTCCTCTTCTTGGGCACGTACCTCGCTAATCCCGTTATAACTCGCGTTGGTGTCGGGTACTTCTTCACGTGTGGTGGTGGATCCTCTCCACTGTCCTGGTCTTTTCTTGTTCTGATACTTATAGGCAATAATTACATTCTCCTATCCGGGACACCGCAACTGGGTGGGGGATCAAGCAAGGCACTCCCTAAAAAATTAGCGTAATACCTAAGCTGTCGACAGGCGTAGATCAACGGGGACAGTTGAAAATGTATGCCCCGACCGGGACTCGAACCTGGGATCGCCTACTTACATGGCAGACGCTCTATCCATCTGAGCCACCGAGGACACAGAGAATAGTGCGACTGCAGGGATTTATCAAAAATGGTTCAAATGGCTCTGAGCACTATGGGACTCAACTGCTGAGGTCATTAGTCCCCTAGAACTTAGAACTAGTTAAACCTAACTAACCTAAGGACATCACACACATCCATGCTCGAGGCAGGATTCGAACCTGCGACCGTAGCGGTCTCGCGGTTCCAGACTGCAGCGCCAGAACCGCGCGGCCACTTCGGCCGGCAGGGATTTATCCCTTGCACGCTCCCCGTGAGACCCACATTCCCGACTTAATGTCCACACATTACATTCGTAGTGCCCCTGCCCATTACACTCATTACTCGCGGCAGACAATCTTACCGAGTCCCGTAAGAGTTCGGGCAATGCATGTGCATCCAGCACAGAAGGAGGAGGTCAATGGCCGGTTAGCCTTAACTCGTATATGAAGATGGTATCTGTTCTTTCGGGACTTTGTAAGATTGTCTGCCGCAAGTAATGAGTGTAATGGGCAGGGGCACTACGAATGTAGTGTGTGGACATTAAGTTTGGAATGTGGGTCTCACGGGGAGCGTGGAAGGGATAAATTCCTGCAGTCGCACTATCCTCTGTGCCCTCGGTGGCTCAGATGGATAGACTGTCTGCCATGTAATCAGGAGATCCCGGGTTCGAGTCCCGGTCGGGGCACACATTTTCAACTGTCCCTGTTGTTGTATATAAACACCTGTCGACAACTTAGGGTCTTGATTTAACTATCATTTCACCCTGTATTGTAGTCCAACACGTCTGTAAATTATTCCAAACGTCATGACCATTAGATGACCTCAATTTTCTGACTTTCCTCAAGTTCATCCCACAAGGCCAATAGGAAGTCAGGTGCATGACTTGGCCAAATCATATTCTTCCAGTTCCCCGCATTTCTCTTCCCTATTGACACATCCTCTGAAGAATTTAGAAGTGTGTTTACGATTAATGTCCTCCTGCAGCACAAACCCACGACCAGCAACACTCTTGTGAGATGGAACGGCATCCTTGATCGGTATCCTGTGATATCCTTCTTTCTTTAATGCTCCATTAATTCTCAATAGATCACCTTGTTTATCATCTGCAGAACATCCTCACACAACTATAGACCCCACCACCACCACCACGCTTCACCGTTGGCGTCACACACTGACTCTTCATACGTTCTCCATGAAGTTGACGAACAAACATTCGACGATCGCTACCAACTACTTAAAACGTAGATTCGTCCGTGAGTAGCACCTCGGGCCATTGCTGACACCTTGTACCATTGCTGTACGCTCTAGCTTTTATGTTACTGAGCCCATTGCAATGTTTTCATACTATTTTGTTTGCGTAATAAAGGTGTTCTGGCCTCTACGCGCACCTTTAAATCTTGGTCACGAAGACGGCGCTGCTCTGTTGAGACATACATCGCAGCAGCTCATATACTGTTCGCTTCCCCGCAAATTTCAGGTGCAGTACTGGTCCTCTGACGTTTATTCTTTAAAGACATGAACTGATCATCACTGTGTGATGTTACTCGGAGTCTTCCAGATCACGGAACACTTGCCTTGACACCAGTTTACTTGAACCGCTGCAATGTAGACACCACTGTAGACTGGGATACGTCAACTTTTGTTGCTACTGTCCTACCACAATAGCCTTTCTGATGCAGAGCTACAATTACAGCACTTTTTTCAACTCCACTCTCTCTCCTCTGTCCCGTTAGGAGGTAATGAGGTAGGTACACGCACTGCTAGATGCACACAATATACTGTAAACTAATGCGCACTCGTTGCTACACAGACAGCTGATGAAATGAGGACTATTCGTATGGAATCGTCTCGAGTAAACCCACTTTAGTGCTCTTCAGCCTACTCATTAACGCCCCTCTGTACGAACAAGCAGAGAAATACAAAACAGGGGCACTTAGTCTTTAGATGTTTATTTTATTATCAGAACGGGGACATGACAGAATATTCAAATCGAAATCCCTGTTTTAACCACAAATCCATAGTTGTGATAGGTGATCGATACGAGGGCAGTTCAATAAGTAATGCAACACATTTTTTTTCTGAAACAGGGGTTGTTTTATTCAGCATTGAAATACACCAGGTTATTCCCCAATCTTTTAGCTACACAACACTATTTTTCAACGTAATCTCCATTCAATGCTACGGCCTTACGCCACCTTGAAATGAGGGCCTGTATGCCTGCATGGTACCATTCCACTGGTCGATGTCGGAGCCAACGTCGTACTGCATCAATAACTTCTTCATCATCCGCGTAGTGCCTCCCACGGATTGCGTCCTTCATTGGGCCAAACATATGGAAATCCGACGGTGCGAGATCGGGGCTGTAGGGTGCATGAGGAAGAACAGTCCACTGAAGTTTTGTGATCTCCTCTCGGGTGCGAAGACTTGTGTGAGGTCTTGCGTTGTCATGAAGAAGGAGAAGTTCGTTCAGATTTTTGTGCCTACGAACACGCTGAAGTCGTTTCTTCAATTTCTGAAGAGTAGCACAATACACTTCAGAGTTGATCGTTTGACCATGGGGAAGGACATCGAACAGAATAACCCCTTCAGCGTCCCAGAAGACTGTAACCATGACTTTACCGGCTGAGGGTATGGCTTTAAACTTTTTCTTGGTAGGGGAGTGGGTGTGGCGCCACTCCATTGATTGCCGTTTTGTTTCAGGTTCGAAGTGATGAACCCATGTTTCATCGCCTGTAACAATCTTTGACAAGAAATTGTCACCCTCAGCCACATGACGAGCAAGCAATTCCGCACAGATGGTTCTCCTTTGCTCTTTATGGTGTTCGGTTAGACAACGAGGGACCCAGCGGGAACAAACCTTTGAATATCCCAACTGATGAACAATTGTGACAGCACTACCAACAGAGATGTCAAGTTGAGCACTGAGTTGTTTGATGGTGATCCATCGATCATCTCGAACGAGTGTGTTCGCACGCTCCGCCATTGCAGGAGTCACAGCTGTGCACGGCCGGCCCGCACGCGGGAGATCAGACAGTCTTGCTTGACCTTGCGGCGATGATGACACACGCTTTGCCCAACGACTCACCGTGCTTTTGTCCACTGCCAGATCACCGTAGACATTCTGCAAGCGCCTATGAATATCTGAGATGCCCTGGTTTTCCGCCAAAAGAAACTCGATCACTGCCCGTTGTTTGCAACGCACATCCGTTACAGACGCCATTTTAACAGCTCCGTACAGCGCTGCCACCTGTCGGAAGTAAATGAAACTATACGAGACGAAGCGGGAATGTTTGAAAATATTCCACAAGAAATTTCCGGTTTTTTCAACCAAAATTGGCCGAGAAAAAAAATGTGTTGCATTACTTATTGAACTGCCCTCGTATCTTCTGACTGGTAGTAACGCAGAGTAACTAAAATCTCGTTATTTACTGTCCATTTTGGTGTTGCAGCTTTAATGAAGAGCGGTGTACACTCAACCTAGAGAAAATAGCTATATTTAGATGCATAATGTTCCTCGCGGATTGTAACAGTTATCTGCCAAACTAGCTTACAAGCAGCCTGACGCTTCACTCCGCTTTGGATGTCTTTCCTAGTTGCCACGCTGTGGTGAAAGCAGGCGTCACAGTGTTGCAATATGCAAGTGATTTAAGCAGCACCACAGAAATGTCGCTGTCACAGCTGATAAAGGACTCTCTCGACACAGTCAACAGCACACGAACAAAACAACTGAAATCTATGTGCCATTCTTCGGCAAAGTATGTCATCGTCTCGGATCGCGCTACGGTGGAGCAGAAGGCTAAATGGGCAAGTCATAACACAACCTTTTAAAATGGCGGCGTCACCGCAAGTGTGACGACATTACACGAATGTTGCTTCTTATGAGGCTTCTAAAGATAAGGCAGACGGCTACATTCGTTGTCATGCCACAGACTTCATGCAACGTCCTTCCATATATGGCAGTTCTTGAGTTTATGTTTATACATGATTTTGTCCCGGCTCCAAGACTTATTTCGCGGTTTGGGGTCCACTCCTTATAAAACCCATAGGTTACACTAGTTCGGATTTCCATCACAAAAATGTTGCTTTAGATCTACATCTACATATATACTCCGCTAGCCACCGAGCGGTGTGTGGCGGAGGGCACAATTCGCGCCAAAGTCATATTCCCCCCCCCCCCCCCCTCCACACTGTTCCACTCCCGGATCGCGCGAGGGAAAAACGACTGTCTGTACACCTCAGTACGAGCTCTTATTTCCCTTATCTTTGAATGATGATCATTACGCGATCTGAAAGTTGGTGGTAATAATATATGCTCTACATCCTCGGTGAAGATTGGATTTCGGAATTTAGTGAGCAGCCCCTTCTGTTTAGCGCGTCGTCTGTCTGCAAGTGTGTCCCACTTCAAACTTTCTATGAGATTTGTAACGCTCTCGCGATGGCTAAATGTACCAGTCACGAATCTTGCCGCTCTTCTTTGGACATTCTCAATCTCTTGAATCAACCCCAACTGGTAAGGGTCCCACACAAACGAAGAATACTCTAAGACTGGACGAACTAACGTCCAGTAGAGGTGTTGGTATTAAATGTAAAATAGTTGCCTTTCGGCCTCCTCCTAGTAACACGGTGTTGGCTCTCCTGCCAACCACAACAGTAGGTTACAGTTACTAATATTGAGAGATAACTGCCAGTCATTACACCACGCATTTATTTTCTGCAAATCCTCATTGGTTTGTTCACAACTTTCATGTGATTCTACTTTGCTGTAGACTACGGCATCATCGGCATACAGTCTAATGCCGCTGTCAATACCATCAGCCAGATCCTTTATGTAAATCGTAAAAAGCAGAGGACCTATTACGCTGCCCTGGGGCACACTTGAAGTTACTCTTGTTTCTGTTGACGTTACCCCGTTCAGGACGACATACTGCTCCCTGTCTGTTAGAAAACTTTTTATCCAACCGCATATGTCATTGGATAGACCGTAAGCGCGCACTTTTTGTAGCAAGCGACAGTGCGGAACTGAGTCGACAAGGATGGAACATAGCGAGGCCCAGTCATAAAGATATGACAGATATTTAAGAAAAAAAGACATTAATTAATAGGCAAATTGTCGACAAAATTTTGATTTGTGATATTTTGTTTCTGGATATACACTCCTGGAAATGGAAAAAAGAACACATTGACACCGGTGTGTCAGACCCACCATACTTGCTCCGGACACTGCGAGAGGGCTGTACAAGCAATGATCACACGCACGGCACAACGGACACACCAGGAACCGCGGTGTTGGCCGTCGAATGGCACTAGCTGCGCAGCATTTGTGCACCGCCGCCGTCAGTGTCGGCTAGTTTGCCGTGGCATACGGAGCTCCATCGCAGTCTTTAACACTGGTAGCATGCCGCGACAGCGTGGACGTGAACCGTATGTGCAGTTGACGGACTTTGAGCGAGGGCGTATAGTGGGCATGCGGGAGGCCGGGTTGCTCCTGGGGTATCGGCGAGGACCATTCGCAACCGTCTCCATGAAGCTGGGCTACGGTCCCGCACACCGTTAGGCCGTCTTCCGCTCACGCCCCAACATCGTGCAGCCCGCCTCCAGTGGTGTCGCGACAGGCGTGAATGGAGGGAACGAATGGAGACGTGTCGTCTTCAGCGATGAGAGTCGCTTCTGCCTTGGTGCCAATTATGGTCGTATGCGGGTTTGGCGCCGTGCAGGTGAGCGCCACAATCAGGACTGCTTACGACCGAGGCACAGAGGGCCAACACCCGGCATCATGGTGTGGGGAGCGATCTCCTACACTGGCCGTACACCACTGGTGATCGTCGAGGGGACACTGAATAGTGCACGATACATCCAAACCGTCATCGAACCCGTCGTTCTACCATTCCTAGACCGGCAAGGGAACTTGCTGTTCCAACAGGACAATGCACGTCCGCATGTATCCCGTGCCACCAAACGTGCTCTAGAAGGTGTAAGTCAACTACCCTGGCCAGCAAGATCTCCGGATCTGTCCCCCACTGAGCATGTTTGGGACTGGATGAAGCGTCGTCTCACGCGGTCTGCACGTCCAGCACGAACGCTGGTCCAACTGAGGCGCCAGGTGGAAATGGCATGGCAAGCCGTTCCACAGGACTACATCCAGCATCTCTACGATCGTCTCCATGGGAGTATAGCAGCCTGCATTGCTGCGGAAGGTGGATATACACTGTACTAGTGCCGACATTGTGCATGCTCTGTTGCCTGTGTCTATGTGCCTGTGGTTCTGTCAGTGTGATCATGTGATGTATCTGACCCCAGGAATGTGTCAATAAAGTTTCCCCTTCCTGGGACAATGAATTCACGGTGTTCTTATTTCAATTTCCAGGAGTGTATTATTGACTATGTTAATTTGTGCTCTTATACAGCATGCTTTGTATTAAAATGGCGCTGAGCACTCTGGGACTTAACTACTGTGGTCATCAGCCCCCTAGAACTTAGAACTACTTAAACCTAACTAACCTAAGGACATCACACACATCCATGCCCGAGGCAGGATTCGAACCTGCGACCGTATCAGTCGCGCGGTTCCGGACTGGGCGCCTAGAACCGCTAGACCACCGCTGCTTTGTATTACTGGGAATGATGGTGCCTGTAGTTATTGTTTTCTGTTGTCTTTAAAATAGTCTTTTTTGTTTCCTTTGTTAACGTTCATATCTAGGAAATTAACACTACACACAGAATGGTGCACACTAAAATAAATTAATATTTGTGGACACTGATCAACAATATTTATTAACATAATGTCTCTGGTACACCCAGCAAAAAATTGTTTGCCACTTCACAGGAACGTGTGATTTAAATGTGTATAAATAACCCTTAAGTACCAGCTACCGGAACGAGACGTCGCAATAAATATTGGAATGAAAACATGTCTGAAGCTGAAAGAGTGTTACTTTACAAATTTCGTACTACAGTTGCGTGTCCCAAACAGTTGCATGCAACATGGACAAATTTAAATGGTGTAAATGTTTTAAATATCTGCTAATGATTCAGAATACCCACTTCCGTACGTTGAAGTACACACGGAAAATAATGATGTGTGTTTAGGTAATGAATAGCAGTTCTGACCTTCAAAAGACATCCACAGGAAACGTGCCGAACAATGCTGTATTTCAAAATTCTTAAGGCCTTCGTGGCCACTTGTTGACAAAGTGCCTGTTCGCTTCTAGCTCGGGTTCTTCAGCCGACGTTAGTTTAATGAGGTTTCTGAAATTTCGCCAGCACGAGTGGCTGGCATTGTCAAAGCTTCACTCTCCATTGTCGGTGGTGGACTGGCATCGAGTTTTCGGCCGTAAATTGCATGTATCTGGCGCGCCAACGACCGAGGGCTTTTCCGTGGTCATTGCCGCAACGGTTCTTCCCTTGCTGCTTTGTATGGTCGTTCGCTCAAGCACGGGAATTCAGAACCCGTTCATCTTACGGCTTTCTTCATTCTTGAAGGTACTGTCATGTTTGTGTATTTTTGTAGCTTTCCTGAACAAACGGAAGTGTTAGCTCTTCTCTACAGCGAGAACTTCCTGATCGGCAATTTTTACTATGTAGTCGGTCTCTCAGACACGGGCGAATTCTCCACCTGCCCCAACCTACAATGCCACTTATATTCGGTGAACCTGGTGTTGATTGATGTATTTTTCTCAATGTTTTTATTCTACACGCCAAATTTTAATCCATCAAGGCGGTTTACGAAACTGCTCATTTATTCTGGGAAACAGAGAACTGCTTACAAAGGGGGAAAAAGTGAAGAAAAGCAGAAAGTTGATTTACGAACGCACACACATTGACGGGAAAAACATTGCAACATCAAGGAGGATTTGTGTGACAAACCAAAGTTGTATTGTATTGTATGTTATCCGGGGGCCTAGAAACGACGGAGAGGCTCCGTCCCCGCCGCAGCCACAGTGGTCCACAACCCCACGACGTCTACCGCAGTCCACTTCACCTCTCCGCCGCCCCAGACCGAACCCAGAGTTATTGTGCGGTTCAGCCCCCGATGGACCCTCAGGGAACGTCTCACACCAGACGAGTGTAACCCCTATGTTTGCGTGGTAGAGTAATGGTGGTATACGCGTACGTGGAGAACTTGTTTGCGCAGCTATCGCCGACATAGTGTAACCGAGGCGGAATAAGGGGAACCAGCCAGCGTTCGCCGAGGTAGATGGAAAACCGCCTAAAAACTATCCACAGACTGGCCGGTTCACTGGACCTCGACACAAACCCGCCGGGCGGATTCGAGCCGGGGACCAGGCGCTCCTTCCCGCCCAGAAAGCGGTGCGTTAGACCACACGGCCAATCGGCCGGGCAAACCAAAGTTAGTAGGCGTGTTTCTACATCCGAAAGAATATGTCTATTCAGATTTCGTGCCAGTCGTATTAGAGTGGCGGTAGTAGCGCCACTATGAGGAAGGGAATCAGGTTTGTTTTAGATACACGCTGTAACGGTCGTGAGCTTTAGTTATCTTTGAGACTAGACGTGCTGAGGGCTACGAGAAGCTGGATATTTTTTCTGCGATATTGCAGAAAGACTTTGCAGGAATGTAGCCAATGCCTGCCGGAGTGGCCGAGAGGTTCTAGGCGCTACAGTCTGGAACCGCGGGACCGCTACGGTCGCAGGTTCGAATCCTGCCTCGGGCATGGATGTATGTGATGTCCTTAGGTTAGTTAGGTTGAGGTATTTCTAAGTTCTAGGGGACTGATGACCTCAGAAGTCATGTCCCATAGTGCTCAGAGCCATTTGAACTTTTTTTTTTTTTTTTTTGTAGCCAATGTACATGTTTGCTGTCTAGGTGTCACCAGAATGTACGGTAGCAAGAACACCGGGCTTGGGACGGCCACGTGGTATTACCGAGAAGAAAGACTATCATCTTCGGGGTGTTGCTTTGGCACATCGTACTGCATCTGCTGCAGCATTCTGAACAGCAGTTGGCACCACAATGTCGCAAGGTATTGTAACAAATCGGTTACTTCAAGGACAGCTCCGAGCCAAACGCCCTGTAATGTGGATTCCACCGAACCCAAACCACGGCCATTTGCGACTTGAGTGGTGTCAAGCGAGAGCTCATTGGAGGGCTGGGTGTAGGTTTGTTGTGCTTTCTGATGATGCTTGCTTTGGCTTCGGTGCCAATGATGGCCGTGCGTTGGTTAGGAGGAAGGTAGTTGAGGGCCTGCAAGGAACTGTCTGCATGCCAGGAACACTGGACATACATCTGGAGTTATGGTCTGGGGTGTGATTTCGTATGACAGCACGATCACTCTCGTGGCTATCCCACCCACACTGACTGTTAATTTGTGGGTCAATTCGGTGATTCGACCTGTTGTTCTGCCATTTATGAACATCATTCCAGGGGGTGTTTTCCAACCGCTTGCCCACCTACAGCTGTTGTAACCCAACGTGCTCTACAGATTGTCGACATGTTGCCTTGGCCTGCTCGATCACCAGATCAGTCTCCAATCGAACCTATCTCCAGTCGAACACATATGGGACATCATCAGATGACACCTCCAGCATAATCCGCAAACAGATTTAACCGCCCCTGTATTGCCCGACCAACTGCAACAAGCATGGAACTCAAGCCCACAAGCTGACATCCGGCACCTGTACAACACAACCATGCACATTTGCAATGGATTACCTCGCGCTTATATTAACCTCTGATCTTGCAATGAAATGAAAAAAATGGAAATGAAGTCCCATGCTTCTTTACAGAGCGTAGGGGAACGATGCGGGAGACCCGCACCGCCTTACTAGGCAAGGTCCTAGTGGAGGTGGTTTGCTATTGCCTTCCCCCGACCGTAATTGGGATGAATGATGATGATGAAGACGACACAACACCCAGTCATCTCGAGGCAGGGAAAATCCCTGACCCCGCCGGGAATCGAACCCGGGACCCCGTGCTCGGGAAGCGAGAACGCTACCGCGAGACCAAGAGCAGCGGACTGATCTTGCAATATTAGTTAGTTAAATACGTTACCTAAACAAATGTAATCCCGAAATTACATTACTCTGCAATTGTAATTTTTTGATGTTGCGATCTTTTCCGTCCGTGTACTTTAGTGCAGAAAAGTAGCAGAAGAAACGCGTAAATCTGCAATAATTATTGAAAAGGGTATCCTATACGCCAAGAGAGTGAAAACAATGATATCTTGTTTATTTAAAAATTATTAAAATTTCATCGCAGAGCTACGAGCGTCCAGTACACACTGGAATACAGAGTAAGTGGCAAACGTAAGAGAGATATTTAGACGTATATGTATAGTTCCGTTATGTGAAGTGAACTCCAGAATATTTCAGCTCGAGAGCACGTAAGGCGTAGTTATTTTTAAAAACTGCATATCACATACGCATTCGCTGGAGTGTCGTTTTGAGCTCTTACGATACATATACTGTACGTATACGAGGAAATTGAGAACAAAAGTAATGTTCCAGAACAGGAAATTAAAAGGAGGATGTAGATATCGAAAAGAAACAGTGCGCAGGAAGTTGTTATTTGTGAGCAGACGGAAAACACAAATTAAAAACCCACGTGCATACTGTTTCTCAGCTGAACGGCGTTTCGTCTCTTCTGTTGAAAAAGTGAATACACTGGGTTCTACACAAAAATAATTAAATAGTCGTAAACTTCCCGTTGTACAAAATACACAACAGTTTTGATATATCGCGTTTGTTTACTTTATCGGGCAGCAGAAAGGCAAATATTCACGATTAAATTCTCCCACACCAAAATAATTAATGGAAAAATACAACGAAGAATCTAAATGAAATTTCGTAAATAATGTTCACTGCTGGGTTGTACTTAATGTACCAGATTAGAATGCGCTTGGGTCATCAACAGGTTTCATCACCATCTTGACAATTTGAGATCAAACATAGTCGCTTCATCAATGAGATATATCCGATTCGTCCAAAAATGATGACAATCATTTGGTTGTCTTCAACAGACTGAGAATTATTTTTTGTCTACACTTCTTTCTTTCAAAATATTTGCCGTAACAATAAAACTTATACTGATTACACCATCAGTTCCGCTACTGAATGCTCATGTCTCATTTTCCTGACTTTGCTTTTAACAGTTTCCAGAAAGTTTTAATGCAGCTCATTTCGTTGTGTGGGGGGCGGTAAAAACGAGTTCGTAGCACTATGAGAACGCGATACTGCTGCTACAGTCGTTCTACAAAGGCTATCAATGAAACGAGAAGGCCAACAGTCTCATTTTTCTAGCTCGGTCATATAAAAGTTATGTTTCTCTAACCGTACTTCAGCCGCAGTGGCACGGTGACATTCTGACTGATCGCCGTGAATGTCGTAAAATGTGGTGCAGCACTAAAATGTCTTACGTACATTGTAGTAAACAAATCATATTCACGAAGACCAATGAAACTTAAGTTTCTAGTTCCAAAAGTGTTAATACGTCAAGTCATTCTTCTCGAAAATAAACTCAGTCGTCCTATAAACCGACACCTGACACATGATGTACAGCCAGTTTACAGGTAAAATACAGCTAGAAACAGACACGCGAATGCGACATGTTTACGGCTTATCTGTGCAGGGAGGGGTGGGGGGTAGGGGGGGGGGGGACTGCCCATCATTATGTTGATCACAAAGCAGCCTGGAATACATATTAATTGATTTTGGTGTGCATGGAGTGCCCACAGATACGCCTACCTCCCAACTCGTCGTTCTTGCTCTCTGACGAGATTATTTATGCATTTTTTTTCGTTACGCTGTTATTTTAATGTAAAAGCGTTTCAGTTAATACCATGTTTCTGACAGACGACAGTGCCGTAGATGCTACACAATGTAATTAGCTTATGATTAAGATCATGGAGGATAGTATTGTTCGAATGACTTATCACTTTAAAAATGATGATGAATTCTTCGATCGTTCCCAACAGCACTCAGTTTTTCACGTGCATTAAGTACTAGGAAATGGAAGGATAACCTAAGGGAAATAAATATTTACATGCCAAGAGACAGAAAGTATAACAGCGATTCGAGGCGTAACACGTTGTGGCATAAATTCGAATATATTTTAGTGTAGTGAAGCCTAGTCTGCAGCAGAAACACTAATTTTAACAAATAATAGCCAAAATGGTTACTGAATTTAACTGATAGAAGAAGAAAACATAAAATGCAGCAAATGAAACAGCAAAAGTGAATACGTACGTCTAAAAAAGGAGACTGACAAACTGCAAAATGGCTATAGAAGCATGTAGGACTATGAGCATGATACACAGCCCCTATAGCCAAATTAAGAAGGAATTTGGAGAAAAGTGAAGCACTTATGTGGATATTAAGAGCTCATATGGAAAGCCAGTACTAAGCAAGGGATCGATGGAAGAAATGCACGTAAAGAAGCACTACAGCAAGGAAATGATCTTTAAAACAACGTTATGGCAAGAGAAGAGGGAGCAGATGAAGATGGGATGGGATATACGATACTGCGAGGAGGATTTGACAAGGCACTGAAGAACCTAAGTAGAAGCAAGACACTGAGTAGACACCGTTCTTTTAGACTTATTGAGATCGTTGGAAAAGCCAGCCACGACGAAACTATTCCACCTGGCATGCAACAGTAGAAAAATAGTGAGGTATGAGTTCGGTTATTCTTTGAATGTTACGATCTTTGTGTGTGAGTACACGAGCGTTCATGTTGCGTTCCTTAGTTAACGTAATCTTCGCTGAATAATGATGATTAATACAATGACTGTTTCCTCTTACGGAACTATAGTGTTACGTTTTTATACGTGTTAAATGTTGCTGAAGTTTACAAGTACATTAAATTTTGTGAATAAATGTCGATTTGGAATCAACTTACTTCGTTAAACTTTTCCGCAATGTGCATGCAACCAAGTCATTCCATCTCCCGTGGTGATTAACCTCATTTATCCTGTGTGAGGAAGATACTAGGAAACATTTTGTGAAGTTCAGTCCGTGATCGGTCGACCTGAGGTCAAGTGGTTAAAATTCCGTTGTGCGGTTGCTTTATAACAGGACATAGGGCCAAATTCAATTAATGTTTATGTGACTTCAGATGGATTGGCATTTAGTGGGAGTTACAGAATGATAAGCACGCGTTTGTTCAATAGTAAGCTCGCGGCTATGGAAAAGTCCTTCCAATATGACGAAAGTACGTCCCACCGAATATCCATTTCGCAAGACTTACAAGGGGACCATCACGAATTTTGATGAGTCTTAGGTGAATGTAGAGGAGTCTGTCCTGGCTACCCGCCTAGAGGCTTTTCATGTGAAGACACCTAATTTCCGAGAATATCTCTGATGAAGTTTTATGCGTACCATCTACATCCGTAACGTCATCACGTTTCGATCAGAGGCTAAGGCTCACGGCTACTACCCTGGCAGTACGGGCTCAAATTTGGCAGTGTACTTTTTTTTCATGCAGAAATATTAAATAGTATCTGTCACGCAAAATTATTACAAAACAGACATTTACGCCGTAGTAATTTCATAAATAAAAAATACTTCCACCTAACTTCCTTCAAATGTGTACACTGTGTGGTACACAATAGATTACAGAATCACCTTACTGTGCTTTGTATCACTTCCGTCGTTTACCGTGTTGGAACAGAATTCCGGATGGTATTTGTCGTAGAAACCACCGAAACACAAACTCGCCTTCTGCCCAACAGATATTTGATTGTGCTGGATACTGCATCACCATCTGCAATGGAATTAGCGGAAATTGTGCTCGGTGGTATATTTGTAAGAAAGTTGAAATCGTGAAGCAATCATTCGGTGTATCAGGCGGCGTCAGTGAGCACGTCCTTCGATTGCTCATCACATCCCTCTACTTCTGATCAATCTTCTTTCTGCAGTCCTGCAGAAATGCTTGTCTCTTCCATTTCATTGTACTCTTTGACGCACACTGCACTGACGACGGGTTGCGATGAACTGATGCTGACGACAAATGTCAGCCTGCGGTTTCCAGGGCCTGGGAATTCCGTAACTGTCCTTGAGGTAGAGACGACAACAAGAGGCGCGGTCACGTCTAGGAAACGCAGTAAGAAAAAGTTGACCAAATACACTGACGGAAAAAATATCGTAACCTTAAAAATATTTACTACTGAGTAATTAAGTTTCTGGAATACATTTGTCTAGGTAACATTTTAACGCTGTGGTCGAACGGTTCTAGGCGCTTCAGTTCGGAACCACACGGCTGCTACGGTCGCAGGTTCGAATCCTGCCTCGGGCATGGATGTGTGTGATGTCCTTAGGTTAGTTAGGTTTAACTAGTTCTAAGTTCTAGGGGACTGTTAACCTCAGAAGTTAAAAGTCCCATAGTGCTCTGAGCCATTTGAACCATGTGGCACTTGGTCGGTCAATACAGTGTCGGTTAATGCTGGTTGTGGATGCAGTTGTCGTCCGATGATGTCCCATAAGTACTCGATTATAGACAGATCTAGTGATCGAGCAGACCAAGGCAACATGTCGACAATCTGTAGAGCACGTTGGGTTACAACAGCTGTATGTGGGCAAGCGTTATCCTGTTGGAAAACACCCCCTGGAATTCTGTTCATGAATGGCAGTACAACAGGTCAAACCACCAGACTGACGCACAAATTTAGTCAGGGTGCGTGGGATACCACGAGAGTGCTCCTGCTGTCATACGAAATCACACCCCCGACCATGACTCCAGGTGTAGGTCCAGCGAGTCTAGCACACAGACAGGTTGGTTGCAGGCGGTCACCTGGCCTCCTCCTAACAAACACACGACCGTCATTGGCACCTTAGCAGAACCAACTATCATCAGAAAGCACAACAGACCTCCACCCTGCCCTCCAATGAGCTCTCGCTTGATACGACTGAAATCGCAAATCACGGTGGTTTCGGGTGAGCCGTATGCACGCTATAGGGCGTTTGGTCTGGAGCTACTGGTGGAGTAATAGATTCGTAACAGTTCGTTGCGACACTTTGGTGCCAACTGCTGCTAAAATTGCTGCTGCGCATGCAGTACGATGCGACAGAGACACACCCCGAACACAATTGTCTTCCCTCTCGGTAGTGCCACGTGGACCGTACTTTCTCGTGAGCACCGCGGCCAGCAAGTCATGTACAGTGGCTAAATTCCGGCCAGTCTTCCCGCAATATCCTAGAAATAACATCCAGCTTCTCGTACCCCTATTACACGACCTCGTTCGAACTCAGTGAGGTGTTGATAACGGCATCTTTACTAATATCAACTCACCACATTCAGTCTCAAAGGTATCTAACGCTCACTACTTTTGCTGCGTTTATTAAGATCAAACCTGATTTGCATCCCCATAGTGGTGCTACCAGCGTCACTCCTATGTGAGTTGCGCGAAATCTACACTACTGGCCATTAAAACTGGTACACCAAGAAGAAATGCAGATGATACACGGATATTCATTGGACAAATATATTATATTAGAACTGACATGTGATTACATTTTCACGCAGTTTGGGTGCATAGATCCTGAGAAATCAGTACACAGAACAACCATCTCTGGTTGAAATCACGGCCTTGATACGCCTGGGCATTGATCAAACAGAGCTTGGATGGCGTGTACAGGTACAGCTGCCCATGCAGCTTCAACACGATACCACAGTTCATCAGGAGAAGTGACTGGGGTATTGTGACGAGCCAGTTGCTCGTCCACCATTGACCCGACATTTTCAATTGGTGAGAGATCCGGAGAATGTGCTGGCCGGGGGAGCAGTCGAAGATTTTCTGTATCCAGAAAGGCCCGTACAGGACCTGCAACATGCGGTCGTGCATTATCATACTGGAATGTAGGGTTTCGCAGGGATCGAATGAAGGGTAGAGCCATGGGTCGTAACACATCTGAAATGTAACGTCCACTGTTCAAAGTGCCGTCAATGCGAACAAGAGGTGACGGAGACGTGTAACCAACGGCACTTCATACCATCACGCCGCGTGATACGTCAGTATGGCGATTACGAATACACGCTTCCAATGTGCGTTCACCGCGATGTCGCCTAACACGGATGCGACCATCATGATGCTGTAAACAGAACCTGGATTCATCCGAAAAAATGACGTTTTGCCATTCGTGCACCCAGGTTCGTCGTTGAGTACACCATCGCAGGCGCTCCTGTCTGTGATACAGCGTCAAGGGTAACCGCAGCCATGGTCCCCGAACTGATAGTCCACGCTGCTGCAAACGTCGTCGAGCTGTTCGTGCAGATGGTTGTTCAAGAATGGCTCTGAGCACTATGGGACTTAACGTCTGAGGTCATCAGTCCCCTAGAACTTAGAACTACTTAAATCTAACTAACCTAAGGACATCACACACATCCATGCCCGAGGCAGGATTCGAATCTGCGACCGTAGCGGTCGCGCAGCTCCAGACTGAAGCGCCTAGAAGAGCTCGGCCACTCCAGCCGGCGCAGATGGTTGTTATCTTGCAAACGTCCCCATCTGTTGACTCAGGGATCGAGACGTGGCTGCACGATCCGTTACAGCCATGCAGATAAGATGCCTGTCATCTCGACTGCTAGTGATACGAGGCCGTTGGGATGCAGCACGGCGCTCCGTATTTTACTCCTGAACTAACCGATTCCACATTCTGCTAACAGTCATTGGATCTCGACCAACGCGAGCAGCAATGTTAGATACGATAAACCGCAATCGCGATAGCCTACAATCCGACCTTTATCAAAGTTGGGCACGTGATAGTACGCATTTCTCCTAGTTACACGAGGCATCACAACAACGTTTCACCAGGCAACGCCGGTGAACTGCTGCTAGTGTATGAGAAATCGGTTGGAAACTTTCCTCATGTCAGCACGTTGTAGCTGTCGCCACCGGTGCCAACCTTGTGTGAATGCTCTGAAAAGCTTATCATTTGCATATCACAACATCTTCTTCCTGTCGGTTAAATTTCACGTCTGTAGCACGTCATCTTCGTGATGTAGTAATTTTAATGGCCAGTAGTGTAAATAAACATCATCTTCCAGATGTAGCAACACGCCTGTCATCTTTCGTTGACGCCGAACAACTCTCCCTTGGCGTTGCGGTCTTTTTTACGTCGATGTACATAGGATTATAACTACAATCGGAATACATATTTAAAGCAAGTTTGCAGTAATAATTAATTTATTATCGAAATTACTTCGGTGAAAATCACTATTTTAGAATAATTTTACATGCCGGATGCGAATTAATCATATCCTGTACACTACGAGAGAGTACACGGGAAAATTAGAATCCTTACTGTTAGCTTAGGTGGCGTAAACCTGAGCCTCTGTCCCCAAGCTCTCTCGGCCGAAACGTCATTAACGTTACGGGTGTCGGTGGCGCGTATCAAACTACAATATCGATTTCCTAGGTGACTGGGGGCCGCCACAGGTTCTGCCACTAGCCAGAACTCAGAGGACGTCCCTCCACAACGTACCTACAACATATCAAAAACCTGCTTAACTACTTCTGTGGTCCATTGTTAGACATTTTAAATATTTTATACACACTGGGCGGCTTTTACACTACTGGCCCCTAGAACTGCTACACCATGAAGATGACGTGCTACAAACGCGAAATTTAACCGACATGAAGATGATGCTGTGATATGCAAATGATTAGCTTTTCACAGCATTCACACAAGGTTGGCGCCGGTGGCGACACCTACAACGTGCTGACATGGGGAAAGTTTCCAATCGATTTCTCATACACAAACAGCAGTTGACCGGCGTTGCTTGGTCTAACGTTGTTGTGCTGCTCGCGTAAGGAGGATAAATGCGTACCATCATGTTTCCGACTTTGATAAAGGTCGGATTGAAGCCTATCGCGATTGCGGTTTATCATAAAATGGCTCTGAGCACTATGGGACTTAACATCTATGGTCATCAGTCCCCTAGAGCTTAGAACTACTTAAACCTAACTAACCTAAGGACAACACACACATCCATGCCCGAGGCAGGATTCAAACCTGCGACCGCAGCGGTCGCGCGGTTCCAGACTGTAGCGCCTAGAGCCGCTTGGCCACCCCGGCCGGTCAAGTGCAACATGCATGGAACTCCATCCCACAATGCATGCACATTTGCATGCTTACTTTCAAGTTTCTGGTCGTTACACTAGTTATTAGTGTGCCAATATTGCACATTTCCAATGGCTTATCTCGCGGTTACATTAACATGTTATCTTGCAATGTCAATAACTTAAATATGTTCAAATGGCTCTAAGCACTATGGGACTTAGCATCGGAGGTCATCAATCCCCTGGACTTAGCACTACTTAAACCTAACTAACCTAAGGACATCACACAACACCCAGTCATCACGAGGCAGAGAAATGCGGTTTATCGTATCGCGACATTGCTGCTCGCGAGATCCAATGACTGTTAGCAGAATATGGAATCGGTGGGTTCAGGAGGGTAATACGGAACGCCGTGCTGGATCCCAGCGGCCTCGTATCACTAGCAGTCGAGATGACAGGCGTCTTAACCGCATGGCTGTAACACGTCATGCAGCCACGTCTCGATCCCTGAGTCAACAGATGGGGACGTTTGCAAGACAACAACCATCTGCACGAACAGTTCGACGACGTTTGCATCAGCATGGATTATCAGCTTGGAGACCATGGCTGCGGTTACCCTAGACGCTACGTCACAGAGAGGAGCGCCCGCGATGGAGCACTCAACGACGAACCTGGGTGCACGAATGGCAAAACGTCATTTTTTTCGGATGAATCCAGACTCTAGCGCCTAGAACCGCACGGCCACTCCGGCAGGCGTTCTGTTTACAGTATCATGATGATCGCATCCGTGTTTGGGGACATCGCGGTGAGCGCACATTGGAAGCGTGTAATCGTCATCGCCATACTGGCGTATCACCCAGCGTGATGGTATGGGGTGCCATTGGTTACACGTCTCAGTCACCTCTTGTTCGCATTGACGGCACTTTGAACAGTGGACGTTACATTTCAGATGTGTTACGACCTGTGGCTCTACCCTCCATTCGATCCCTGCTAAACCCTACATTTCAGCAGGATAATGCACGACCGCCTGTTGTAGGTCCTGTACGGGCCTTCCTGGATACAGAAAATGTTCGACTGCTGCCCTGGCCAGCACATTCTCCAGATCTCCCACCAACTGAAAAAGTTTGGTCAATGGTGGCCGAGCAACTGGCTCGTCACAATACGCCAGTCACTACTCTTGATGAACTGTGGTATCGTGCTGAAGCTGCATGGTCAGCTGTACCTGTAAACACCATCCAAGCTCTGTTTGACTCAATGCCCAGGCGTATCAAGGCCGTTATTACGGCCAGAGGTGGTTGTTCTGGGTACTGATTTCTCAGGATCTATGCACCCAAATTGCGTGAAAATGTAATCACATGTCAGTTCTAGTATAATATATTTGTCCAATGAATACCCGTTTATCATTTGCATTTCTTCATGGTGTAGAAATTTTAATGGCCAGTAGTGTATATCTGGATTTACGAAGGTTGGCAACTATTTATTCACAACCGATACAGAAGTGTTACATGTTTGCACCTGTTACTGTCGTTGAAAGTAGTCACCAGCGTTGTGTAGAACCCGTTGCCAGTGATGTGGAAGGCGTAGTATACCGTTAGCAGAGCCTGTTCTGTTGATGGTGCGAATGGAGCGGTCTAAAGTTACCGTGATTCTCGTATACGACTGTGATGGTGTTATCCTAACGCATTACGTTCCTCCACGGCAGACCGTCAGTGCACAGTACTGCTGTTCGTTTTTGGAACATCACCTGCGACCAGCTTTGGGAAGGAAGCGGCGACACGAAACCTAACGTAACCTTCTGCGCAACCCACCCATCTTTTCGCACGACAATGCGCGGGCGCATACAGCGCAAGCTGTGACTGCTCTGTTCGGTCGGTGGGACTGGGAAGTACTGTACCATCCACCATACTCCCCGGACTTAAGCCTTTGTGACTTTGATTTGATTCCGAAGATGAAGGAAGCACTTCGTGGCATTTGCTTCAGAACTGTTCCAAAGATTCGACAGGCACTAGACCGCTCCACTCGCACCATCAACAGAACAGGCTCTGCTAACGGTATACTACGCCTTCCTCATCGCTGACAAACGGGTCCTACACAACGCTGGTGACTACTTTGAAGGACAGTAATAGGTGCAAACATGTAACTCTTTTGTATCGGTTGTGATTAAATAGTTGCCACTATTTAAGTCCAACCCTCATATTTATAAAATAATGATATAATTTGGTGAAGGTTCTTCTTTGCTAAAGAAAGTTTGTGAATTCTTTTGCTTTGTAAACTCTTTGGAATAATGTGAGTACCGCAGAATGTAAGTAGTGGTGGGCATGCCTCTGATGGTAGCAGACGTTTTTCTAAGTTTGTCACCGACAATGTAATTATTGGTGTTTTGAATGTGGGAAATGTAAAAACGGTGTTCTATTGAAAGATGTGACAAAGAATAAAATTCAAGAAAAATACAGGCATATCTTCATCAGTTATTTAGTCATAAGGAACCTACAAAATCGAAATTTCAGCTGCAAGAACGGACCCCTAGACAAGACATTAAGCCATCGACAACAACAGCGTGATATGGAAGGTAAGTAAAAAGTTATTCTTTTGTATATCTTAAGCCTCTCTAAGCTTTCAATATTTGTGGGCTCTGGCTCTGAGCACTATGCGACGTAACTTCTGAGGTCATCAGTCGCCTAGAACTTAGAACTAATTAAACCTAACTATCCTAAGGACATCACACACATCCACGCCCGAGGCAGGATTCGAACCTGCGACCGTAGCGGTCACGCGGTTGGAGACTGAAGCGCCTAGAACCGCACGGCCAATATTTGTGCAAAGACAGAGAACTTTAATAGTGATGTGTGGGAGGGTAGTACTACAAGTTCTGGTTCACCTTGTATATTACACCGGTTTACTTGTGTGTTGATCCATCTTTAGAACGGAATACGCAAACAATTTTATGTGGCATCGATTCGAAAACATTAGGTAGTTTTCCGAAAGTATGTGGCTTCGGATGTCTACGCATGATAGGTTATGGGCTGATAGTGAAAGCGGAACTGGCACCCGATAGTGATTCAGATGTGTCCTATGGGGTTCAGATAAGGCGAATTTGGTGCCGAAGTTATCATGTAATACGTGTATATTTCTATTGTCTATTGCCAAACCACAATTTATGAAAGATGTTTATATTTTATTAATAGGATTAAGTAGGAATAATTAATATTTGTCATTTTGGAAATAATTGTGGTAGCAGGGAACATCTGCACCAAAGTATTGTTGGCGGGAGAGACCGCACATTGATATAATTTTAAAAAGGGCGGGAGAGACCGCGTATGGATACATTTTAAGAAAAGAGCGGGAAAGACCGCGAATTGATACATTTTGTAATGGTAGCAGGGATTGTCTGCACCAGAAAGCATTGTTGGCCGGAGAGACCGCACTTTAGCGTTTGTAGGAACTCATTAGTAAGCGAGATGTGAAGCGAGTCGGTAGCAGGTTTGAAGCGAGAGGTTGAGAGGAGCGGTGTGCCTGCCAGCCACCAGCTATGATTTACAAGAGATTATAAACGGATGTACAGAGACATCAGCTAACTATTATCATAAGAGGAACTAATAGTATTCAAATTTTTTTTTCTTTCTTGTTGTTGTTGAGAAACTCAAGACTACTGAAAGTATGTTTGCGGAATGCTAGTTGTAATATTATTGTAAAAGTAAGTCCCATTTGAACGTTTGTAAAATCATTTCATTCACAATATAATTAATTCTTGCAAGCAATATTGCATTACTCATTATAATCCATCCCAAAAACCATCAACATAAAACTAAAGGTTTAACTATGAATTACGTAACTTCAGTCAAATTAATTAAAGAATAACGTCAGCTTTGGTAATAAAGACAGCCACTTATTATGACAGCCCATCAGCAGCTAATAGAGTATAGTAAAACAGAGTAAGTATATTCATGTCGCAGTCAGATGGCGATCCAGTAACAGTAAAAAAGGTAAGGAACAGTTTTCGGTTATTGCAGGTAACGACTGAGGGTCACGACGACGACACATTCTATGTTTCGTCGAAATAATCAGAAAATCACTTTTAATAAGCAGCATTTAAATTTGTATGCGAAGATTGAGAAAGAGAATTAATTTCAAACGGAAGGATCAAATGGCTCTGAGCACTATGGGACTCAACATCTGAGGTCATCAGTCCCCTAGAACTTAGAACTACATCAACCCAATTAACCTAAGGACATCACACACAACCATGCCCGAGGCAGGATTCGAACCTGCGACCCTAGCGGTCACGCGGTTCCAAACTGAAGCGCCTAGAACCGCTCGGCCACTCAGGCCGGCTAAATCCAGTAGGGCTACTCGGTCTTTGAACTAATTTGGGACAACACTGTCGAATAGACACGTAAAATCCCACTTTAAAAATTGTTTGTTTGTAATTGGAAGACACTGCCGCTTTCCGTTGACACTGGGCGTCCCATGAAGAAAGGAGTGAGCAATGGTTCTTGTGCCGACTCCTCCTACACATTGTAAAAACGAAACTGAAATTATCTACCATGTCATGCGGTACAGGAATACTGTTGGTATTCGGAACAGTTTTCACTCATCTCGATCGATAAATACTGGACTTGTACGGTTTTCAGCTGAAGACGGAAACCGCGAGAATATTTCGGGGTCTTCTGGCAGAAGCGACCGATCTCAGTCGTTAGGATCTGCAGAGGTGGCGGTTACGATGTACCGGCTTGTTAGTGACGGACACCACTACCGAAATGAGAGGGACAAGGCAATTGTTTCCACTTGGTGTGTGGAGCGCCACCAGCGAGGGACAAGCCTGCGCAGTCAACTGCGCCACAGGCCACGGGCCATAGGAGGGGGGCGCAGACCTCAGACAGAACAACACGCCCCCTTCGAAGCGTGCAGAACACATGCCGCAGCCGCCGCGCGGGATTGGCCGAGCAGTCCAAAGGCGCTGCAGTCATGAACTCTGCAGCTGGTCCCGGCGGAGGTTCCCTCGGTCATGGGCGTGTGTGCTTGTCCTTAGGATAATTTAGGTTAAGTAGCGTGTAAGCCCATAAGCCCATAAGATTTCACACACATTTGAACATTTTTTGAACATGCCGCAGCCAGTGGACAGCACCCCAGTGACGGACAACAAGGTCGCAGCCTCCGGAACGGGCGCCAGCTTCACTCAGTACGCTGCTATGGGCACTGCGACAGCTTATGCGCCAAAGCCCTGCACTCGTCGAAGCAGCAACGGCAGTCCTCCAGGCCAATGCCGTCAAAAACCACTGACATCATGGATAATGCCCATATCTATGACATGACGATATGCACGTTCAAAGCGATCGGACTATGTCCCCAGAAGGGCGAATTTCACCAGTTCCTACGGGACGAGAATGTTAACATCGGTATCTGCATCTAAATGGACACCCTGCAAATCACACTTAAGTGACTGACAGAGGGTTCATCGCACATCACAATAATTCTCCATTCTTCCAATCTCGAACAGCGAGCGGAAGTAAAGAACACCTACACTACTGGCCATTAAAATTGCTACACCAAGAAGAAATGCAGATGATAAACGGGTATTTATTGCAAAAATATATTATACTACAACAGATATGTGATTACATTTTCACGCAATTTGGGTGTATAGATCCTGAGAAATCAGTACCCAGAACAACCACGTCTAGCCGTAGTAACGGCCTTGATGCGCCTGGGCATGGAGTCAAACAAAGCTTGGATGGCGAGTACAGGTACAGCTGCCCATGCAGCTTCAACACGATATCACAGTTCATCAAGAGTAGTGACTGGCGTATTGTAACGAGCCAGTTGCTCGGCCACCACTGACCAGACGTTTTCAATTGGTGAGAGATCTGGAGAATGTGCTGGCCAGGGCAGCAGTCGAACATTTTCTGTATTCAGAAAGGCCAGTACAGGACCTGCAACATGCGGTCGTGCATTATCCTGCTGAAATGTAGGGTTTTGCAGGAATCGAAGAAGGGTAGAGCCATGGGTCGTAACACATCTGAAATGTAACGTCCACTGTTCAAAGTGTCATCAATGCGAACAAGACGTGACCGAGACGTGTAACCAATTGCACCCCATAACATCACGCCGGGTCATACGCCAATATGGCGATGACGGATACACGCTTCCAATGTGCGTTCACCGCGATGTCGCCAAACACGGATGCGACCATCTTGATGCTGTAAACAGAAACTGGATGCATCCGAAAAAAATGACGTTTTGCCATTCGTGCACCCAGGTTCGTCGTTGAGTACACCATCGCAAGCGCTCCTGCCTGTGATGCAGCGTCAAGGGTAACCGCAGCCACAGTCTCCGAGCTGATAGTCCATGCTGCTGCAAACGTCGTCAAACTGTCATGCAAACGTCCCATCTGCTGACTCAGGGATCGAAACGTGGCTGCACGATCAGTTACAGCCATGCGGATAAGATGCCTGTCGTCTCCACTGCTAGTGATACGAGGCCGTTGGGATCCAGCACGGCGTTCCGTATTACCCTCCTAAACCCACCGATTCCATATTCTGCTAACAGTCATTGGATCTCGACCAACGCGAGCAGCAATGTCGAGATACGATAAACCGCAATCGCGATAGGCTACAATCCGACCTTTATCAAAGTCGGAAACGTGATGGTACGCATTTCTGCTCCCTCCACGAGGCATCACAGCAACGTTTCACCAGGCAACGCCGGTCAACTGCTGTTTGTGTATGAGAAATCGGTTGGAAACTTTGCTCACGTCGCCTCATGTCGGTGGCCGTGCGGTTCTGGCGTTGCAGTCCGGAACCGCGAGACTGCTACGGTCGCAGGTTCGAATCCTGCCTCGGGCATGGGTGTGTGTGATGTCCTTAGTTAGGTTTAAGTAGTTCTAAGCTCTAGGGAACTTATGACCTAAGATGTTGAATCCCATAGTGCTCAGAGCCATTTGAACCATTTTTCCTCATGTCAGCACGTTGCAGGTGTCGCCACCGGTGCTAACTTTGTGTGAATGCTCTGAAAAGCTAATCATTGTCATATCACGTCATCTTCTTCCTATCGGTAAAATTTCGAGTCTGTAGCACGTCGCTTTCGTGGTGTAGCAATGGCCAGTAGCGTGCCCTGTTTCCCTTGTTTTATTATGATGATCGTTTCTCCCTATGTAGGTCGGCGCGAATAAAATATTTTAGCAATCGGAGGAGACCGCTACGGTCGCAGGTTCGAATCCTGCCTCGGGCATGGATGTGTGTGATGTCCTTAGGTTAGTTAGGTTTAAGTAGTTCTAAGTTCTAGGGGACTGATGACCACAGCAGTTAAGTCCCATAGTGCTCAGAGCCAATCGGAGGAGAAATTTGCTGATTGAAATTTCGTGAGAAGATTCCATCGCAACGAAAAAAGCTGTTGTTTTAACGATGTCCACCCCATATCCTGTATCATGTCTGTGACACACACTCTCCTACTTCTCGATAATACAAGACGTGACGCACTTCTTTGAACTTTCTCGATGTACTCCGTTAACCCTACCTGGTAACGATTGCACACCGCGCAGCAGTACTCCAACAGAGAACGGAGAAGCGTAGTGTAGGCAGTTCGTGCAGAAAATCCTGCTACACTTTCGGGATTATGGACGGTTATAGAGACAGCATGGTTCACTATTTCTGCAGATGACTTCCAACGACTTGTGAAGTGTATGTCACGTCGAGCTGCTCTACGCCGGACTACAGGAGATCCGTCACGATATTAGGAGGAATCCCATGACTCTTCTTACCTCAGTACAGTATATATATTCCGGGTGTCTTTCCTAAGAGCCTTCAGACGCATTTTCTCCGATGTATCGGCAGGTATTTTCAGTTTCGTTCTTACAATGTGTAGCCGAAATCAGCAAAAAAACTGCTGATCACATCTTTCATGCAACGCCCATTTTCAACAGAAAGCGTCGATTTGATTCCCGTTAGAAACAAAATTGTTTTTACATCGGGATTCTCCGTGCCCATACGATAGAAAGATCCCAAATTAGTGTAGTGCGGTACATGGTTTAAACATATGTATTGACAGGACCAATACAACACAGCACAACTTTTGTTCCCCAGACTTTCGTTACCCGACTTACTCGATCCCGTGTGTCGTCCTGGCCAGCGCTATCTGCTACCGTAAATCCAGCAGGTTCAAACATGGTTCAAATGACTCTGAGCACTACGGAACTTAACTTCTGACGTCATCTGTCCCCTAGAACTTAGAACTACTTAAACGGAACTAACCTAAGGACATGACACACATCCATGCCCGAGGCAGGATTCGAACCTGCGACCCTAGCGGTCGCGCGGTTCCAGACCGTAACGCCTAGAACCGCTCGGCCACTCCGGCCGGCTAAATCCAGCAGGGCTAGTCAGCCTTGGAACTAATTTGGGACAACACTGTCGAATAGGCTCTTAAAATCCCACTTTAAAAATGATTTATTTGTAATTGGAAGAAACCGCCGCTTTCCGTTGACACTGGGCGTCCCATGAAAAAAGGAGTAAGCAATGTTTCTTGTGCCGACTCCTTTTATACATTGTAAAAACGAAATTGAAAATATCTAACATGGCTAATGCGGTACAGGAATACCGTTGGCATTCGGAACAGTTCCCCCGCATCTCGAACCGATAAATACTTTTCCTGTACGGTTTTCAAGGGAATCTTATAAAATTGTTCCTGCAAGTTCTGGTAACGATGATGGAGGTGAATAGCGATCACATATCCTTCTCGACAAAGTAGACCAAAGAGGCTCAACAAAATTGAGATCTGGTGAATGTGGTGAACAGACTATATGCGAAAAATCATACTTGTGATCACAAAACAGGTCCAAGACGATGTGATCTGTTTGAAAAGGGGCCCTGTTGTCTTCACTGAGGAACAAACATTGTACCATGGGATGGATCTGATCATTTAAAAAGGTCACATAATCCTTGACAGAAATGCTATCTTCCAGAGTAACATTACGGCACATAGAAACCCACGATATGGCTGCCGAAATCATCACAGAACCCCTATCTTGTTTCAATCTTGGAACGCAAACTCAGCCCGAACTTGGGAATAGTGTGAAACAAGACTTGACCAAATGATTCTCTTATACTGCTCCGTAGTCCAAATTTTACGGCTTAGTCACCACATTTTCCTGTTACGGCCATTTGCATCCCTGTTGAGTGGTTCAAATGGTTGAAATGGCTCTGAGGACTATGGGACTTAACATCTGTCATTAGTCCCCTAGAACTTAGAACTAGTTAAACCTAACTAACCTAAGGACATCACACACATCCATGCCCGAGGCAGGATTCGAACCTGCGACCGTAGCGGCCTCGCGGTTCCAGAACTGTTGAGTGGTTTTGGGATTCCAGCTCGCCAGCTTGCCCTACAGTCCCCAGCTTTTGGAGCTCCTTTCGTTTAATGATGGTGCTGATAGGGTTTGCGACATTCAGTTCTGTATTGACTTTTGCAGCTCTTGTCTTATTTTTCATCACAACGCTCTTCAACGACCGTCCACCACGATCACTCAACACACGCTTTCGTCCATGTTTTAAGTTAGCAAATGATGATTTATCCGCTTTCCCTGTATGCTGTATAAACCTTTGGTACTGTCCTCTTGAAACATGAACACTTCGGCTCCCTTGGTTACTGAGGCACCCACATTACGAGCACCAACAATTTGCCCACGTTCGAATTTACTTAGCTCTGACATAATACACACAAAACTGCACAGATCAGTGTTCTGACCACGAATGACACTTGAAACTTGTCGCACATA